>NC_086444.1:576509804-576815876 GCF_028390025.1 Pseudophryne corroboree | reverse complement strand
ATAATATGGGATCAAAATGACCCCCAAATTCTATGATTTAAGCTGTTTTTTAGGGTTTTTTGAAAAAAACACCCGAATCCAAAACACACCCGAATCCGACAAAAAAATTCGGTGAGGTTTTGCCAAAACGCGGTCGAACCCAAAACACGGCCGCGGAACCGAACCCAAAACCAAAACACAAAACCCGAAAAATTTCAGGCGCTCATCTCTATCAGACACACTAATATACACATGCGGCGCCTGACACACACACACACACACACACACACACACACACATGGCTTTTAACACGCACAGAACCTAACACACACATATACATTCGCAACACCTGACACACACACACATACACACACGCGTAACACCTGACTCACACACAAGCGCAACAGCTGACACACTAATATAAACATGCAGCACCTGACACACACACAGGCATGCAGCACCTGACACACACACACACACACACACACACACACACGCATGCAGCACCACCCGACACACACACACGCATGCAGCACCACCCGACACACAAACACACACACATGCAGCACCACCCGACAACCGACATACACACACAGGCATGCAGCACCTCCCGACACACACACACACACAGGCATGCAGCACCCGACACACACAGGCATGCACCACCACCTGACACACACACACACAGGCATGCACCACCACCCGACACATACACACACACAGGCATGCAGCACCACCTGACACACACACACACACACACACACACACACACACACACACGGGCATGCAGCACCACCCGGCACACACACACACAGGCATGCAGCACCACCCAACACACACACAGGCATGCAGCACCACCCGACACACACACACAGGCATGCAGCACCACCCGACACACACACACAGGCATGCAGCACCCCACACATACACACAGGCATGCAGCACCCCACACACACACACAGGCATGCAGCACCCAACACACATACACAGTCATGCAGCACCACTCGACACACACACACAGGCATGCAGCACCACCCGACACACACACACACACACACACAGGCATGCAGCAAATGACACACACACACACACAGAGGCATGCAGCACCACCCGACACACACACACACACAGGCATGCTGCACCACCCGACACACACACACACACACACACACACACAGGCATGCAGCACCACCCGACACAAATACACAGGCATGCAGCACCACCCGACACACACACACACACACACACACAGGCATGCAGCACCACCCGACACACACACACAGGCATGCAGCACCACCCAACACACACACACACACACACAGGCATGCAGCACCACCCGACACACACACACACACACACACACACAGGCATGCAGCACCACCCGACACACACACACAGGCATACAGCACCTGGCACCCACACACACAGGCATGCAGCACCTGGTACCCACACATATACAGGCGCGACACCTAACGCATACAAACGCAGCACCCGACACACACAGGCATGCAGCACCACCTGACACACACACACACACACACACGGGCATGCACCACCACCCGACACACACACACACACACAGGCATGCAGCACCACCCGACACACACACACACACACACACACACACAGGCATGCAGCACCACCCTACACACACACAGGCATGCAGCACCACCCGACACACACACACAGGCATGCAGCACCCCACACATACACACAGGCATGCAGCACCCGACACACACACACACAGGCATGCAGCACCCGACACACATACACAGTCATGCAGCACCACCCGACACACACACACAGGCATGCAGCACCACCCGACACACACACACACACACACACACACACAGGCATGCAGCACCTGACACACACACACACACACACACAGGCATGCAGCACCACCCTACACAAACACACACACACACACACACACAGGCATGCAGCACCACCCGACACACACACACACACACACAGGCATGCAGCACCACCCGACACACATACACACAGGCATGCAGCAGCACCCGACACACACACAGGCATGCAGCACCACCCGACACACACACACACACACACACACACAGGCATGCACCACCACCCGACACACACACACACACACACACAGGCATGCAGCACCACCACCCGACACACACACACACACACAGGCATGCAGCACCACCCGACACACACACACACACACACACACACACACACACACACAGGCATGCAGCACCACCCGACACACACACACACAGGCATGCAGCACCACCCGACACACACATACAGGCATGCAGCACCTGGCACCCACACACACAGGCATGCAGCACCTGGCACCCACACATATACAGGCGCGACACCTAATGCATACAAACGCAGCACCTGACACACACACACACACATGCGCGCGCGAGGGACACCTGACTCGCCACCAAAATCTTCTGGCTCTGTAAGGGGGTGGCGGCATGCTGCGGGAGTGAGCGGTCGCCTGGGGCGGCTAGCAATCAGCACCCTCAGGAGCTAATATCCTGTCAGCGGAGATAGAGGATCAGACCCCTCGGGGCTGACACTACTCCCCCCCTCCCTTAGTCCCACGAAGCAGGGAGGCTGTTGCCAGCAGCCTCCCTGTGCCTAAACTAACTCTTAGAAAATAAATATAGCTCTAGGAGCTCCCCTAGCTGTGACCGGCTCCTCTGGGCACATTTTCTAAACTGAGTCTGGTAGGAGGGGCATAGAGGGAGGAGCCAGCCCACACTCTCAAACTCTTAAAGTGCCAGTGGCTCCTAGTGGACCCGTCTATACCCCATGGTACTAATGTGGACCCCAGCATCCTCTATGGACTACGAGAAACTGATTTACCTGTAGGTAATTAAAATCCTATTATTGCCTAAGCACTCCCGGCCTGATTGGCTGTGCGCTCCTGGCCTGTCTATCAGGAGAGCGCTATGACGTGGTGCTCCCTGATTGGCTTCCGGGTCCTCTAGTGACAGGAGTCAAGAGGGGTCCCGGCATTCGGAGAAAGGGAATACATGTGTAAACATGTATCCCCTTTAGTTGCAAGGACCGGGTTGTTTCGTTGTTGTTTTTGTTTTTTGTTTTTAACCCTGTGGATGCCTACTTGGAACGAAGAGGATAGTTCTCCGCCAGATTGTTGGTGAGTATATTTTTTCTTTTTTACAGGTGTCCTAATGGATTCAACTGGAGAAGGGGACGTGAATGGCGGCGTGGGATGTAGGTATGTGTGAGTGTGTAAGTGTGTTTTGATAAACTTTTATACTTTCACAGTGTGTGTGTGTGTGTGTGTCTTTATTTGAATATTTCTTCTGTTGTGGAACTACAGGTACCAGCAGGCCCTTTAATGTCCCACATGGTGGGAACTATAGTTCCACAACAAAAGACTATATATATATATATATATATATATATATATATATATATAAAATCATTTTTTACACTGTTAATGGCTATCAGCCCTGGCCCTTGGGTGCCTGGGAGGGACCCCTTTATTTAAGGGGACCCACTCCCCCAGGGAACCCGTGCCAGGGGTGACTAGTTGGGATGAGTGATGCTGTGGCCGCAGGGACCTGTATAAAAGTGTCCCCCCGTCTGCGGCTTCACCTCCCTAGCTAGTGGAGCCAGGTGCTGGATTTAAAAATACGGGGGACCCCTACTTCTTTTGTCCCCCATATTTTTGGAGCCAGGTCCAAGAGCCTGGTGCTGGTTGTTGTAAAATACGGGAAAACCCTAGTCAATTTTTTCCCGTATTTATGCAACGAGGACCTTTTGGGGGGGACCTGCATGTTTTATTTTTTATTTTTAACTATGATTCTACTGTTCCAAAGAGAAGCATGCACAGATCATACTGATCTATGGGGGTCATTCCGAGTTGATCGCTAGCTGCATTTGTTCGCTGCGCAGCGATGAGGCTAAAAAACAGCACTTCTGCATATGCGTTGCAATGCGCACGCGCGACGTACTATTACAACGAACGATGTAGTTTCACACAGGGTCTAGCGATGCATTTCAGTCGCACTGTCTGCCGCAGAGTGATTGACAGGTAGTGGGCATTTCTGGGTGGCAACTGACCGTTTTCAGGGAGTGTTCGGACAAATGCAGGTGTGGCTGGATGAACACAGGGCGGGTTTGTGACGTCAAATCTGGAACTGAATGGTCTGAAGTGATCGCAAGTGCAGAGTAGGTTTTGAGCTGCTCTAAAACTGCACAAATTATTTTTGTAGCCGTTCTGCGATGAAAACGTTCGCACTTCTGCATAGCTAATATACACTCCCAGAGGGCGGCGGCTTGGTGTTTGCACGGCAGCGAAAATCTGCTAGCGAGCGATCAACTCAGAATGACCCCCTATGCACGCTACTGGCTAAGTGCATAAAGTAATGAAAACATGTCTTGAAAAACGAATGTTTTTATTACTAAAAACCGCATGTTTCCTTTAATAAAAATATCGCAAAACATTGCATGCACTCACGTTTTGACCCCAAAAAATACACCCTATTCCATTTGTGATTTTTATCAAAAAATCACACTTTACAAACGTGCCATTTGATGCGATTTATTAGACACCTGAGAAATCGCACTCCATTGCATTTGGTCCCAAATGTTTGTTCTTACATTGAAATATTACATTTCTGAATTAAAATAATAAATTGAAAAAAAGCTATGAAATTCCATAGACAAAAAACCTTTCGGTTTCACATGTCCCATTAAGGCTTCTTACACATGATCTGGCATTTCAGAAACCTGTTGTAACTCTTCCACTCAAACTCCAAAAAGCAATGAAATTCCGATCACTAAGGCTGACGCCTTAATGGACGTGTTCCTTGCGCAATACAGATATGGTATGCAATCACAGCCTGTGGGTAAGTGCAGATTCAGCACTCTCACAGAGGGGGTCATTCCGAGTTGTTCGCTCGCTAGCTGCTTTTAGCAGCATTGCACACGCTAGGCCGCCGCCCTCTGGGAGTGTATCTTAGCTTAGCAGAATTGCGATCGAAAGATTAGCAGAATTGCGAATAGAAATTTCTTAGCGGTTTCTGACTAGCTCGGGACTTACTCCTACACTGCGATCAGCTCAGCCCGTTTCGTTCCTGGTTTGACGTCACAAACACGCTCTGCGTTCGGCCAGCCACTCCCCTGTTTCTCCAGACACTCCCGCGTTTTATCCTGGCACGCATGTGTTTTTCCGCACACTCCCTGAAAACGGTCAGTTTTCGCCCAGAAACACCCAGTTCCTGTCAATCACACTCCGATCACTTCAACTATGAAAATTCTTAGTTCGGACGTGAGTAAATCTACTAAGTTTTGTGCTAAAATACTTAGTGCATGCGCACTGCGTACCATGCCAATTTTTACCTTAATCGCTCCGTTGCGAAAATCATCAACAAGCGAACAACTCGGAATGACCCCCAGAGTGAGATTGCTGTCACTCACACAAAGGTGGAGCTGCTAATTCACAGATTTGTGTGCTCATTGGAATACACACATGCAGTCTATGCAACTGAAGGTCTGAGCGGAAAACAAAGCTGCTCGGATAAGGTAAGAGTGTTGTTGATTGGAGGGAGGAGACAGAGCAGTGTGGATGGGGGAACAGAAGTGTGTGGATAGAGGGAACACTAAGCAGTACTGATGGGGGGGACAAAGAAACACAGGGGGTAATTCAGACTGCAGCGATCGCAGTCTGAATTAGTTTGTGGGGTGCGTATGCGCAATGGCCGCACTACGCGTGCGTACCCCTGGAGCCCAGTGAGATGCTATCAGCATCTCACTGGCTGCAATCACCCTGCCTGATTGACAGGCAGAGGCGGTTGTGGGAAAGGAGGGGGGCGTGCAAACGGCGTTAGAATGCCGTTGGCGGGGCAAGGTCTGCACAACAGAGGCGTTTCCGGACCACTGGGGGGGCGGGCTGCGGCGGTTATGCCCCTTCCAAGAGCGCAGGAGCTGTGCTGCCAGGGAGCTACTTGTCAGGTGCAAAAGCATCGCCGCCGTGCAATGCTTTTATACCTGTGGGGGGGGGGAGGTGGGTAGGGCCTGACAAGCGGGGCGGACTAGCCCTGTGCGTCCCCCCGCATGTCAGAGTAAATGATCGTAGAATAGTACATCTACGATCAACTCTGAATTACCCCCACAGATGGGGGAGGTAAGACAGAGTACAACAAATGGGGGAAAGACAATGGCACAGATGGTGGGGAGACAGAGCTGTGTGGATGGATGGACAGTGCTGTGTGGATGAGGGGGTAAGAGCAGTACAGATGGAAAGAAACGGCACGGATGAGGAAGGCAGAGCAGCATGGATGAGGGGAATACAGTCCCAACATCGGAGGGGATAAGTATTTTTTCCTTCCCTTGGGGGGTGGCAGCTAGGCCTAATCCTTGGGGGGGGGGGGGGAGTGGGGAAACTTACCTTCAGGATGTCATCTACATGAATAGGGTAAGAGTGGTGTGGATAGGGGGTAGATTAAGCAGACAGTGGTGCAGATGGGGAAACGATGCAGATGGGTTGAAAACACTTGCACGGATGGGTAGAAAACTGGTACAGATAGGAGAGAAGACAGTCTGCCATGTATTGGAGGAGGCAGAGTGACGTTGAAGAGGGAAACACTGAGCAGCACAGAGAGAAGGAAATGGTGGTACAGACAAGGCACAGATGGGGATAGACAGATGGTACAGATAAGTTAGTACAGACTAGCACAGATGGGAGAACACAGCAGTAGGGATTGGGGAAGACAGAGCAGCATGGGGGTGTATAGGGAAAGTAAGTGTAGATGCATAGATCATAGATGGGATATTATAGTTTTAGCAATTAACCAAGATGTTTGAGGGAGCGAAATGTGTATACTAAATTAGATGGATGTATGGAGCGAGAAGGCTGTTGTAACAAGGTGGGATTGTTGTGGTGACCGAATGGGATGGTTGTGGGCACTGTGTGGGATGGGAGCACCACAAAACTGCTCAGACCTTCAGTTGCATAGACTGCATGTGTGTATTCCAATGAGCACACAAATCTGTGAATTAGCAGCTCCACCATTGTGTGAATGACAGCAATCTCACTCTGTGAGTGCTGAATCTGCACTTACCCACAGGCTGTGATGGCATACCATATCTGTATTGTGCAAGGAACACGTCCATTACGGCGTCAGCCTTAATGATCGGAATTTCATTGCTTTTTGGAGTTTGAGTGGAAGAGTTACAACAGGTTTCTGAAATGCCAGATCATGTGTAAGAAGCCTGAATGGGACATGTGAAACCGTAAGGTTTTTTGTCTATGGAATACTCCTTCAGCTTGGACTAGCACTCCTCCCACCTGCCCTTGGGTGTGTTTAATTAGCATAGGGTCCTTGCATTTGCAGACTACATATTGGAACAGGCACTATGAATGGAAAGTCCTGGATAAATTTATATAATATGTCAGTAGTAGGAATGGCGTGGAACCCCCGGTTTGGTGTGGCTGGGCTGCATCATTATTGTAACACTTAATGTAACACTTTTTAGTACATAAACTGATTTTTTACTAATGTAACAATTTTTAACACCTTAATTATTATGCTTCACCTATGTAACAATTCTAGCACACAGATATTACTTCTTATTAATGTATAGCTATTTACACAGGGGACATTAATTACAGTTATCTGTATTTAGTTTAAATATTATGTAGGTGGTCCTTGTATGGACTGATTTAATTAATAAGTTAGCCTGTCATCAGAATGGACTGGGGAACAATTGATAAAAGTTATTTTTCTACCATGCCCACTGGCCAGAATAAGCAGTAAGTCTAAGTTTTTCCTTTTCATTTTGACATTTCATCACGTTTGTCTAGGTAATCTATAACCTATTTTCTTTATATCATTTCTGCAACTAAGCATTGAACTTCCTTAAGAAAATAGTGTTCCTTTATTAGTCTGTTTTCATATATGCTCCAGAACCCAGTCTTTGAAGAAGATTTTAGATAGTTAAGGTTACAACACAACCATTATGAATTGCTAGAAGCATGGGGAAGACCAACTAACCAAGGGATACTTTGGGTTACAGAAACTGTGTCATTGTGACATAGCATTAGGGGACTTTTGGCTTATTTGTATTCCCATGGGTGGTGGCAGTAAAGAGATGAGTATGGTACAACAGGCAGAAAGATAGTATATTCCGTGTATTACATTAGGTTCTGCTTTCTATATTTCAGGACTGGAGGATTTTCTCTAGTGTAGTAAAAGTCGGGGTGATCCAATTATAGGCTCCATTACCCCTGGACCAACCGAAGGTGTAGGTGCTGTAGTATGATGAAAACAGGGAGGACGAAGATAGTTCAGTTTCATATATTATTAATAGACAGTTCCAATAAGGAGTTAAATGACAATCATTAGTCACCATGAATAAACTGACGTATTGTAATGAATGGCATAAAGATAAGCAGGATCAGCATTGAAGATGCCTTGAAGAAATGTCCATATGAATAAGATAAAACGTGCCTGTAGATTAATGAAGACTTGTCCAGTTTAAAGCAATGATTGGTGCCAAACTGTAGAAGTGTTAACTGGATATTGTAGACATAGATGAATAACTGAAGACTTGTTACCGATGCTTAAAGGCTAAGCTGAAGAACTGTGTAGAGCTGTCTTTGAATGATGCAAAACAGAAAGGAATACTTGCAGGGTGTGCAGAGCTGCAACAGATGACAATGGTGAAAAAAGGGTTAAGCTGAGAGCTGATTAAACGAGCACCTGGATTAAGTAGAAACTTCCAAAGGCTGTGTGATTGAAGCAAGCAGACAGGGAAACCTCTCATAGGACTCTGGAAATCCACTTGTTGCCACTTGGAGTGCAATTGACTGACAGCACAGCAGGGAGCTTGTGGATCTTTTGCGGTGAAGGGTGCAGGCAGACCTCTGGGAGCGGAGGCGATATCTGGACCACTGGAATCACACAGAAAACCACGGAGAGAGCACAGAACTAGGGTACAGAGTAGCTACAACAAAGCACTGGCCAAGTGTGAAATAATCCCAGCCTACTTAAAGGCAGCACAAGTACAGGATTGGTTAACACCCACAAATGCTCACAGGTGCTGCATTTGGTCTCCAAAATGGCAGCCTCCTATATTGCAGACACACAGAGGTGCCTCTGGCCATTCAGTCCCTGCACTCCCAGCTCCCTGAACCTGCATTACCTCTGCCACCGACCACACCGTGTCCCCACATAGTCGCACAGCACCGTGAGAAACCGCTCTGGCAACCGATGGACCCCAGAACCCGCAGCGGTGAGTGACCGGTACATGACAGCTCGCCACGCTGCGGGCTCGGTGGCGACCTTGATTGCAGAAGACAGATGTTATACACCGCACTTAAAATAACACTGTCCACCCCTAACCACCTTGCTTGATTGGAATTTGAAATAAGCGGATGTTATACAAAATCAACATAAATACTGTAATAAAGTACACTGGAAGACCTTATGTTTTTCTCTGTGCGCTCTCAGTTTCTCTCTCTGCGCATGTGACGTCATACATACGTGTGTTATGACAGGTCACACACACAACTCTGCACAACTGGAGACACAGGCATTTTCTGGAGCCAGCATCCAACAGCTGTCTAATCACTGTCAGCCTACTGGGAGTATTAAGTCAGCCCAGTGCTCTGGTATTTTTGACAGATTTCGCAGACCATCAGAAATGCCCTCCATACAGCCTTATTAGCGGGCTCCCTGGGACCCACAGGGCCCTACGCAGCCACATTGGTTGCCTTGGTTACCACTGTGCCCTGCACTGCACCCGCTCCCTGGTAGTCTCAAGTTGTCATAACTAAACAACCCAGGGGGCGAGAGGGTGGGCCATATTGCTCCGGCTCACTAGCCTGCTGCTCTGAGCATCATACAAGC
Source organism: Pseudophryne corroboree (assembly GCF_028390025.1). NCBI lineage: Eukaryota > Metazoa > Chordata > Amphibia > Anura > Myobatrachidae > Pseudophryne > Pseudophryne corroboree. The sequence continues at coordinate 576,806,022 of NC_086444.1, read as the reverse complement.
ACTCCAAGAGGCGAGCACCTCCCATGGCAAAAGGGGAGAAGACATTGGGGGGCAGATGTATTAACCAGGAGAAGGCATAAGGAAGTGTTAAACCAGTGATAAGTGCAAGGTGATAAACGCAGTATTTATCAAAAAGAAAAAGTATTCCTTGATTAGGGCACACACAGACTATTACACCTTAAGTTACTTTAAGTCATCATCCCATAGGTAGATGACCACTAATTATTAAAATTTAACTTTTATTGAGTATTTATTAATAGCTAGCGAAATATGTGCAAGTGAAAAAAGAAAAAAGTGTATAAATAAAAGTGATAATAAAAAGCTAAACCACTGTAGTTGTGTGCTTTGTACTTAATCTCCCATATTGGGATATATCTCATATGTTGCTAAAGTAAAGTATACAATTTAGCTACTGTAACAATATCCATTGCCAGAAAGGATGAAATTGTGTCCATTTGACACTTTATGTGTTATTATAAGATAAAATCAATATTTATTTTTATTCCTATACTTTATTGACAAAGGAACATCATATTAATGGTGTGCGCCAAGAATAGATAGCTTCTAACAGGCATATCGTATACCCATTTCTGTGATAGATAATGTGTGTCAGTAATAAAGGATGAATATTCAATCAATTACGTTATCTTAAATTATAAATCAAATAGACTTGATACACAATTATTACAGTGTTAGACAGAGCCATGTCAGCTCATTATATTAGATAGTCATGATAATTTTATTTTATTTGGCTGAATTGTATAATAACGTGTATATCAGCTCATATACTTTAATATATGGTATAGTGCCAATTCTCCCGGCGTCAATTGTCGGTGGTTTCTCTATGTTCCCAATAGGTATCTCACCCAACAGTGTGATCAAATGTCCCACTCGGCATTAATCATTAATATCATATAAATATATCCAGATGGTACTTATACTGTATATACACACTGATGGGTAATTGGCACAGCTATATGTCTCGTATCTCGTATATTATTTATCAATGAATCGCCGGAGTCTGCCCATGTGTATTACATGTCCAGGCTATGATATATAGTCAGTAGTCCCATACTGTATATATGATATATTTATTTGTCTGTGTGAATACACACTCGTATTACATATCCTGTGGCATGTCTTTCAGCATTCCCCGTCAGCGAATACACAGTCCCAGCTGACAGTTTGTCCAACGGCACTCCGCTATCATAACTGATCGTCTCCTACAATTAATAGGTATGGTATGCCATATAGTGCATTCCCCTCTTGGTGTATATAGATCTGAGAGGTCTACACATGTATATATTTATATATATATATATATATATATATATGGGATCGTGTGCACTGCCAGTGGAATCCGCTCACACACATGTCCCACTATTCACGGCTCGCACCCGCTGGCTAACCCAGAGCCGTAACTAGGTGTGTGCCGATGATGCCTTGCCCACAGTGCAAATGCACTGAGGGCGCACCATCAGGCATCACACCTGCTAGCTCCGAGCCCAGACTGCTGAAGGTGGTGCCACCTGTGTCCCACTGATGACAGCGGCGCCCGCCCGTGTCCCTCTGAAGCTGCTGCCCGCCTGGACACAACCGTGTCCCGCTGAAGCAGCCGCCGCCCGCCCATCTGTGTTCCGCAACTTCCTCTGAACTTGAAGCCCGCGCCGCCGCCCGCCCGCCTGCCTGTGTCCAGCTGAAGCCGCCGGCTTCAGCTGGACACAGGCGGGCAGGTGGGCGGCAGCTTCTTCAAGTACAGAGGAAGTTTTGAAACCGCTGCTGCTGTAAGTTCAGTGCATCGCTGCAGCGTCTGTGTGACAGGCAGGCTTCTCAATGGTCCAGCGGCAGCCCAGCCCCCCTCCCCTGCAATTCGGAAGTCGCTGCCGCCCACAAGACTCCTGCTGCTGAAGCCGCCACCCCGCCCACCCGTGTCCCGGTGAAGCCGCCGCCGCCGTCCACCCGCCAGTGTACAGCTTAAGCCGCCACTGCTGCTGAGGTCCCGGCAGCACTGTGACTGAGTTCGGTGAAGTGGACAGGAGGAGTCAGGAGCAGGCAACAGCACGTAAGTGCCTACACTACACTATACTACACTACACTATACTACACTACACCATACTACACTATATTACACTACACTTCACTACAGTACACTACACCACAGTACACTTCACTACACTACACTACACCCTAAGGGTAGGAGGGGGACGGGGTAAGGGGGAATCTGCCTGTCGTACTGTGTTAAAGGGGGACTCTGCCTGCCATAATGTGTAAAAGGGGATCTATCCTGCCGTTACGTGTAAAAGGTGGACTCTGTCTGCTGTAATGTGTAAAAGGTGGATGCTGTCTGCTGTAACGTGTAAAAAGGGGATGCTGTCTGCCGTAATGTGTAAAAAAGGGGACTCTGCCGTAATGTGTAAAAAAGGGGATGCTGTCTGTCGTAATGTGTAAAAAAGGGGGACGCTGTCTGCCATAATGTGTAAAAGGGATCTATCCTGCCGTAACGCGTAAAAGGTGGACTCTGTCTGCTGTAATGTGTAAAAGGTGGACGCTGTCTGCTGTAATGTGTAAAAAGGGGACGCTGTCTGCTGTAATGTGTAAAAAAAAATGGTACTCTGTCTGCTGTAATGTGTAAAAAAGGGTACTCAGTCTGCCGTAATGTGTAAAAAAGGGGATGCTGTCTGCTGTAATGTGTAAAAAAGGGGGACGCTGTCTGCCGTAATGTGTAAAAAAGGGGACGTTGTCTGCCGTAATGTGTAAAAAGGGACTCTGTTTGCCGTAATGTGTAAAAAAAAGGGGACTCTGTCTGCCGTAATGTGTAAACAAAGGGGACTCTGTCTGCCATAATGTGTAAAAAAGGGGATGCTGTCTGCTGTAATGTGTAAAAAAGGGGGACGCTGTCTGCCATAATGTGTAAAAAGGGGACTCTGTCTGCCGTAATGTGTAAAAAAGGGGACGCTGTCTGCCGTAACGTGTAAAAAGGGGACGCTGTCTGCCGTAATTTATAAAAAAAAGGGACGTTATCTGCCGTAATGTGTAAAAAGGGACTCTGTTTGCCGTAATGTGTAAAAAAGGGGACTCTGCCGTAATGTGTAAAAAAGGGGATGCTGTCTGCCATAATGTGTAAAAAAAGGGGACTCTGTCTGCCGTAATGTGTAAAAAAAGGGGACGCTGTCTGCCGTAATGTGTAAGAAGAGGATGCTGTCTGCCGTAATGTGTAAAAAGGGGCTCTACTTGGTGTAGTGGCGCTACTGTGCGGCGTAATTTGAATAATGGAGACTACTGTGCACCATTATATGAATTGGTATTATTTTGTGGCCACACTCCTTTCCCGTGAAGCCATGCCCCTATATATTTTTGGCGCGACTACGACGCACACTGCAGCCGGTTTACATTAAGGGAGGCGGCGCCGATGCCGTTTCTTGCACACAACGCTAAAATGTCTAGTTACGGCACTGGGCTAACCTATAATATAGGAATAATTCCAAATGGCATACATATTTATCCAGGGACACTCAATTGTCGTAGCTAGCTGTCCCCTATACTTAATAGGTATTAAGTGGCACATAGTATGTTGCCCTCTCAGTGTATGTGGGTCCGAAAAATCTCCACATACATATATGGGCTATATACACTGACAGCGGGACCTGCTGACACTCGTGTCCTGCTGTACGTGGCCCGCACCCGCCGGCTAATCTGTGATGTAATATTGATTATGAATGGTACACATGTATGATACACAGTATTATTGGCACATAACCTAAATAGTATCTCTCCTAATGCATGTGGGTCTCCAAGATCTCCACATGCATCAGGCTATGTACAATATCAATGAGGCTTTTCCCATATACACGTCCCGCTGTTAAGCGGCTGCATTTACTGACTCGTCTATGACACACAATTAATTCCATATAACATGCAATTTTAACACACAAACATTAAACATTTAAAGGGCTTTAATACCCATAGAACAGTGGTTTAGCTATTAAAAGAACAGACACGTTTTCCCGTGTACCGCACTTCCTAACGACCGTTTCGCATTTACAGCTTAATCATAGGGAAGCCATAGGGAAGCCTGACGCATGTGAATATCTTGGAGACCCACATGCATTAGGAGAGATACTATTTAGCACACAACTACAGTGGTTTAGCTTTTTATTATCACTTTTATTTATACACATTTTTCTTTTTTCACTTGCACATATTTCGCTAGCTATTAATGAATACTCAATAAAATTTAAATTTTTATAATTAGTGGTCATCTACCTATGGGATGATGACTTAAAGTAATTTAAGGTGTAATAGTCTGTGTGTGCCCTAATCAAGGAATACTTTTTCTTTTTGATAAATACTGCATATTAAACCATATTCCGCTGATTGGCTGGTGCGTTTATCACCTTGCACTTATCACTGGTTTATCACTTCCTTATGCATTCTCCGGGTTAATACATCTGCCTCTCCCCACACAGTGCGGAAGCAGGATGCAGGCTGTAGTGGAAAGTAAGTAAGGCTGGAGCCACCCCCAGGGCATCCCGACCTGTGTGACCAGGGCCGGTTCCGGGGCTTCTGGCGCCCCGGGCGGCATTATGGGGCGTGGCTTCATACAGGGGGCGTGGTCAGTTACGCCCCCTGTACTGTTGTAGGATGTGCGGTGCGCGATGACATCATCGTGCACCGCACAGCTAAGGTCTTCTCCACGAAGGTAAACTAGACGCTAAGCGTCTAGTTCCCTTTGTGGAGAGGACCTTTGCTGTGCGGTGCGCGAGGACATCAATGCGCACCGCACATCATTACAGTGAAGGTCCTCTCCAGGAAGGGAAATTAGATGCGTAGCTTCTAGTTTCCCTTCTCAGCGGGCAGCCCACGAAGGGAAACTAGACGCGTAGCGTCTAGTTTCCCTTCACAACGGACAGCGGGCCGCGGCAGCGGGGGGCACCACAGCAGCAGCGGATCTTGCCATGGTGCGGCGCCCTCCGGATGGCGCCGGCGCCCTCCGGAAGGTGGCGCCCCGGGCAAAAGTCCTGCTTGCCCGTGGCAAGATCCGCTACTGTGTGTGACGGCATGGGCCAGACACCCCTCCTTTCGGCTTTGATGCGAACTGGCTTAGGTCATGTCTTTTCCCATATCTTTCTTTTATTAAAGTGATCAGGTCTTTTGACTGATTGATTAGGAAGTCATCGGCAGCAGCTGTGTTGTGCAAGGAACTTGGAAGTGGTGGGAGGAGGGCTGCAGTATCCAGAAAGTTATTTCTGAGTGCAGCTCTCTCCCAGCCTGCACACTGCATGCTCCACTCTTGCACATGCCAGGCACTTACTCTGGGGGAAGGGGTTTTGAGGGCACTGAGTGTGGGGGCTGCTGCAAGTGCAGCTCCTAGAGCAGCCTAACTATATTGAGTTAAGAGTCCTACACACTGGTCGACACCAGTGAAAGATATGAACGATCTCGTTCATTAATGAACGGGATACTGTTCATATCTTTCAGTGTGTAGGCACCAGCAACGAAAGATGCGCGACCCCGCGCTCGTTCATTGCTGGTGCCGGCTTGTTTAAACATGCAGGCCAATATGGACAATATCGTCCATATTAGCATGCATTGCTATGGAGCCGGGTGATGGGGGGAGTGAAGAAACTTCACTCCCCCATCCTCTCCCCCTGCCGCCAGGTTGCCCGTCTGCCGTATCGGTGGTCGGGCAGCTCGGCGGCTGGACGCCGAGTCTGTAGGGCCCTTTAGACATATAATATCAGCCAGCAGCAGGATTGATCCTGTCCCCTCTCTCTCCCTGGATACACTACTACACCCTCTCTCTGCACACCATTCAATGTGTATTCAGTGCCTCACCCAGGTAAGTGGCTGCAGATCTGGGCACCTGGCTGGGACTGGCACATGACTTTTGGCACCTTCCTGTACAAAAAAAAAAGGAATAAGAAGATATGGAAATAAAAAATGTGACAACTAAAAAACTGCCCAAAAACTGTAAAGGGGAGGAGTTGGGACCAGAAATGGGAGGTGCCAGGAAACAGGAGGGGTCTGGTTAAATAATTAATCTGCCCCCCCTAAAGATAAAGTCTAGATCCGCCCCTGCCCTACCATACCATTCCTTTAAACCAGGATGCTTAAGGACAACACAGGTTCCTTGGCTGATCAAAACCAAGAGAAACGAAGGTTTGAAGTCTGCCAGCCACAGAACCTGTATAATTCATTAGTACACAGGTTCTCAAACTCGGTCCTCAGGACCCGACACGGTGCATGTTTTGCAGGTAACCCAGCAAGTGCACAGGTGTATTAATTACTCACTGACACATTTTAAAAGGCCCACAGGTGCAGCTCATTATTTCACTTGTGATTCTGTGAGGAGACCTGCAAAACATGCACTGTGTGGGGTCCTGAGGACCGAGTTTGAGAACCTATGCATTAGTGCAGGGCTGGCCAAACCGGTCCTCGAGATCTACCAAGAGTTCACATTTTCCAGGCCACCTAGCTGGTGCACAGGTGTAGTCATTGCTAATTAAGATGTGCTGCAATCATTCCTAACTGACAATTCTACAGATCTCCAGGAGACCTGGAAAACATGAACTGTTGGTCGATCTCGAGAACCGGTTTGGTCAGCTCTGCATTAGTGTATAAGGTAGATGAAAGGTCGCACAGACGCCTTCTTTTTTCTAAATCGCAATCATTATTCGTTCACATAAATGTCCTTTCCCATTTATTCAATCATATAGATATATACCTTTAATACATTATTTGGGAGGTGCTCCTAGGAATAGAATAAAGTGTATGCAGGCAGCCAAAAGACAGAGACGGCATTACAGCAAGAGGCGCAAGCAGCCATGCTGGTGGTCCCAGAGACAGGAGCCGCGGTTAGCGGCTTTGTGCCGAGACCAGCGGCGTCAGGCACAGAGACTTCCGACCTAACCAGCTGCAGTGCTGGGCTAGGGACGGAACATTAGGAAGGGACACTGCCAGTACGTGTGTGAGGTCCCAGAGACGGGATCCGCAGCCAGCGGACAGCACTGAAATCAGGGGTGACAGGACAGCTGCATGACACACTATGGGGGAGATTCAAATGTTTGAAAAGTTGGTTGGGTGTCTGTTTTTTCCTGTCTATTAGATAGGAAAAAACAGACTCCCAACTGACTTTTCAAACATTTGAATCTCCCCCTATGTCTGCGTGATACAAAAGCATACTGTGCCAGTGTGATTGTGATAAGAGCAAATTATTGATCCATGCTAATAAATTGTCTTATATTGATCCATATTAATAAATTGTCCTCACCCCACTGAGATATTATTTACATTTATAACAGCTATACCGCAAACTCTATATTTTACATGTGTGATCTAATACTGATATCATTATTCCTGTAATATAACTGAGAGGGCAGTACTACATGGGATGAGAGCGCAGTCACTCTGGGAAACGGAGATTGCTCAATAACTTATGATTAACAACTAATTATAATCATATGAGATATATAGAGAAAGTGGGAATATGTGAACTTGGTCCAAAAATTTTTTTCGGTTACACATATGTGTGTGACAGATTTGAACAAGGGATAGACAATAAGAGACAATGATATAGAGAGAGGTATATATATATATATATATATATATATACTGTATATGTACGCATCACATCACACAGTGACACTGTGAAGGGTCCCTGTGAGGCTGCATCAATAAGGAGGGCAGCATAGTAAATTCCCTGATTCAGAGGAAAATTAGATATTGATATCTGTTATCAATAAGCTTCCCTATATCAAATACTACACGGCAGTGCAGAGACTGAGATAACGAGGCCCACCATAATGTCTATATAATAAATAAAGGATGTTTTCTGAGACAGTTGTCAAAGTCAGAAAAATATCTCTATGCACACTACCATATTTGCACCTCACACAGGTCCGTGCTGCGCATGCATACGCTCTCCCGTGCGTACGCATACCCGCTGGTGCGTGCACCCGCAGGCGCACGGTATGCGTATTTACGGTAGAGTTTATGTGATCGTAGCGTGCGACTCAATCGTTACATATTTTCACTATATAATGTATTTTGTAGATCATGGTCCCTTTGATAGATTCTGAAAGTTTGGTTAATATAGAATGTTCATGAACAGAGAAATCCCTCTTTGTTTGATACGAAGGGTCAGACAGGAGTAATACAGTGGTGTTTAGTATCCATCGGAAGAATATTTAATTAGAAATATTCCGGTGTTGGTTTGAAGCAGATCAATCGCTCGTGCGAATAGTTATGGACATAAGAAGTTTATGAACATTTACTTTATTTGCACTTTATTACCCATGCGGCGGGAAACCCAGTTTCCCTCCCACCTGAGCTGTTGGAAATAGTCACAGCCCACCTGTATGAATCAACCTATGACCTTTTGTTATAATGCGAGGAGGAATTCCTGTGTCCAATGAACAATGAGATTGTAGGGACCATTGAATTGCATTGTGTGTGGGGCATAAATAGAAAGGCCGATCACATCCAGCTCACTCTTCAACGGTTATCATTGCTGAAAATCGGGAGCTGGATGTCCAGAGGCGCATGCGATCGTTTCCTTTGTGCGTAAGTTTTTCTCCGTAATCATACTGTTTCTCTCTTGTTATTATGGGCCATATCTTTCTCTCTCTTCTCTTTCTCTCATTTTTGTCTTAAACTTAATTGTATTGTATTTACTGTGTAGTTACCTGGTTAGTTAGTCTATGTTATGTTGTAGTGTATGATTTGTATGTGTATTAATTCTTTTGCAAGTATATCATTCAAAATATATATATATTAGGCGTTGGACCCTAAGCCCAGGTATCTGTGTATTTCTTATAGAGTTAAGTATTCTCAGAGCGTCGGTGACGCTCAAACTGCTTTTAAACTAGTAAGGTTATACTGTGTTGCATTTACACCATATCACTACACAAAGGGTTTACTGCATAATACACTGTTTATGGTTTAGATATAAAGGTTTTACATTGTGAGCGTATGCGCCGCTGGTGATCTCCTCGTGGTCTCGAGCGGTCGCATCGCTATAGCGAATCATTACGGTAGTCGGCAGCCAATAGCGTGCCTGCCAGTGATCTCTTGGCCGTGAGCGAACGTAACGCTTGAGCGTCTCGACCACGGCTAAGCGATTGTTACGCAACGTGCGTACCCTTACGGTACTTCATACGTAGTTAGCGTACAGTGTTCTTAGACCTCATAAAGGGTATTATATAAGATAAATATTCTGCTTTAACAATTGCGGGCTCGTCCTGTCCTTCACATATCTGCACTAGGTAATTACAGCAGACATTATCCAGCAGCAAAGGGCGGGAGATCATATTCCTCGTAGTGCTGTTTGGATAAGCGTCTGCTTCTCTTAGTAAAGGGTGCTGAAGGAATCCGGGAACCGGAGGTAAGAACAACACGCTAGTCTCTTTTAAAACTGTTTATTTTTCTGTCTTGCGTACACACGCACGCATATCTGCATTTCTTTTCATTCGTGTATTTTCGTATATCACTCTCCTGTTCGCTATTATATAGTTGATAAACGTGCTAAGAGAGATTTGCCACTATTTCAAAGTTTAAGAGTAAAGGTAATATAGTTAAAGTATAGACAAACACACAGCTCTGCCTGAGAGACAAGGCGAAGTCAGTGTGGTGCGCAGTAGATGATCAAGGATCATCTACATTGATAAACGTATAAATTGTGTTACGGTGGATCTTTATTTTGCGTACACGTGTCTCTAACAAGGACTGAGATTTGTGCACGCAAACCAAAGGCCGACGCACGCAGCGTATATTACGCAACGGAGCGTACGGGTACGCCCACGTAACTCAAATCACAAGTTTTTTTTCTCTCCTCTCAACGCGATAAGTAGCGCCACGCGGTAAATAACGCCAGGCGATAAATCGCACAAATTTATTTTAAATTCGAAATTTAAATTAATAGATCCTTCTCCTAATTTGTAACACATCTGGTCTAAAGAGAAATTTCTGCGCAGAAATAGAAATAGAAACAAAAGTGTACATGTGGTGAGTGAGTGTGTTGTATACAATTTTACAGGTTGAACCACAAGAAAAGTCGAGTTCTCGTGAGGTACATGCGTGTAAGTGACGTACATGGTGGCTAGGGAGGCATCCCTGGTTAAAACATACAATTTGAGCATTAGAGTGTAGCAGACCAGGAGGTCATACTGTAACAGACCAGGAGGTCATAGCAGACCAGCAGGTTCAGGTACAGCAGACAAGGAAGTCCGCTATACAGTCCACAGGCACAACACCAAGAAAGGGTTGGTGCAACACCCATATAGGCCATACAAGCTCTTGCTGAAGGAATTCGCAGCCGCAATTTTCGATTCCACTGGTCGCTCCGTACATAAGATTAGTTGCTTATGTGCTGAACGATTGTACCGCACGTAATTGTGTACATTAGTAAACCTGACCGGTACTATTTGTGTACGAAGGTCATAAACGCTATTTGTACATTCTAACGTGATTTGTGTAATTTTTTTATTTTAAGGGAAGTTCGCTGCTCACTCAGGAACTATCCAACAACCAATAGTTACTGGAAAGAGTAAGTGTTCTTCGGATCACCCTCACAGGTTCCAGTAAATAGAGGTTCAGGTCGCAGGGGCCCTGGGTCGAGTACGCCAGCACCATATCGGTGTGATCAGGTCGTATTGGTCGGCGTGGGCGAGTGAGTGGGGTACTCGGTAAATCGCCACCATCAGCCTATTTTGAACATTTTGGTTTGCGTAAGGGTTGGCTGAATAAAGCAACACCTTCGAACTATGGGGGCCACTTGTTCAGGTAGGGGGCGATCAACCTCGGTTCGGGTTGATTCAGTGAACCGACCAGTCGGGTCGGCAAGATACGTGATGTGTGAAAAATACGGTTCACACACAGAGGTTTTATGTGATGAATGGGAGAGAATGACAGTACATGACGGGGAGAAATTCCCAAGAGTAGGTAGCTTCAGCACAGAAGTGTTAACGAATTTAAGGAGAAGGATATGTCTCATTAAATCAGCAAAGAGACGAATCAAGCATTATGATTATTTGCAGTTGTGGCAACAGGAGGGTGACATACAGAGAGGATTGGCTCAGGCGGCGGGATCTGGCTCAATCAGAAAACTGATAGCCACGGCCCCACCGCCACCATATATATCGGGAGAGAAATTGGTTGCGGAGAATGACGCACTAAGGTGTAACACACAAACACTTAGCAACTGTGTAAATGTTAAAGATAATGTTAACCAATTAACCAATGCAAGTATTAACCCGTGCAAGTTGTACCCTGTTTTGAACTTTCCTCAGGAGTGTGATCAAGAAGACGAATCGGCAACAATTTCAGCGCTCTCTCTAGCAGCCACCATAGCAGAGACCACAGTAGGCACAGCTCCACCCACGAGATTAGTAACAAGGGCCCCTAGCGGAGGGATAGGTGAGGTCGTATCTACAGGTAAGTACGGCACCATACACTATGCTGAAGCCATTTCACCACAGGCTGTAGAACCCACACAGAGTGATGTTGTTAGAGTTAATCCTGTTAGGGTAATAGCTGTTCCAAATGGGAAAACTGACACATCAGGAGTCACCCCTGTGAGGAACATTGCCATGTATAGCCCATTTTCCAGAATGGAATTAAGGACCATAGTGTCTGAATTCCCTGACCCTAGAAAAGACTTAGTTGCCAGCCAAAAATACATCAGAGACCTAGGTAACACTGTAGAGCCCAACAACAAAGACTGGCAGATATTGCTGAGAGCATGTTTACCCTCCAATGTTGACGCAACTCAATTTTTAGCTGACTGTGGATTAGATCAGGATGTACCTCTTACAGATGTGTACAACAAAGACAATGTAAAAAGAATAAGCTTACAGTTAAAGGAGTATTTCCCAGCCGTAGTTAAATGGAACAAAATATTCTCCATTAAACAGAAGGAGTCAGAAACAGCTGCAGAGTATTTTCACAGAGCATTATCAGAAATGGCAAAATACACAGGCATAGAGGACATTAAAACAAACATAAACCATCGAGAAGTAGCAGTATCGGTACTGATGGATGGTTTAAAAGAATCATTAAAGACTAGGGTACAGACCACACAACCATGTTGGCGAGGTCTGTCTGTGGCTACTTTGAGAGAGGCTGCTATTGATCACGATAGGAACATCACCAGACACAGGGAACAACAAAGTGATAAGTTAATGGCAGTAAGTATACAGGCCCTGACCACAAAACAGCCTGTGTTAACATCACCAAACCCTGTGGGTAAGTCAAATGTGGTAACATGTTATTCTTGTCACAGACAGGGACACTTTGCACGAGACTGTAGATCGAGAAATGTACAAAAATCTTATCAACCCCCTAGACAACGACACGACACACGACATTGGGAGCAGGGTCCGCAGAAACGGAGTTATGAGCCACATGCAGGGGAAACAAAAAGATACCCCCCAAACAGAGATTGGCAAACCTCTGGTAGTTCCCAGCTAACTCCCTCACAAGTAGTTGCTGCCAGCGGGATTCAGGGAGGTCACCATACCCAATAGGGGTGTGGCCATACCTGTAATCTGCAGCCAGTAAAATTGATTGCAAGCCTTGGGAGTGAACCAGAAATTGCAATCAATGTAGCTGGTAAATCATTAAACTTTCTTGTAGACACAGGGGCGGCCAAATCAGTGATAAATTCGACAGTGGGCATGAGAACCACTGGTAAGACAATTCCAGCCATAGGGGTAACGGGAGTAGTCCAGCACTACCCTGTTAGCAAACCAGCCGAGATTACAGTAGGGCCGTTACATACCAAGCATTCCTTTTTGCTGGCTGCATCGGCACTGACCAATCTCCTGGGTAGAGACTTATTGTGTAAAATGGGGTGCGTCATTTATTGTACTCCTGAAGGTGTATTCTTGGACATACCTGAGAATCACGCTCAGGAAGTACGAGACATGTTAGACTCCCCGTCAAAATTAATGTCACATACCATTATGACAAATAGGACTCCCTCCCAAGTAGAAGAAATGACATCTCAGATACCAGAGTCACTTTGGACAAAAGATGGACAGGACACTGGATTAATGGCAAACGTAGCTCCGGTAGTTGTACAAGTAAAAGATGGTAGGATAGCTCCAAAAATCCCACAGTACCCTCTGAAGCCAGAGGTGGAGTTAGGAGTTTATCCCGTAATAGAGCGCTTGCTACAACAGGGCATTCTGGTAAGAACGTCCAGCACTGCCAATAGTCCCATCTTCCCTGTTAAAAAGAGTGGGGGGAGGGGTTACCGGCTAGTGCAGGATCTAAGGGGGATTAACAAAATAGTTGAGAGTCAGTTCCCCGTAGTGCCAAATCCAGCTGTCATCCTAATGCAAATCCCTCCCACTGCGAAATTTTTCACTGTTATTGACCTCTGCTCCGCTTTCTTTTCGGTACCTCTGCACCCTGACAGTCAATATTTGTTTGCATTCACATACAGAGGAGTCCAATACACATGGACTCGATTACCACAAGGATTCATAGATAGTCCAAGTATATTTTCTCAGGCTTTGCATGATTGTTTACAGTCTTTCCAACCAGTGAGTGGATCAGTATTAATACAGTACGTGGATGATCTACTACTGTGTTCTGATTCATTGGAAGCATCCCTGAAGGATACGAAACAGCTCCTGTTTCATCTTTCAGACACAGGACACAAGGTTTCCAAAGACAAGTTGCAATTATGCCAAACTAAGGTAAAATATTTGGGACACTATTTAACACAAGGACTGAGACACCTGACCGCTGATAGAATTCAAGCAATTAGAGACATGACTCTGCCACAAACCCAGCAACAGATCAGAACATTTTTAGGAATGTGTGGGTATTGCCGTAATTGGATCCCAGGGTTTTCCATCCTAGCGTTACCCTTGCAGGAGATGGTCTCCTCAAACAAACCTGATCGGATTTCGCATACAGACGAGTCTGAGACAGCATTTGAGAGACTTAAACAGTGCCTAACGCAGGCACCAGCATTAGGTATGCCTGACTATGGGAAACCCTTTGAACTATACGGAACAGAAAGTGCTGGTTGCGCGGCAGGTGTACTAACCCAAAAGCACGGTGATGCCAGCAGGCCGGTAGCATACTACAGCGCTCAGCTAGATACGGTAGCGCGATCCCTCCCCACATGCTTGCGAAGCGTTGCTGCGATAGCATTGCTAGTAACGAAAAGCGAAGACGTCGTGCTAGGTCACAACCTCACAATTCATACACCACATGCAGTGTCAGCCTTGTTAAATTCTGCCCAAACCAGACATGTCTCATCAGCGCGGTTTACAAGATGGGAATTGGCACTAATGGCCCCCGTAAACATCACCATAAGGAGATGCAGTGCATTAAACCCTGCAACATATCTCCCAGGTGTGCCTGGACAGGCACAAAGGGTGGAAGATGAGAGTGGTGGGGAAGGAGGATTTAATACAAAGGAAGACACTCATGATTGTATGGAATATTTGACCCAAATTTTTACCGCAAGGCCTGACATCAGTGACAACCCACTGGAAGATGCAGAACTTACGTTCTACACGGACGGTAGTTGTCATAGACAGTCAGACTCGGGAGACTTGTGTACTGGATACGCAGTCGTAGATGACCAAGGCACCATAGAAGCGGAACCGCTAGGCCCACCTCACTCAGCCCAGGTTGCTGAACTGGTCGCCCTAACCAGAGCATGTGAATTGGCTAAGGGCAAATCAGCCAATATCTACACCGATTCTAGATACGCATTCGGGGTAGTCCATGATTTCGGAGCCCTATGGCGCCTCAGAAATTTCATGACGGCAGCTGGTACACCGGTGGCGCATGCAGCTCACATAAAAAGGCTTCTAACAGCGATACAGGAACCCGACAGAGTGGCTGTTATCAAATGTAAAGCACACACATATAGCCAAGACCCAATATCACTTGGTAACAGCCGAGCAGACGAAGCGGCTAAATTAGCAGCTGGTACCCCCAGACAGACAGACACCACACAACTGATGGTATTTAATACCATCAACACACAGAAGTTGTGTGAGATGCAAAATTTGTGTTCCACACAGGAAAAGGCAGTCTGGAAGGCAAAGGGATATGGCCAGGAGTCCTCAGGACTCTGGACGGATGGACAAGGTAAACCGGTGGCCCCCAGAGCATATCTTCCATGTTTAGCTGAGGCAGCTCACGGGCTGACTCATCTGGGCAGGGAAGGGATGTGCAAGTTGGTAAGAGCATATTGGTGCGCCCCAGGATTCTCCTCTCATGCGAGTAAAAGAGCCATGTCATGCCTTACCTGTTTGAGAAAGAATATTGGAAAGGCAATACCTACAGAACCATCCCATATCCCACCTGCCGGCGGCCCTTTCCAGGTAATACAGATTGACTTTATTCAATTACCCCCTTGTCGAAATTTGAAATATGTACTTGTTTGTATAGATGTTTTCTCAAATTGGGTCGAAGCATTTCCGGCGGCCACAAATACCGCTATGTTTACTGCTAAGAAAATTGTGCAGGAATTTGTATGTAGATATGGTATCCCTAGAATTATCGAAAGTGATAGGGGTACCCATTTTACAGGTGATGTCTTCCAAGGAATGTGTAAATTGATGGGAATTGATAGCAAGCTGCACACTCCATATCGTCCACAGGCGAGTGCGAAAGTGGAAAGAGTGAACAGCACTATTAAAAATAAACTGAGTAAAGTGATGGCAGAGACAGGATTGACATGGCCAGAAGCTTTACCCATTGTACTGTACAGCATCAGAACCACTCCCAGGTCCCCTCTTAATCTGTCTCCCTTTGAAATCTTGTTTGGTCGACAACCGCATGTTATGATTAACCCTCAGGATGATTTGAAGTGTAACAATGAAGTGACTGTAAAATACTTGATTAACATGAGTAAACAGTTAAGGAATCAAAATGATAATCTGAAGTTAGTGATTCCTGACTTACCAGATAGTAATTGTCATGACATTGAACCTGGGGATTATGTAATGATACGGAATTTTCTACGCTCAGGTTGCCTTATTGACAGATGGGAAGGACCATACCAGGTCTTATTGACTAGCACTACAGCATTGAAGGTTGCTGAGAGAGAGACTTGGGTTCATTCGTCCCACTGTAAGAAGGTCGTTGATCCAGAGAAGTTCTGTGATAAGGAACAGACGGTAGAGGTTGTATCACTAGAGTGTCTGTTCCAGGAGGACTAAGGCGGCACCTGAGCATCGAGAACCACAAGATCAAAAGCAGTTGTCGATCCCCTGTTCCCTTTTATTGTTTTTCTCCAACTTCCCATCCCCTCTCTCTCAAATTATTTTTTCCCCCTTCTCATTCTTCTCCGTTTCCTCCTACAAGATGGACTTGCCCCAAGAGACTGTGATCCGGATTTTCCTGTTGACCATGATGTTGACCAGAGCAGTCTGTTCCGGCGAGAGTACCATGGAGTTCGAGAGAGGTTCTGGAATGGGTTCTGATGACAGAAATGGAGGCGTAGTTTTCCGAGAACAACATAATCAACAAGCAAAGGCGAGTATCAGAAAACGATCCGATAGCATTGACCATAGAAGGAATTGTGAAGGATTGTTAGCTGAAGAAAACTGTATCTGTCGGCTTTGTAACAATGTCATTGAGGATGGGTGCATAAAGAAATGCCAATCCAGTTTTAATATCCATATGGACCGGCATCCCTTGAGTGACTATCACTCTTTAGTGGGTAGTGTGTTAAATAAAACAGATTGTTGGGTATGCTCTCAAGTACCTCAAGGTCATAGCAAATCAGGGCTAGTACCATTTCCTTTAACGTTAGGGGAGGTACTTGAGTTAAGTGGTGGGAGACCGGTGGACAGAAGGTTTAATATCTCCAGTCCTCCTAGTTTGAAGCTCCACCAATACCATGTGGATAGGTCCCTATTATGTTTTAACATCTCCAATCCCCGAAAGCCGGGAAATTGGGAAGTGTCATGGAGTAATCAAACCATGACCTTTTCACACAGAGCAGATAGAATGCCTACAGATACAGAGCTTATACGCCACATAGCCAGTAGAGGAAAATCTTTCCGGTATAGGTATACCTTAGGAAATAGGATTACGAGAGTTGGAGAGGTATCACCAGGATACTGTGCACATATCGTACAACCCGATACGTGTACTAAGCAGATGGAAGAATTAGGGTTAGGAGATTTCACATGGAAGGTGTGTAATATGGTTATGTCCTACTCCGTCCCATATGTTCTCCCCGATGATGCATATTTCATATGCGGGAGAAAGGCGTATAAGTGGCTTGCCCCAAACTCTGAAGGATTGTGTTACATTGGAAAAGTACTGCCTGAAGTAATGACTGTATCACATGACAAAATGAAAGACATACACCGTGGTGCCCAAGCTCCTTATACTCACACCCATTACGAGCACGTTGTTAAAAGGCACCTGATAGAGAAGACAGAGCATCCGGCCTCTGATCTGATAAGTGAATCCACCGGGATTCAATTCTTAATCGCGTTAGATTTCACCCGCACCGCTAGAGGAGTGCTGAATTATAAATACATTTCTGCGCTCGCCAATTTGTTAGATAATATCACTGAAATGTATGATGACACGTTTAGGTATACTGGAAGGGAACTTCAGGCTTACAAAACAGAACTAGTCCAGCATAGAATGGTTCTTAATTACCTCACAGCAGTAACAGGCGGATATTGTGTCACACTGGCAACACAATACGGCGTGAAATGTTGCACATATATTACGAATAGCACCGAGGACCCGGTCGAGGTCATAGACCAAAAGATGGACGATATTCTCCAACTAAAGTGGGAATTTCGCAGAAGACACAATCTCACCCTTGCTGCTGTGAGTAATGAGCTGACTGGTTGGGTGTCATGGTTGAACCCGCGAAATTGGTTCTCCGGTTTAGGAGAATGGGCCCAAGGAGTTATAATGGATGTTGGGAAGTTTCTCCTATGTATCTTAGGTGTTATCATAACGATTGGTTTGATATTTAGATGCGGTCAGGCTTTAATGAGGTGCAATCATCGTACTAGGGTAATGAGTTTAAGGAGTGAGGAAACTGTAATTCCAATGGACTTGGTTTATGACCCAAATGTAGAAACAATGATGTGATGAAAATGCGATTTCTACGGTCCGTTTCTTTCACCTGTTTTTCCGTTTCCTCCAAGGTAAAAAGACCCACTTGGACGAGGAATTTGATGAGCCGATATACAGACAACAGATGGATTAAAGAAGAAGTTTTGACAACCTGATACACAGATTTTTGATGAACTATGCCATGGATCCCCAGTTTCCCTAGAAATTTTAAAATTACGCTAGCCCAACACTTTGGTAAATCTATGGACATTGACAGCTTTGCTCGCACCTTATGAGCAAAAGCACAAAGAAGACTGCATTCAACAGACACCAAACAAGACCTCAATCGACGAATGTACATTTACCTGACATAGAATACCACCGCATTTACCGTAATTATGTCTTTTCTTCATTTCTACAACCCTCAGGTAATGACACACATAGTCGATAGGGAATACAGGCACAGATATCAGCAATCACATATCTCCCCCATTCATGTATCATCAACTAAAATGTGCTCCCCCATTTTGTTACCACCAAAGCCGAAAAGAGCTCGGTAAAGTTTGACAGCCCATCCACAGACCCGTACCACGGGATAAGAAGGAATTCAAATGTATACTTCGCAATACCTCGAAGCTTGATTTAAAACACGTACGGCACGATGATACATGACCCCCAAGCACGGATTCATACACACATGCTTCTGCTATCTCACTAGGTCATACCCTTTTCCTACCTTCTCCTCTCCTCCCTTACCCAACCATGTAAATGTATTAACCCCTAACATATATTTTTCTCTTTTTGAAATGTTTTCAGGAAGTGGCAGTTATTGTTGACTAGAGAGAAAAAAAGGAGGGGAGTATGCTTTGCGCTTGAAACAATATATCAAAAATTATATGTGCAGTCGGACAAAGAAGATAGACTCAGTACAACTTCAAAATGATAATAAAAAAACACTTTTATGGTATCAATTAAAGCAGAATATGCCACATATAGAATGAATTAAAATAATGACAGTTTTACAATTTGTTAGATAAACTAAACTGAAAATAAAAATAAACATAAGAATAAAAATAAAACAGTTAAATGATTATATTCAAATGGTGATAATAAAAAAATCACAACACTGGCGTCCCAGTGTATTATTTTGGGTTTGTAATTCCCGCAGGGATAATTGACAGTCTCACAGTCTCAGATATTAATATAGTTCTTTAAAGGAAAGGTGCAATCTGTAATTAATGCTCCCGTGCTGGTTCCTGCATTAGTGTAGAAACAGGGTCCTCATTAGATGAAATACACGAGGAGTAATAATGTGTGCTTTATTTCCTGTTATAATTACAGCTGGTAGTTGCCGTCTTTCCCGGTAAGGTTTTGTTAATTATAAATATAGCAGCAATGTTCAATTTAGATGGATTTAGCCGCCGTGAACAAACTACTGGGAACAGGTGTTAGGCCCCACAGCGGGGGTCACACAGAACTCACCCGACCAGTGTTTGTACAGCCGTGCGGCAATGATGAATCCAGCGTGCGGCAAAAAGCTGTGACCGAAGCTGTGTATCGAGAGTGGGCGTCCACTCTCGATACACTTCTCACTTGGTGATACCCGCCGAAAGGACCCAGTCCGCAGCTCAGCATAACCGTGACAGCTTCGGTCACAGCTTTTTGCCGCACGCTGGATTCATCATTGCCGCACGGCTGTACAAACACTGGTCGGGTGAGTTCTGTGTGACCCCCGCTGTGGGGCCTAACACCTGTTCCCAGTAGTTTGTTCACGGCGGCTAAATCCATCTAAATTGAACATTGCTGCTATATTTATAATTAACAAAACCTTACCGGGAAAGACGGCAACTACCAGCTGTAATTATAACAGGAAATAAAGCACACATTATTACTCCTCGTGTATTTCATCTAATGAGGACCCTGTTTCTACACTAATGCAGGAACCAGCACGGGAGCATTAATTACAGATTGCACCTTTCCTTTAAAGAACTATATTAATATCTGAGACTGTGAGACTGTCAATTATCCCTGCGGGAATTACAAACCCAAAATAATACACTGGGACGCCAGTGTTGTGATTTTTTTATTATCACCATTTGAATATAATCATTTAACTGTTTTATTTTTATTCTTATGTTTATTTTTATTTTCAGTTTAGTTTATCTAACAAATTGTAAAACTGTCATTATTTTAATTCATTCTATATGTGGCATATTCTGCTTTAATTGATACCATAAAAGTGTTTTTTTATTATCATTTTGAAGTTGTACTGAGTCTATCTTCTTTGTCCGACTGCACATATAATTTTTGATATATTGTTTCAAGCGCAAAGCATACTCCCCTCCTTTTTTTCTCTCTAGATTTTAACGTTGCAACCTGGCAAGTTGTTTATGCTTAGCTGCTGAAACATCTCAAATATATAACTATTTACACTATTACAGCGCCGGGTTATCACAAACGGTCTCCGTTTTGTGATCTCTTTCTTTTCTAGTTATTGTTGACTGCCAAAGGGTGGACTGTCAAAGTCAGAAAAATATCTCTATGCACACTACCATATTTGCACCTCACACAGGTCCGTGCTGCGCATGCGTACGCTCTCCCGTGCGTACGCATACCCGCTGGTGCGTGCACCCGCAGGTGCACGGTATGCGTATTTACGGTAGAGTTTATGTGATCGTAGCGTGCGACTCAATCGTTACATATTTTCACTATATAATGTATTTTGTAGATCATGGTCCCTTTGATAGATTCTGAAAGTTTGGTTAATATAGAATGTTCATGAACAGAGAAATCCCTCTTTGTTTGATACGAAGGGTCAGACAGGAGTAATACAGTGGTGTTTAGTATCCATCGGAAGAATATTTAATTAGAAATATTCCGGTGTTGGTTTGAAGCAGATCAATCGCTCGTGCGAATAGTTATGGACATAAGAAGTTTATGAACATTTACTTTATTTGCACTTTATTACCCATGCGGCGGGAAACCCAGTTTCCCTCCCACCTGAGCTGTTGGAAATAGTCACAGCCCACCTGTATGAATCAACCTATGACCTTTTGTTATAATGCGAGGAGGAATTCCTGTGTCCAATGAACAATGAGATTGTAGGGACCATTGAATTGCATTGTGTGTGGGGCATAAATAGAAAGGCCGATCACATCCAGCTCACTCTTCAACGGTTATCATTGCTGAAAATCGGGAGCTGGATGTCCAGAGGCGCATGCGATCGTTTCCTTTGTGCGTAAGTTTTTCTCCGTAATCATACTGTTTCTCTCTTGTTATTATGGGCCATATCTTTCTCTCTCTTCTCTTTCTCTCATTTTTGTCTTAAACTTAATTGTATTGTATTTACTGTGTAGTTACCTGGTTAGTTAGTCTATGTTATGTTGTAGTGTATGATTTGTATGTGTATTAATTCTTTTGCAAGTATATCATTCAAAATATATATATATTAGGCGTTGGACCCTAAGCCCAGGTATCTGTGTATTTCTTATAGAGTTAAGTATTCTCAGAGCGTCGGTGACGCTCAAACTGCTTTTAAACTAGTAAGGTTATACTGTGTTGCATTTACACCATATCACTACACAAAGGGTTTACTGCATAATACACTGTTTATGGTTTAGATATAAAGGTTTTACATTGTGAGCGTATGCGCCGCTGGTGATCTCCTCGTGGTCTCGAGCGGTCGCATCGCTATAGCGAATCATTACGGTAGTCGGCAGCCAATAGCGTGCCTGCCAGTGATCTCTTGGCCGTGAGCGAACGTAACGCTTGAGCGTCTCGACCACGGCTAAGCGATTGTTACGCAACGTGCGTACCCTTACGGTACTTCATACGTAGTTAGCGTACAGTGTTCTTAGACCTCATAAAGGGTATTATATAAGATAAATATTCTGCTTTAACACAGTGATGCGCACACTGTAAGCACAGAATTTAACATAGATACTGGTGGTAATTTAGACCTTGAATGAATGCTACATACAGGAGCTATAAGCCCAAATGATACATACAGTATGTGTCTGTGGGAGACACTTAACAAGCTATATTGTTACAAATACTGAAACATTGTATAAGAACACTAGAGCTAGTGAGGAAACAAAAAAATTACAGTGGGTAAGCATTGTATTTCACTTTATTATTTCTCACACAATTTGTTTCACTTGCACCATATTTTCACATATGTTTTATATTAAGAAATAAAAGTTATATTTTAGAATTATTGGTCATCTATGGAAATGATGGGTGACTTTCTGTAAATACGTGAACATAACTGTCCGTGTGTGCCCACGATAGGGAATACTATTTTCTTTTGGCTAAATCATTAGTGTCCTGGATTAAAGGGATAGTATCATGGTTGGTTCTATATCGGAGGGGCTGAAGGGACCTTGTGACGTATTGAGGGGAGGAGCTACGTCACCAGGGGGAGGAGCTACGGGCGAACAGGGTACCCGAAAAGTACCCTCGCGGGCTCGCTTCGCTCGCCACGCTTCGGGCACGGTGGCTCGCTCCGCTCCGCTTCGCTCACCACCTAATTACTAAAGGTAATAGTTGGTGGAGTGGATAGTAGAGGA
The DNA here is from genome assembly GCF_028390025.1 of Pseudophryne corroboree. Taxonomy (NCBI): domain Eukaryota; kingdom Metazoa; phylum Chordata; class Amphibia; order Anura; family Myobatrachidae; genus Pseudophryne; species Pseudophryne corroboree. Next base: position 576,783,394 of record NC_086444.1, on the reverse strand, counting down.
ACTATCCCGCTGGACTAGCTCCTCCCCCTTGCGTCGTAACTCCTCCCCCTTACGGAAAAGGTCCCTTAGCCCACTTGATTCTAGCATCTACCATAGTATCATATGGCAAGCCAGGTCTAGCTAACTACAGCACAGTACACATAGAGGAGATCAGACAGGAGAGACCACAGTCAGCCAGGCTCTGATCGATGCTGCACTGCAGTGACGATGACGAGTGTGTGTGCGAGGCTGCGCCCTATAGAGGGAGACGCCCACCTGCGCTTAGTACCGATTGGATCCAGCTTCCTAGGAGGGGCGGATCCAGCGATGACTGACAATTCTCGCCCACAAATTGCTGCTTCATGAACATATGCTGATTCTATCAGCGGCGGCTGCGCGGGCACTGTACATTACTGACGTATACCCAACCCCGCTATACACCGGAGCGAGAGCAGCGGCACGGCGCTATCATGGTGAAGTATATTGAGTCTCTGGTAAGTGTCTGATCTGCGTGATCTCCTATACAGATGGCGTGTAGCAGCAGTGATGCTGTAGTAGCGCAGCTCCAAGTGTCACACACGGCCCGTATAGTTATACAGTTGTATGGAGAGAGCTAGTGTCCTCTCTGGGTGAGAGTATTGGAATGCCAGCCTGATGATGGTAGGTTGGAGTTGGGCATCAGGGCTGCCAGTAGTATACTCCTATTATTTCTTATTTATGTACTAGAAAAGGGACCTGGCATATGCTGCATCACCCTCCCCTCTCTGCCCACCCCATTCACTGCTGTATACTTACCCTGTTCACAGGGCAGCATGGTCCTCTGTCCCCTCCAGCCGGTCTGACCTGTTGTCGCTACACGGGTTCCGCTGGGGATGGGTTCACACTCCCACCGCACATCTGGGAGACAGGACAAACCGTAGCCAATTATTATATAGATTGCCAGCATAGTGCGCAGCGCTTTAGCGTTGGGAACAAACGTAGTCATAAAGAAAGAGTGGATATTATCCAAGAGGTAGGAGGGCCCTGCTCGCAAGCCTACAATCCACGGCCTAGTAAATATTAGGCCCTCAGATCTGTGTCATTCCAAATGTCAAAACAATTTACATAACCCAGTGGTTACCAAACTGTGTGCTGTGGTACCCTGGGGTGCCGCAAGACACTTGCATGGGTGCCTCAGGTTGGTGATCCAGGACCAATTCAAATTTATTTATGGTCAATGTAATGGCAAAAAATATGTGGACAAACAGAAGCAAATGCTGTCCCTCATCACACAATTGACCATAAAGATGACCTATAAATACAATTTCTCTGACGTCCTAAGTGGATGCTGGGACTCCGTAAGGACCATGGGGAATAGCGGCTCCGCAGAAGACTGGGCACAACTATAAAGAAAGCTTTAGACTACTGGTGTGCACTGGCTCCTCCCACTATGACCCTCCTCCAGACTCCAGTTAGAATCTTGTGCCCGGCTGAGCTGGATGCACACTAGGGGCTCTCCTGAGCTCCTAGAAAGAAAGTATATTTAGGTTTTTTATTTTACAGTGAGATCTGCTGGCAACAGACTCACTGCAGCGAGGGACTAAGGGGAGAAGAAGCGAACCTACCTAACAGGTGGTAGTTTGGGCTTCTTAGGCTACTGAACACCATTAGCTCCAGAGGGATCGACCGCAGGACCCGACCTTGATGTTCGTTCCCGGAGCCGCGCCGCCGTCCCCCTTACAGAGCCAGAAGCATGAAGAGGTCCGGAAAATCGGCGGCAGAAGACTTCGGTCTTCACCAAGGTAGCGCACAGCACTGCAGCTGTGCGCCATTGCTCCTCATGTACACCTCACACTCCGGTCACTGATGGGTGCAGGGCGCTGGGGGGGGGGGGGGGGGCGCCCTGAGGGCAATATTACACACCTTGGCTGGCAAATATACACCATATATAGTCCCAGAGGCTATATAGGTGTAAATTAATACCCCTGCCAGAGTTTCAAAAACGCGGGAGAAGTCCGACGAAAAAGGGGCGGGGCTAACTCCCTCAGCACACTGGCGCCATTTTTCCCTCACAGCTCCGCTGGAAGGAAGCTCCCTGGCTCTCCCCTGCAGTCTACAACTACAGAAGGGTAAAAAAGAGAGGGGGGGGGCACTAAATTTAGGCGCAGTATATATATATATATATATATATATATATATATATAGCAGCTATAAGGGGATATAATTCAGTTAGTCCCTGTATTATATAGCGCTCTGGTGTGTGCTGGCATACTCTCTCTCTGTCTCCCCAAAGGGCTTTGTGGGGTCCTGTCCTCTGTCAGAGCATTCCCTGTGTGTATGCGGTGTGTCGGTACGGCTGTGTCGACATGTTTGATGAGGAGGCTTATGTGGAGGCGGAGCAAATGCCTGTAAATGTGATGTCACCCCCTGCGGGGTCGACACCTGAGTGGATGGTTCTGTGGAAGGAATTACACGACAGTGTCGACTCCTTGCATAAAAGGTTTGACGACATACCTACTATGGGACAGCCGGATTCTCAGCCTGTGCCTGCTCAGGCGTCTCAAAAGCCATCAGGGGCTCTAAAACGCCTGCTACCTCAGATGGCAGACACAGATGTCGACACGGATACTGACTCCAGTGTCGACGACGATGAGACTAATGTAACTTCCAATAGGGCCACACGTTACATGATTGAGGCAATGAAAAATGTGTTGCACATTTCTGATGTTACCCCCGGTACCAAAAAAAAAAAAGGGTATTATGTTTGGAGAGAAAAAACTACCAGTAGCTTTTCCTCCATCTGAGGAGTTAGGTGACGTGTGTGAAGAAGCGTGGGCTTCTCCTGATAAGAAACTGGTAATTTCTAAGAGGTTACTAATGGCGTACCCTTTCCCGCCAGAGGATAGGTCACGCTGGGAAACATCCCCTAGGGTGGATAAAGCGCTCACACGCTTGTCAAAGAAGGTGGCACTACCGTCTCCGGATACGGCCGCCCTGAAGGAATCTGCTGATAGAAAGCAGGAGGATATCCTGAAGTCTATATATACACACACAGGTGTTATACTGAGACCAGCTATTGCGTCAGCATGGATGTGCAGTGCTGCAGCTGCGTGGTCAGATTCCCTGTCGGAAAATATTGATACCCTAGACAGGGACACTATATTGCTAACCGTAGAGCATATTAAAGACGCACTTTTATACATGAGGGATGCACAGAGGGATATTTGCCGGCTGGCATCCAAAATTAGTGCAATGTCCATTTCTGCCAGGAGAGGGTTATGGACTCGGCAGTGGACAGGAGATGCAGATTCCAAAAGGCACATGGAAGTTCTGCCTTATAAGGGTGAGGAGTTGTTCGGGGATAGTCTCTCGGACCTCGTTTCCACAGCAACAGCTGGGAAGTCTACATTTTTACCCCATGTTCCCTCACAGCCAAAGAAAGCACCGTATTATCAGGTACAGTCCTTTCGGCCCAATGGGAGCAAGCGGGTTAAGGGCGCGTCCTTTCTGCCCAGAGGCAGAGGTAGGGGGAAAAAGCTGCAGCATACAGCCAGTTCCCAGGAGCAAAAGTCCTCCCCCGCTTCCTCTAAGTCCACAGCATGACGCTGGGGCTCCACAGGCGGAGCCAGGTACGGTGGGGGCCCGTCTCAAATATTTCAGCAATCAGTGGGCTCGCTCACGGGTGGATCCCTGGATCTTTCAAATAGTATCTCAGGGGTACAAGCTGGAATTCGAGACGTCTCCCCCCCCGCCGTTTCCTCAAATCTGCCTTACCAACCACTCCCTCAGGCAGGGAGGGAGTGTTACAGGCAATTCACAAGCTGTATTCACAACAGGTGATAGTAAAGGTGCCCTACTTCAACAAGGACGGGGTTACTATTCCACAATGTTTGTGGTACCGAAACTGGACGGTTCGGTGAGACCCATTTTAAATTTGAAATCCTTGAACACATATATAAAAAAATTCAAGTTCAAGATGGAATCGCTCAGGGCGATTATTGCAAGCCTGGACGAGGGGGATTACATGGTATCACTGGACATCAAGGATGCTTACCTGCATGTCCCCATTTACCATCCTCACCAGGAGTACCTCAGATTTGTGGTACACGATTGTCATTACCAATTCCAGACGTTGCCGTTAGGTCTATCCACGGCTCCGAGGGTCTTTACCAAGGTAATGGCCGAAATGATGATACTCCTTCGAAAGAAGGGAGTTTTAATTATCCCGTACTTGGACGATCTCCTGATAAAGGCGAGGTCCAGGGAGCAGTTGTTGGTCGGGGTAGCACTATCTCGGGAGGTGCTACAACAGCACGGCTGGGTTCTAAATATTCCAAAGTCACAGCTGATCCCTACACGTCTACTGTTCCTGGGGATGGTTCTGGACACAGAACAGAAAAAAGTGTTTCTCCCGGAGGAGAAGGCCAAGGAGCTGTCATCTCTAGTCAGAGGCCTCCTAAAACCAAAACAGGTGTCGGTGCATCACTGCACGCGGATCCTGGGAAAGATGGTAGCTTCCTACGAAGCAATTCCATTCGGCAGGTTCCATGCAAGAACCTTTCAGTGGGACCTATTGGACAAGTGGTCCGGATCGCATCTTCAGATGCATCGGCTGATAACCCTGTCTCCAAGGACCAGGGTGTCTCTGCTGTGGTGGCTGCAGAGTGCTCATCTTCAAGAGGGCCGCAAATTCGGCATACAGGACTGGGTCCTGGTGACCACGGATGCCAGCCTTCGAGGCTGGGGGGCAGTCACACAGGGAAGAAACTTCCAAGGACTATGGTCAAGTCAGGAGACTTCCCTGCACATAAATATTCTGGAACTGAGGGCCATTTACAATGCCCTAAGTCAGGCAAAACCCCTACTTCAAAACCAGCCGGTACTGATTCAGTCAGACAACATCACGGTGGTCGCCCATGTAAACCGACAGGGCGGCACGAGAAGCAGGACGGCGATGGCAGAAGCCACAAGGATTCTCAGATGGGCCGAAAATCACGTGTTAGCACTGTCAGCAGTGTTCATTCCGGGAGTGGACAACTGGGAAGCAGACTTCCTCAGCAGGCACGACCTCCACCCGGGAGAGTGGGGACTTCATCCAGAAGTCTTCCAAATGATTGTAAACCGTTGGGAAAGGCCACAGGTGGACATGATGGCGTCCCGCCTAAACAAAAAGCTAGAAAGATATTGCGCCAGGTCGAGAGACCCTCAGGCGATAGCTGTGGACGCTCTAGTGACACCGTGGGTGTACCGGTCGGTTTATGTGTTCCCTCCTCTTCCTCTCATACCAAAGGTACTGAGGATAATAAGGAGAAGAGGAGTAAGAACTATACTCATTGTTCCGGATTGGCCAAGAAGAGCTTGGTACCCGGAACTTCAAGAAATGATCTCAGAGGACCCATGGCCTCTGCCGCTCAGACAGGACCTGCTACAGCAGGGGCCCTGTCTGTTCCAAGACTTACTGCGGCTGCGTTTGACGGCATGGCGGTTGAACACCGGATCCTGAAGGAAAAGGGCATTCCGGAGGAAGTCATTCCTATGCTGATTAAAGCTAGGAAAGAAGTTACCGCAAACCATTATCACCGCATTTGGCGAAAATATGTTGCGTGGTGTGAGGCCAGGAAGGCCCCAACGGAGGAATTTCAGCTAGGTCGATTTCTGCACTTCCTGCAGTCAGGGGTGACTATGGGCCTAAAATTGGGTTCCATTAAGGTCCAGATTTCGGCCCTATCGATTTTCTTCCAGAGAGAACTGGCTTCACTACCTGAAGTTCAGACTTTTGTTAAGGGAGTGCTGCATATTCAGCCCCCTTTTGTGCCTCCAGTGGCACCTTGGGATCTCAACGTGGTGTTGGATTTCCTAAAGTCACATTGGTTTGAGCCACTAAAAACCGTGGATTTGAAATATCTCACGTGGAAAGTGGTCATGTTGTTGGCCTTGGCTTCCGCCAGGCGTGTATCAGAATTGGCGGCTTTGTCATGTAAAAGCCCTTATCTGATTTTCCATATGGATAGGGCAGAATTGAGGACTCGTCCCCAGTTTCTCCCTAAAGTGGTATCAGCTTTTCATCTGAACCAACCTATCGTGGTGCCTGCGGCTACTAAAGACTTGGAGGCTTCCAAGTTGTTGGACGTAGTCAGGGCCCTGAAAATCTATGTTTCCAGGACAGCTGGAGTCAGAAAGACTGACTCGCTATTTATCCTGTATGCGCCCAACAAGTTGGGTGCACCTGCTTCAAAGCAGACTATTGCTCGCTGGATCTGTAGTACGATTCAGCTTGCACATTCGGTGGCTGGACTGCCGCATCCTAAATCAGTGAAAGCCCATTCCACGAGGAAGGTGGGCTCTTCTTGGGCGGCTGCCCGAGGGGTCTCGGCTCTACAACTTTGCCGAGCAGCTACTTGGTCGGGGTCAAACACATTTGCAAAATTCTACAAGTTTGACACCCTGGCTGAGGAGGACCTAGAGTTTACCCATTCGGTGCTGCAGAGTCATCCGCACTCTCCCGCCCGTTTGGGAGCTTTGGTATAATCCCCATGGTCCTTACGGAGTCCCAGCATCCACTTAGGACGTCAGAGAAAATAAGAATTTACTCACCGGTAATTCTATTTCTCGTAGTCCGTAGTGGATGCTGGGCGCCCATCCCAAGTGCGGATTGTCTGCAATACTTGTATATAGTTATTGTTTAACTAAAGGGTTATTGTTGAGCCGTCTGTTGAGAGGCTCAGTTGTTATCATACTGTTAACTGGGTATTGTATCACGAGTTATACGGTGTGATTGGTGTGGCTGGTATGAGTCTTACCCGGGATTCAAAATCCTTCCTTATTGTGTCAGCTCTTCCGGGCACAGTATCCTAACTGTAGTCTGGAGGAGGGTCATAGTGGGAGGAGCCAGTGCACACCAGTAGTCTAAAGCTTTCTTTATAGTTGTGCCCAGTCTCCTGCGGAGCCGCTATTCCCCATGGTCCTTACGGAGTCCCAGCATCCACTACGGACTACGAGAAATAGAATTACCGGTGAGTAAATTCTTATTTTATTTAATTTAATATTTCTTTCTAAATTTCTCAATAAGAAACTTTTGGCCTAGGGGTGCTGTGAAAAAAATTCAGATACTCTAGGGTGCCGTGACTCAAAAAAGTTTGAGAATCACTGACATAACCTATTGACAAAAGCTTTTTCCATGATTTTGACCTTAATTGCTGTCACAAGATTCAGGCCAAGCAATGTACCTATCATTTTGTAACATCTACCATTTTATGTGAATTGCAAATTTTGACCTTTATTTGTGGGTTTTATATGTGAGCTGTAATATAGGTAATTTACTGTAGTTCTAAGAAGAGTTCAAATAAAGTCTGCCAAGTGCATGGAGTTTGCATTAAAATCTTATGTAAAATAAGCCCCACAAAAGGAGCATTTAGCTTTGTTTTGCCATATATGCAAGATTTGCACAGCTACTGAAGAGTAGCAATAACAGCCTGTTTTATTCCTAGAGACAACAGTAATATATGCAGTGGAATACGCCAGGAGGTGTGGCTTTACAGTAGTAGTAGATCATGCTAAATAGACACAATTCATTAACAATATAGTCTGTGCTTCAGATTCAATTAGCCGTGGTGTTTATCACATGGGTAAAGCTCTGGATTTAAGGCCAGGTACACCACAGTATCTGCACGATTTATTGTTTCCAGGCAAATCAGAACAAAATATTGGGAGTGATTCAGACCTGATCGTAGATGTGCTAAATTTAGCACATCTAAGATCAGCTTCCCTGATATGCAGGAGGACGCCCAGCACAGGGCTAGTCCACCCCGCATGTCAAGCCCTACCCCGTCGTACAAGTACACTTTAGAAAATTTGGGTCCTACTGCGCCATTTCCGGGTCCCATCACATATTATTGGCGGGGGGGCGGGGGGAGACCATGCATCTATTGGGGAAGTGCTGGGGGGGGGGGGGGGTGCAAGGGACAGGCAATGCTGAGAGCAAGGTAGCAGCTGGAGCAGTATTGTAGGGCAAGTAGGGGGTTAGAGGCAGGCAGCACTGGGGGTAGGGAGGTGGTAAGGGTGGATAGTAGTTATGGCAGTACTGGGGGCAAGGAGGTTTATTGGGACAGGCAGTACTGTGGAGTAAATTGCTGGGGCAAGGGGGGGTAGACAGTACTATTGGTACTGTATAGAAATAAGCTTCCAGTTTAGTTATCACAAAACAGATACATTAATATATGCACAAACGCCCGCAGGTAGCCAATGTAATTTCCTGGAAAACATTCCCTGCCTTTAAGCAGTACTGTGCATTTATGTTGCACATGCTATATCACTGCTGTAACCCCTTAATACATAATCTCTACTATATGTCACTGCTGAAAGTTCTAAAAAAAGAAAATGAAAGAGAGAGAGACTGTAGAGTGGAGATGAGTATGTATTAAGAGCTTACAACAGTAAAATATGTTCAACATAAATGCACAGTACTGCTTAAAGGCAGGGAATGTTTTCCAGGAAATTACATTGGCTACAAGCGGGCGCGCACCTAGAAATGTCATTGCTCCGTCCTAGGTCTCATGGCGTCACTGCCGCCCTTACCTCATTGTTTAGGTTCAGCTGCAGTTTCATGACGTCCTGACTTCTGCGCTGGGGCCGGTCACTACATTGTGACATAGGACCCCCTGCAACAACAATGTCATGAGAAGGAGAGGAGAGCGCTCCCCTCCTGTCCTCCGGCCGGACCGCCTCCTCCTTCTTTGCTGCAGCGTACTGTTATGAGTCCGTCTGACTCATTTTTAGTACTGCTGCTGTCAATGCCGCTGTGGTGCCTTTCAGTACTGCGGGCCCCGTAGTACACAGATACCCTCCACTCCCCCGCACTAAGCACATCTGCCACTCACGCCTGCCCTGAGCATCCGGACCCCCCCGGCCGTGGTAAAACTAAGAACACAGCCAGATGCCACTCACTCCCGCCGGAGCGCTGAGCATCAGGACCCGCCCCCGTCACCTAAGAGACCCTCCCCCACCGCTGCAGAAACACTCAGCCCCGGGCCCTCCGTGCTGAGCCGCCACTCCAAGTCCAGCCAAGCTGCAGCGGAGCGTGTCCCAGGGACCCGCCCACTTTTTAAATGCGAGTTCCCTGCCCTCAAAACAGGGTAAAATACGCGCTATGGCACGTTTTTGAGAACACTGCAAGCATCACAGAGCGGCGATACATTTGTACTGTAGGAGTAGCTGCCAGCCAGTGCAGCTCCTGCGCGCTGGCAGGGAGCTACTCGTTGCTGCCCGGTTTGCAGCAGCCCACCCCCCCAACGATCCGGGCACGCCTGCGTTGCCCAGACCACGCCCCCACAACTGCGGCCAAATGCCGCCAGCCTGCCCCCTTCCACCCAGTCCATTTGAAGATGATGGATTTGATGGTGCACCGGGGGATCATCAAGGATTTGGATATTTTTTTTATAACCCAACCCTAACTTGTACTTCTCAACAACTTTGTCCCTGACTTGTTTGGAGTGCTCCTTGGTCTTCATGGTGTGATGCCTCTTGCTTTTCCACTTGCTAGCACTTTTCCACTTGCTAGCATGGGTCGCAGCCAGGAGCCTGACACAGCTGCGACCCGTGCTAGTGCCCTCTTCTACACTGAGCTCACCAACCCGGCATATTGCCGGGTTGGTGACGCTGCTGCTGACGCAGCAGGGGCGACGCTGGGAGATCACATGATCTCCCAGCACCGCCCTTCCATACACTGTGAACGGGAGCCGTGTCACATCGACGCGGCTCCGTTTACACTACACAACTTACCGGCAAGCTACCTGGGTAGGAATCCCGGATCACTTGATCCGGGAATTTGCAGGGGGGGGGGGGCGTTTCCACTAGAAAAAAACATGGGTAAATGCGCGCTAGTGGATAAGGGATATTAGTGATGTTGCAGCCTCTGGGGCCTTTCAGTTTATACTTTCAGTCATACAGATCATGTGACACTTAGATTGCACACAGGTGGACTTCATTTCACTAATTATGTGACTTCTGAAGGTAATTGGTTGCACCAGAACTTTTGAGGTGCTTCGTAGCAAAGGTGGTGAATACATAGGCACATGGCAATTTTCACATTTTTATTTTTTATATAATTTTTCTCATTTCACTTCACAAACTTAGACTATTTTGTGCAGATCCATCACATAAAATTCAGATTAAAAAATAAATAAATTACAGGTTGTAATGCAACAAAATAGCTAAAAATTCAAGGGGGTGAATACTTTAGCTGGGCACTGTACCACATTCCGGAGCTTGGTACATAAGGAAAATGCGATAAAAACCCAGAAAAGTACATTTTTTTTATTTTATTGTTTTTTTGGGGGGAAGGGGGGGGGGGGGGGTTTAACGCATATTAGGGTTTAGTACATCCTGCTCTATATCTGAAACAGACCTCACCCAGGCATATCACTTAATTGGCAGCTTTGGAGCGTGCTGACAAAATTTGACTGACATGTGGAAAACTGGAGTGCAGGAGAAAAAGTGAGCAAACCATTTTATATAAATCATGGGCTTTAATCCACTACACTCAGACATCTGCGGTGCCTGTGGCATGTGACCACGGCAGTCATCCTACCGACGCTGGGATCCCGGCCACTAGATTGCCGGTGGGGGGGGGGGGGGGGGGAGTGCAACAAAGCCCCTTGCAGGCTCGCTGTGCTTGCCACAGGTTCTATTCCCACTCTGTGGGTGTTGTGGACACCCACAAGTGGGAATAGCCCGTTAGCCGGGATTCCGGCTGGTGGCATTGTCAGTGGTTGGGATTCTGACGTAGGTATCCTGACCGTCGGATCCCGAATGCCGGCAATGTAACAACATCCCTGTGACCACGCTATTTAAAAAAAAAAAATAGTACTGAGTATGGATGATTCTTTTCAGTTAATAGTGTGTTCACATTATTATTATTATTATTATTATTATCCTTTTATTTATATGGCACCACAAGGGATCCGCAGCGCCCATTACACAGTACAATATCAAAAGAGCAAACCAGAAAACATCACTCACAGTTCAAGACCATATAGGACAGGTATAGAAAACCTGTGGTTAGGTGCCATCAAAGGGAGTATGGAGTATAAGATAGTGTAAGTAAGGAAAGGAAAGGCACATGGGGAAAGAAGTCCCTGCTCTTACGAGCTTACAATCTAAAAGGTGAGGTTCTAACAGACCGGAGTGACACAGAAGGGGTAGACAGTGAGCATAGTCAAGAGAGTTAGGAGGAGATTTGGCTGTATTTTGTGAAGAAGTGGGTCTTGAGAGCCCGTTTGAAGTTTTGTAGGGAGGTGGAGAGTCTGAGGGGGAGAGGTAGAGCATTCCAGAGATAGGGAGCAGCACGTGCAAAATCTTGTAGGTAGGAGTGTGAGGAGGTAATCAGTTGGCAGGAGGGACGTCATGCATTAGCAGAGCGAAGATGACAGGTGGGAATGTAAAGAGAGATAAGGTCAGAGATGTAAGAGGGAGAAGAGTGGGTGAGGGCTTTGTAGGTGAGTGTGAGAAGCTTGAATTGGATTTTGAATGGGAATGGTAGCCAGTGAAGGTCCTGCAAGAGAGGGGATGTGGATGTAGTACGTTTGGTGAGGAAGATGAGACGGGCAGCAGCATTGAGGATAGATTGGAGTGGAGAGAGGCATTTTTGAGGGGGGCCATATAGGAGTAGATTGCAGTAGTCCAATCTGGAGATTACCAGTGAGTGGGTGAGGGTCTTAGTAGCGTCCTGGGTGAGAAAGGGTTTTTGAGATGGAAATGGCAGGTTTGTGAGAGGTACTGAATGTGTTATTTGAAGGAGAGGGAGGAGTCAAGGATTACTCCAAGACATCACACTTGGGGGCTAGAGAAGATACTTGTGCCATCAATGGATAATGAAATTATGGGAGGTGAGGTTATGCTGGAGGGAGAGAAGATGATCAGCTCAGTCTTATAGGCCCTACACATTACGCGATTGGCCACTGAGGTGCCCGACGGCCGATACGGCCGACGGGCGACCCGACGGCGGGGGGGCAGTGACGGGGGGAGTGAAGTTTCTTCACTCCCCCCGTCACCCGGCTCCGTAGACGTGTAGGCAAATATGGATGATCTCGTCCATATTGGCCTGCATGCACAGCCGACATGGCACCAGCGATGAACGAGCGCGGGGCCGCGCATCGTTCATCACTGGTGCCTCCACACTGCACAATATGAACGTTATCTCGTTCATTAATGAACAAGTTCGTTCATATCGTGCAGTGATGTCGGCCAGTGTGTAGGGCCCATAAGACATGTTAAGTTTAAGAAAGAACTGGGACATCCAGTAGGAGATAGCAGAGACAGTTGGAGATACGAGTGAGGAGAGCAGGGGAGAGGTCAGGGGAGGAAAGGTAGATTTGAGTATCGTCAGCGTAGAGATGATATTTTAAGTCAAAAGAGCTAATGAGCTCACCTAATGGGGATGTGTAGAAAGAGAAAAGGAGAGGCCCAAGAACAGAACCTTGGGGGACACCTACTGGTAGAGGAAGTGGGGGGGGGTGGGTGGAGTCATGAGAGGAGACAGAGAAGGAATGGTCAGAAAGGTAGGAGGACAGCCAGGAGAGAGCAGTACCTCAGACACCGCAAATGTTTGAGTGCTATGCATTAAAGCCTATTTTATATATTTATCTTATGTCCTTGGGGATACTGGAAATCCATTTAGTACCATGGGGTATAGACGGATCCACTAGGAGCCTTGGGCACTTTAAGAATTTGATAGTGTGCACTGGCACCTCCCTCTATGCCCCTCAGTTTAAAAAATGTGCCCGTAGGAGCCGGTCACGTCGCTGGAAGCTCTTGAAGAGCTTTCTGCATTTATTTTATCAGTTTGTCATTTTCAGGCAGGACTGGATGGCACCAGCCTGCCTGCTTCGTGGGACTTAGGAGGGGGGACCGGGGGGGGGGGGGGGGCGGACCAACCTCTTGAAGGGTTAATAGTCCCGTTCCCCGCTGATAGGACACTAGCTCCTGAGCCCCACCACAGCGAGCGTACATTCCTGCAGCACACCGCCACCCCTAACAGAGCCAGAAGAAAGAAGAGTGGTGAGTACTAAGCTGGCGTCACGGTTAGCGGGTCGCCGGCCATTATGGCAGCATGAGGGTACGGAGACGCACGGCTTCTGCATGGGGCAGCTAGGTTTCCAGTCTCAGTACACAGTGCAGACGCACAGCTCTGAGGGCGCGAACTGAGTCTCAGTATACTATATGTGTACACAGTACCCAGATTGGCATTGCAGACTTAAAAGGGGGCTGACTCCATTTTAGGCACAAAATTACCTCAGCCAGTATAAAAAAGAGCGGGAAGACCGCGCACCATTGAAGGGGTGGGGTTTCACTATGAGCGGATCCAGCAGCTTACCAGTGCCATTTTCCCTCTGCAGTGGACACAGACGCTGACTGACAGGGACATGCAGCTCCTCCGGAGAGACTCCAGAAACCTCAGCGGTACCAGGGGGTCATAGCAGGGGGGAAGTGATTATTAGTGTACTGAGTCCCTAATTTAGGTACTTAGTCTGCGACCTGGCTAAGCTTGGCATTAGCAGTAAGGGCGCACTGTGCTGCCTCCATACTATCTCTGTGTCTCCCTGTAAGGGCTCTTTGTGTGTTAATTGTGCATTTAACCCGTTCCTGTGTGTGTGTGTGTGTGTGTGTGTGTGTGTGTTTGTTTGTCACTGTCACAGTATGTCAGACAAAGAGTGTGCTTCATGTAAGGCACAGTGTTCCTCTTCTCCAGGGGGTTCACTACTACAGTGTACCTTCCCAGGCTAGCGGGGCAGAGCCAGCTTGGCTGAACTCCATTAAGGGAATGATTTCCAATATTTCTACTAAATTGTCCCGCAATGAGAAAGAGAGAGATGCAATACTTAAGACAATAGATGACTGAGTTTATGAAAAGAGACTCAGTACACAAACCAGCGTCTCAGTCCCCTGCCATTTGTCTGCAAAAACATACTTTGGCCCATATCCTGCAGTCTGACTCTGATGATGAAGGGTCAGACATGGAGGAGGGGGAGGTTGACTCAGAGGTAGGGGAGGCTACTCTGTCACAGGGAATAGAGGCTATCAGAGAAGTTCTGCATATCCCTGATAAGGTGACAGAGGAGCCTGAGGAATCTTATTTTAATATAAAAAGTAAATCCTGAGCCACTTTTCCTGTGTCAAAGGAACTAAATACCTTGTTTGAAGAACCTTGGGTTAATCCTGGTGTGTGAGGTCAAGTGGAAGCAGGCCACGCCGAAGCAGCAGAGGAGACTGACTAAACGCCGGCATCCAAACGTGCTTGGAGCGGCGATTGGTAACGTAATGCTCGTCACCATGTAGTGCTCATTCACGGCTGTATTTGTCCTTGCTCCCTCCTCCCTTACTCTATGCTCAGGATCACCACCTGGGATTTATGTTTATTTACACATATCCCTTTATCACCACTGAGGTGCTTTATTATACTGTTACAAATGTTGCAATTCTCCTTGCAAGAGACTCTGGTTTAGAACTGTTTACACTGTTGATCAGCATTTAAAAAGCGCCCGAATCCCTACAGACCTAATTTGTTATCTGATGAATGAATTATGTGAATCAATTAGCCCTATGATCTCTGATTATATACCTTTAGCAATAAAGTGATATTTCATGAATACAATTTAAGGATACATGTACATTGATACCTTTATATTGATCAGCATTTTTCAAAGTGTCAGAACTTGTATAGATTTATTTGGTTCATCAGAAGATAAATGAATTTTTGAACTGAATTAATTGACCTAATTAATTATTTCTGATGATACATCTTTTGCTGTACTGTGCTATCTAACGAGTTCAATTACGCACTTCTGCATATGTGGATACTTTTTTGTGGAATCAACACAGATCCATTGCATTTGATCAATGAATTTATTCTGCATATTAAATGATTGAGGATGCTTTTGCAACAGTGCTTCATGTTTATGTGAGAGACCAGAATTCATGTACATTGATACCTCTATATTGATCAGCATTTCCAAAGTGTCTGAACTTGTATAAATTTATATTTGGTTCATCAGAGGATAAATGAATTTTTGAATTGAATTAATTTAACCTAATTAATTATTTCTGATGATACATCTTGTACCATACTGTGCTATTCAACGAGTTCAATTAAACATTTTTTGCATATGTGGATACTGTTTTGTGGAATCAACACAGATCTATTGCATTTGATCAATGAATTAAGTCTACATACCAAATGATTGAGGATGTTTTTGCAACATTGTTTCATTTTTATGTGAGAGACCAGAGTTTTTACAAATGATCCACCATTTTAATGCGTTCTAGGTGAACATTAGCTCATTCATCTCCACAGATATCATTACTCTTGCCTTGATTATTAACTGGATTACTACTAATTGCTGAATGACCAATACCTAGGCAACACAACTGAACTTAATAGTGTGTGAATATTGGCCAGTTCCTCATTCAGAAATATTAGACCAATCATTGTTGTTCTCCATACTATTTAGTATTAAATAAAATTAATCCATTTGTGCTATACCTTTTCCTTTTTTCATCACTCTCTCATCTGGCTGACAGTAGTGCTGGCAAGGGCTCCGCCCTCTTCAGCGTACATTTTACTGTCACAACAGAAAGCAGAAGTGTTTCTTTCTTTCTTCCCTTTTTCTATCTCCTATTCAAAGGGGAAGACCATTTCTGTACTCAATCCTATTCCACTTAAAGACAGCCTTTGGTTCTTCTTTCCAACACTTTCTCATCTGGAAAAACCTGGGGCCAATTTTTCCAGTGACGCATAGCAGGCAGAGTACAGACAGCAGAAGTGGGTTCTTTCTTCCTTCATATATCATCTTTACTATTCAAGGTCGTACTATCCTGAAAGTAGCCCGATCTTCAACCTCGGAAGCTGATAGGATAGACCTGGCTAGTACTCTGAAGGGGGACCACTCAGGAATACCAGGCACTGTGGATATCACCAAGATGATCACCTATATTTTCAATTGAACAACACTGGTGGAGCAACTCTATGCTGCTCACTCTCACTATTTTAATCTATATTTTCACCTTCCTATCTCCTTATTTAAAAATTTAGATAGAGATGTTAATTATTTGGACCACATAGGTCGATATTTCTATGAACAGAAGACCACACTGGTCAATATCTTAAGGAACAGAATAAATGTTAAGTTTTAGATTATTCATTTTTACATCATCTTACTGCATATCATGATTTAATACTGCAATAATTTTCAAATAAGCGTGCTCCCAAAAAGGATTTCTTTTGTCTTTTCTTTCCCTCTATGTGTGAAGGTGACAGAGGAGCCTGAGGAATCTTATTTTAATATAAAAAGTAAATCCTGAGCCACTTTTCCTGTGTCAAAGGAACTAAATACCCTGTTTGAAGAACCTTGGGTTAATCCTGATAGGAAATTTCAAATCCCTAAAAGGTTGCTATCATCTTTTCCTTTTCCTCCCGAAGATAGAAAAAAATGCGAAAATCCACCGATAGTGGATGCATCAGTATCCAGGCTGTCACGGAAAATTGTATTGCCTGTCCCGGGTGCAGCCTCCCTAAAAGACACGGCTGATCGTACAATTGAGACTACACTCAAATCCTTGTACACAGCTGCTGGGGTGGCCCAGAGACCCACTGTAGCATATGGGTGGATTACTAAGGCCATCGCCAAATGGTCGGGTAACCTACTTGAGGGGTTAGATACATTGCCTCAGGGGGAGAATATTTTACTCCTGCAACATATACAGGACTCTGCGAACTTTATGGCGGAAGCCATAAAAGAAATAGGCTTGCTTAATGCATGCACCACTGCTATGGCAGTGTCAGCACGCAGAGGCTTATGGCTACCCCAGTGGACTGCTGACACGGTGTCCAGGCAAGGCGTGGAAGGCCTACCCTTCACAGGATAGGCCTTATTTGGAGATGAACTACACAAATGGATCTCCAAAGCTACTGCTGATAAGTCCACATATCTTCCTTCTGCAGCTCCCCCAGCCAGGAAGGCCTACTCAGGACCTAATCTACAGTCCTTTCGGACTGCCAAGTTTAAGGGCAAAACCAGAGGTCCTTCCACAGCCACCAGAGGCGCTAGAGGTAAACCACGCAAACCAGCAACCGCAGGTTCTCGGGAACAGAGCTCAGGCTCTGCTTCCTCAAAGCCTTCAGCATGACTGTGGACCGCGATGCTTGGAAGACTGGCGGGTGGGAACCCGACTAAAATTGTTCAGTCACATCTGTACAGGTTTGTGCCAGGATCCCTGGGTCATAGATCTTATTTCCCAGGGCCACAGACTGGATTTCAAGAGCTCCCACCTCACAGATTCTTCAAATCATGCTTACCAGTTTCGCAAGAGGAAAGTATAACCTTACAGGATGCCATTCAAAAACTGGTACAGACTCAGGTCATTGTTCCAGTTCCACCTCATCTGCAAAACAAGGGGTATTATTCCAACTTGTTTGTCGTACCGAAACTGGACGGTTCGGTAAGACTGATTTTGAACCTCAAGTCGTAGAACTCGTACTTATGAGTGTTCAAATTCAAGATGGAGTCTCTGAGAGCGGTGATCTCAGGTCTGGAGGAGGGGGAATTCCTAGTGTCTCTGGATATCAAGGATGCGGACTTTCACATTCAGATCTGGCCGCCTCATCAGGCTTATCTACGGTTTGCACTGCAGGGCTGTCGCTACCAGTTCCAGGCCCTGCCATTTGGTCTCTCTACGGCACCAAGAGTGTTCACCAAAGTGATGGCAGAGCTGATGTTTCTACTCCGCAAACAGGGAGTGAACATAATTCTGTACCAGGACGATTTTCTGATAAAGGCACTGTCCAGGGAGCGGTTGTTGTACAGCATTGGCCTCTCAGCCAGACTACTCCTGGATCACGGGTGCATTCTGAACTTACCAAAATCTCACCTGGAACCGACGCAGAGACTTCCTTTCCTGGGAATGATACTGTCAACAGAGTCCCAGAAAGTGTTCCTTCCCTTGGAGAAGGCTATGGTAATGCAGTTGATGGTTCGGACTGTCCTGAAGCCAACCAGGATATCGGTGCATCTGTGCATTCGCCTTCTGGTGAAAATGGTGGCCTCTTACGAGGTGCTTCAGTAAAGACTGTTTCATGCGAGGCCCTTCCAGATGGATCTGTTGGACAAATGGTACGGATCTCATCTTCACATGCGCCAGAGGATCTGTCTGTCGCCAAGAGCCAGAATCTCCCTTCTGTGATGGCTACAGACTTCTTACCTCGTCGAGGGTTGGAGGTTCGGGATTCAGAATTCGATTCTGCTAACCACAGATGCAAGCCTCAGAGGCTGGAGAGCAGTCACCCAAGGGGTGCAATTTCAAGGAAGATGGTCAAGTCGGGAAGTCGTCCTTCCAATAAACATCTTGGAACGCAGGGCAATCTAAAACGCCGTTCTGCGGGCCTCATCTCTACTTCAGAATCAGGCCATTCAAGTCCAGTCAGACAATGTAACGGCGGTAACGTACATTAACCAACAGGGCGGAATGAAAAGCAGAGCAGCAATGTCAGAGGTGTCAAGAATTCTCCTCTAGGCAGAAAAACACGCCGTGGCGTTGTCGGCAGTCTTCATTCCGGGAGTATACAACTGGGAAGCAGCAGTGGCGTAAGTCCGTCCCAGTCGCCTGGAGGCATGATAAACGTTGGTGCCCCCCTACATATACACACACATACCATATGTAACTATCTGCCACTCAGGGTGAAAAGTAGTAGCATGCTCAAGGTACCTTAACCAATAGTAATATAGATACACATAAAAAGTGGACGCACTCCAAGTCAGTCATTAAAATACAAACAGATACCAGCATACTTTTATAGTACACCTACAGTGCTCCCTCACCCGCCAGCAGGTCTCGATGGAGATGCTTTGGCGCAGCGGTGTGCCGATATTTATAAAAAAACACACAAACACCTCATTCACTTAAAAGCATACACGCCTCTTTCACTTAAACATACACAGACGCCGCTTTCACTTTAACACACAAACGCCTTTCACTCAAACACACGCATGCCTCTTTCACTTAAAAACACACACATGCCTCTCACACATGCCTCTTTCACTCACACACACACACACACACACACACACACACACACATGCCTCCTTCACTTAAAAACACACACGCCGCTTTCACTTAAACACACACATGCCTCTCACTTACACACACACACACACACACACATGCCTCTCACACACACACACACGCCTCTCACTTACATACACACACGCCTCACACACACACACACACACACACACACACACATTCAGAAATGGACACCCCTCCATATATTTGTAAGGTAGCGTGTACCCAGACCAGGTGTGTGCTCTGTACATAGGTGGTCATTCCGAGTTGATCGCAGCCAGCAACTTTTAGCTGCTGCTGCAATTAATAGTCCACGCCTATGGGGGAGTGTATTTTATCTTAGCAGGGCTGCGATCGCTAGTGCAGCCCTGCTAAGCTAAAAATTTTTAAAGCAGAAATAGACCAGCCCTAAACATACTTACCCTGTGCGATGGATCCAGCGATGATGGGCCCGACTTTGACATCACACCTCCGCCCTCCGTTGTCCTGGACACGCCTGCGTTTTACTCACCACTCCCTGAAAACGGTCTCCAACGGTCCGAATCCGCCCTGCCATGCCTCCTTCCTGTCAATCTTCTTAGCGGTCGCCTCTGCGACCGCTTCCGTCGGTAGGCGCGACGCCTCGCATGCACATTCCGCACCCGTTCGCACCACAGCGAGAAACCGCTGCGTGCGAACGGGTCGGAATGACCCCCATAGTCCTGTAGAAATGCTCAAATGCCTCCTTTAATCCTGGCCTCTCACACATGTGCCTCTCACTTACACACACACACACATGCCTCTCACTTACACACACATGCCTCACACGCATGCCTCTCACTTACACACACATATGCTTCTCACACACATGCCTCTCACTTATACACACATGCCTCTCACTTACACACACGCATGCCTCTCTCACACATGCCTCTCACTTATACACACACGCCTCTCACACACACACACACACACACCTCACTTACACACACACACACACACGCCTCTCACTTACACACACATACACACATGCCTCTCACACACACGCCTCTCACTTACACACACATACACACATGCCTCTCACACACATGCCTCTCACTTACACACACATACACACATGCCTCTCACACACATGCCTCTCACTTACACACACACACACACACACACACACACACACACACACACACACACACATGCCTCTCACTTACACACACTCATGCCTCTCACACATGCCTCTCACTTACACACACACATGCCTCTTTTACTTGAACACACAACTTTCCTTAAAAACACACACACACACCTCACTTAAAACATGCACACACAAAACACAGTGCTTCCAACATTTATCAAAGCCCCCCCCCCCCCCCCCAGCACCCCCAACTACACCTTCCCCACCACAGTGCAGCTTGAGGCCAGTGCCTACCTTTGGCTATCATCAGCCTGATGGAGGAGCAGAGAGCTTCCCTCGGCTGGCTTGTTTAACTAGAAGGGCCTGGGAGGAGCTGCGCTCTGGAGCTCCCCCTAGCTGCAGCCAGTGCCAGCTCTCTGTATATTCAGGAGGCAGCTTCCGTGTCACGGACACAGCTCCTCCGTCTGTAAGAATCATTTAAAAAAAAGAAAGTAGCAGTGAGCGATCGTCAGCGGGAGACAGTGGAGGAGATGTGCCCCCTTGAGGTCAGGAGCCCGGCGGCAGCCGACTCCACTGCCTCCCACAGTTCTGCCCCTGGGAAGCAGATTTCCTCAACAGACACAACCTGCACCCCGGGGAATGGGGCCTTCACCCGGAGGTGTTCCGGTGGTTGACACGTCGGTGGGGATATCCACAGATCGACATGATGGCCTCTCAACAAGAAGCTCAAGCGGTATTGTTCCAGGTCGAGAGACCCACAAGCAGTGGAGGTAGACGCTTTCACAACTCCATGGGTATACCAGCTGGTGTACATGTTTCCTCCACTTCCTCTGATCCCAAGAATTCTAAAGAGAATAAAAAGGGAAAAGGTTCAAGCAACCCTCATTGCTCCGGACTGGCCTCAAAGGGCTTGGTACGCGGATCTTCTTGAGATGCTGATCGAAGATCCATTGCCTCTACCTCTTCGCGATGATCTTCTGCAACAGGGCCCGTTCGTCTATCAAGACTTGCATGGAAGTTGAACGGCTGATCCTAGCCAGGAGAGGGATTCCTGACAAGGTATATGATTTACTAAAGGCAAAATGTATGTACAAAAACTATAAACATATGCACTATGCTTTGTGCGCAAAGTGTCACATCAAAAATGTGCCCTTCAAAATAAAAATGTGCCCTCTTCAATGCTCAGCACCCTGCCCTAAAAAAATCCTAGAGTGAACACTAAATTGCAGCGTAAAAATAAAGCAGTCAGTATTTACCCTGCACAGAGACAAAATAACCCACCCAAATCTAACTCTCTCTGCAAATGTTATAACAGCCACACCTGCAATGCACATGGTTTTGCCCAACTGCTAACAAATTTGCTGCTGCGATCAACTCTGAATTACCCCCTATGATCCAAGCCAGGAAGGGGTAATGTCTAAACATTACCACCGTATATGGAAGAAGTATGGGGGTAATTCTGAGTTGATCACAGCAGGAACTTTGTTAGCAGTTGGGCAAAACCATGTGCACTGCAGGGGAGGCAGATATAACATGTGCAGAGAGAGTGAGATTTGGGTGGGTTATTTTGTTTTTGTGCAGGGTAAATACTGGCTGCTTTATTTTTACACTGCAATTTAGATTGCAGATTGAACACACCACACCCAAATCTAACTCTCTCTGCACATGTTATATCTGCCCCCCTGCAGTGCACATGGGGGGTTATTCCGAGTTGTTCGCTCGTTGCCGATCTTCGCTATACTGCGATTAGTCGCTTACTGCGCATGAGCAATGTTCGCAGAGAGCATGCGCTTAGTTATTTTACACAAAAGTTAGGTATTTTACTCACGGCATAACGAAGCTTTTTCATCGTTCTGCTGATCGGTGAGTGATTGACAGGAAGTGGGTGTTTCTGGGCGGAAACTGTCCGTTTTCTGCTAGTGTGCAGGCGTTTCAGGGAAAAACGCGGGAGTGGCTGGAGAAGCGGGGGAGTGTCTGGCCGAACGCTGGATGTGTTTGTGACGTCAAACCAGGAACGAAACTGACTGAACTGATCGCAATGTAGGAGTAATTCTCGAGCTACTCAGAAACTGCTAACAATTTTCTATTCGCAATTCTGCTAATATTTCGTTCGCAATTCTGCTATGCTAAGATAGACTCCCAGAGGGCGGAGGCTTAGCGTGTGCAATGCTGCTAAAAGCAGCTAGCGAGCGAACAACTCGGAATGAGGGCCATGGTTTTGCCCAACTGCTAACAAAAGTTCCTGCTGCGATCAACTCAGAATTACCCCCTATGTCCTTTGGTGTGAGAGCAGACAATATTCTGCGGTGGACTTTCATCTGGGATGTCTCCTGCTTTTTCTGCATTCGAGAGTGGATGTGGGCCTACGCATAGGCTCCATTAAAGTCCAGATTTTGGCCTTGGCTATTTTCTTTCATAAACAATTGGCTTCTCTCCCTGAGGTCCAGACGTTCCTGAAAGGTGTTCTGCACATTCAGCCTCCCTTTGTGCCTCCCACGGCAACTCGGGATCTCAATTTGGTGCTGGTTTGAACCGTTACAGGAGGTTGACGTAAAGTACCTTACGTGGAAGACCGTCACACTCTTGGCCTTGGCTCCAGCAAGATGTGTGTCGGAGCTAGAGGCGTTGTCTCACAAGAGTCCCTACTTAATTTTCCATGAGGACAGAGATGAACTCAGAACTCATCAGCAATTTCTTACTAAGGTGGTGTACGCATTTCACATCAACCATCCTATTGTGGTTCCGGCTGTGACGGACACCTCTCTTACTTCAAAATCTTTGGATGTTGTGAGGGCTTTGAAGGTGTATGTAAAGAGAACAGCTCATCACAGGAATTCGGACTCGCTGTTCGTTCTCTATGATCCCAATAAAATTGGGTGTCCTGCTTCAAAGCAGTCCATTGCACGTTGGATCAGGCTCACTATCCAGCATGCTTATTCCACGGCAGGCTTACTGGTTCCAAAATCTGTACAGGCCCACTCTACTAGGTTGGTGGGTTCTTCTTGGGTGGCTGCCCGGGGTGTCTCGGCTTTACAGCTCTGCTGAGCAGCTACTTGGTCTGGTTCGAACACATTTGCAAAGTTTTACAAGTTCGATACTTTGGCCTCTGAGGACCTTCAGTTTGGTCAGTCAGTTCTGCAGGAACCTCAGCACTCTCCCACCCGGTTTGGGAGCTTTGGTACTTCGCCATGGTACTAAATGGATTCCCAGTATCACCAAGGATGTAAGAGAAAATAGGATTTTAATTACCTACCGGTAAATCCTTTTCTCGTAGTCCGTAGGGGATACTGGGCACCCGCCCGGTGCTTCGTTCTTCCTCCACTGTTACTTGGTTATGTATTCTGATTGGTTCAGCTGTTGCTGTTCCTGGTTTCAGGTTTGGTTAGCATGGCGTTCCTCTTGTCCTGTGTGTGCTGGTTCGTAATCTCGCCACTTTCCATATCTTTACTTCTCTCAAGGCATGTCGTCTCCTCGGGCACAGTTTCCTAGACTGAGTCTGGTAGGAGGGGCATAGAGCGAGGAGCCAGCGCACACTATCAAATTCTTGAAGTGCCCAACGCTCCTAGTGGACCCTTCTATACCCCATGGTACTAAATGGATTCCCAGTATCCCCTACGGACTACGAGAAAAGGATTTACCGGTAGGTAATTAAAATCCTAATATTAATATATATATACAGGTTGAGTATCCCATATCCAAATATTCCGAAATACGGAATATTCCAAAATACGGACTTTTTTGAGTGAGAGTGAAATAGTGAAACCTTTGTTTTTTGATGGCTCAATGTACACAAACTTTGTTTAATACACAAAGTTATTAAAAATATTGTATTAAATGACCTTCAGGCTGTGTGTATAAGGTGTATATGAAACAGAAATGAATTGTGTGAATGTACACACACTTTGTTTAATGCACAAAGTTATAAAAAATATTGGCTAAAATTGACTTCAGGCTGTGTGTATAAGGTGTATATGAAACACAAATGCATTCTGTGCTTAGACTTAGGTCCCATCACCATGATATCTCATTATGGTATGCAATTATTCCAAAATACGGAAAAATCCCATATCCAAAATACCTCTGGTCCCAAGCATTTTGGATAAGGGATACTCAACCTGTGTATATATATATATATATATATATATATATATATATATATATATATATATATATATATATATATATATATATATATATAATATGGTTGATGTCGGCGTCACTCAGCAGACTGTTGATATGGTTTTAAAAGATGCCTTTATTCACACCTACGTTTCGGGCATACACCCGTCGTCTGCTGAGTGACGCCGACATCAACCCTATTTATGTGAAGCGAGCAAGCTCACGGATGGCACCGCAGCAAGTAATGACATACCCCACCAAGAGTGCCGGACATTTGGGTGAATATATGGTACCTTTTTGAACCTAGCACATGCTAGTGGATTCAAAGGCACAGTCAAGGCACCTATGGGATGATTATGCACTAGAAGCAGGACACAAATTATTCAGTGTGTGCATGGTTTTAATCACTATCGGGTCACAGATTGGTGAAATTAGTATCATCATTCATCACTTTTGCAGCAGTATCCCTGAGCTATGGCAATGTCTGCAGTGGACACGGAACAGGTGCAAGACCTATCTTATTTGGAGGCTAAGGAATCCTTCAGCTTCTCTGATGCCGAAGCTATCCTTTACAAGGAAGGTTTAGAGGATGATCCATTATCGGCTGATCCAGAGGGATTATTCAAACACTGGCTGAGGTTAAAGCAAAAAGAATGTGACTTTTTATATCACGGAATAAGTTTATCTGATTATTACAAACATAAACATATACAGAGAGGATTCAGAATCCATAATATGCCCACTATAGGCAGATATAACACAACATTCTGCCGTAAATGGGTATCGATACTGAACAAATGCTCAATGGACTTGTTACTGTTGGTAATTGAGGAGTCCACGAGGGAACTGGGCGTGATTAAACAAAAAATCACTGCCTTTGAGGAGATCAATAAAATAGTTTTATTGGAAGCAGATGATGGAGCATGGCGGACGAAACTGGTGAGTCCTACCCTGACGACGGGTGTATGCCCGAAACGTAGGTGTGAATAAAGGCATCTTTTAAAACCATATCAACAGTCTGCTGAGTGACGCCGACATCAACCCTATTTATGTGGAGCGAGCAAGCTCACGGATGGCACCGCAGCAAGTAATGACATACCCCACCAAGAGTGCCGGACGTTTGGGTGAATATATATATATATATATATATATATATATATATATATTCTCCTATATAATAGCCCAGATCTGTGACTCTATGCCTGGGCCTCTAACCCTGAGCGGAGTCACAGATGTGGGCTAATCTATGCAGATCAGTGACGGCTGCCAATGAGGAGCAGCTGGCACGGCCATGGGACAGGCAAGGGTGTGTGAGGGGGTATGCCATACAAACAGACAGGGGCACCGGCTTACTGTGTGCTTGACCCCCCGCATCAGCATGCTCAGCAGGGGCTCACTGGCGCGGGACAGCTTCGCTCTGCCACACACCACGCTTCTTCTCGCCGCTCATGTACCCAGTCTTCCGACCAAGGTGCGGTCCAGCTGCATCCATCGTCCCCCCGGTCCCGCGGCGGTGATGTGAGGCCAGAAGGCCACTCTCCGTCTGACGCTGAGCGTCTCTCACTCCCGCTGCCCGCCTGAGCGCCGGTGCCTCTCTCTTGCCACCTGTCACAGTAGCCTATACAACGGCCTGGCCCAGCGAGGAGAGAGGCAACCCTGCACTGTGCTCCTATTGCCGGCACAGCCCTCCCATATTGCTCCGTCCGATGCTCCCAGTAGAGCCCGTCCCTGCTGCGGACATGATGACTGCCTGCTGTGGGCCGTGCGGACCGCTGCATGTGGGTTGGCTGGTGGGGCGAGATGTGAGGCAGAGCGGGTTACGTGGGAGAAGGGACACCGCACACTGCTGTGCTCCCCAGCTGCCTGGCGGGGGGAGATGTGAAACTGAGCAGGTTACGTGGGAGCAGGGACACCGCACACTGCTGTGCTCCCCGGCTGCCCGCGACAGCGCGATAGTTACCCTGACACTGAGCCCGGGTGGCCTGCGGCCCTGCTGCTGCTGCTGAGAGATGGGATCCTAGGGCCAGAGAGATTAGCAGTGTGACTGATAGCTGTTACTGATTACCCTCCAACTACCTTTCTGCCAGGTACAGTACCCGCAGCGCCTCCACCGTCCGCGGCACCTGCCCCAACCCTCCCCCATATGCGGTGCCTCACGAACCCCTACCCCACCCTCAGCCCCCACTCCCCTGCCCCTCCCACCACCGCAGCACCTCCCAACCCCCAACCACAGCCCCCCACCCCCGCATCCACCCCCCCTCCACCCACAG
Source organism: Pseudophryne corroboree (assembly GCF_028390025.1). NCBI lineage: Eukaryota > Metazoa > Chordata > Amphibia > Anura > Myobatrachidae > Pseudophryne > Pseudophryne corroboree. The sequence continues at coordinate 576,756,826 of NC_086444.1, read as the reverse complement.
CATCTACAGACACCCTCCCCAATCCGCGGACATCCCCCACAACCACCCCCAGTGCCTCCTGTCCCCCTACTCCACCCACGGCACCCCCACACGCACCCATCCACCACCTGCAGCGCCTTCGGACCCTTCCACCATCTGCCGCACTTGCCCCTCCACCCCCCCCCCCCCCAGCACCGCCACCCCTCCCCCACACACGGCGCCTCCAGACCCCCTACACCACCCACGGCCCCCACTCTCCTGCCCCTCCCTCAACCTCAGAACTTCACACCCACAGGTCCCCCCCCCCCACATCCGCCCCCTCCCCCTCTACCCACAGCCCCTACAGACACCATCCCCCATCCGCGGTCACCCCCTGCAACTGGCCCTCCCCCACCCGCAGCGCCTCCTGACTCCCACCCCCATCTGCCGTACCCACGCACGACCTACCCCACGCGCGTCGCTTCCGGAGTGCTCTACCCCACCCGCGGTGCACATGCACCTTCCCCACCTGCAGCGCCTCCGGAACCCCCTCGCCCATCTGCAACATCCCCACACCTGCCCCTCCTGCACCCCCGCCCATAGCACCTCCGGATCCCACTTCCCCGCACATCCCCACCCGCAGCACCAGTGAAAGATACAATTCTCTTCAAGAACATGAAAGGAGGAAACATAACTGATTGTATTTATTAATCTTTATATTGTGACAACATATTTTACAGTATGCTACAGAGGTTTACACATTCACATCAGTCTTTCTACAGAGGTTTACACATTTCACATCTCTGACAGGAGCTTACAGTCTAATTGGTATATTTACGAAAGTGCGGGTTTATAGAAGTGGAGATGTTGCCCATAGCAACTAATCAGATTCTACTTATTTATCTAGCGCCTTCTAGAAGATAATAGCTGGTTTTGATTGGTTGCTATGGGCTAAATAAACCCACACCTTAGTAAATATGCCCCTAAATCTGTGCCAAACACATCCTTTAACTTACAATAAGCTAGCAGCATGGACTAAAAGCCATGCTGTCAGTGCCTCCTTGAAAGTTTATAGCTGTGTATATAGATTGTAGTTGGCAACAAGAGGGTTAATGAACTCCACCCAAGTATGATATATATATATAAAATATAATTTATTTATTTATTTTTCATTTATGTAACTTTTCCTGCCCACAATCCCAGGACTCCCTGGGGCATCAGAAGCTGACATTAGATTTCTTCTGCTACAGGCAGGCATGATAATTGCTAAGGCTGTGGCAGAAGCCAGTGCTGCCGTGTTTCTTGAAGTGGCTGCCTCGGATTACCCAACCCCTTACAGATTTTTCTTTTCTTCTGTTTTTCAAGCCAGACCCTGAGCTATAGGGGACAGAGGCGTAACTAGGGTTTTTGGAGCCCAGAGCAAAATGTAAAATGGCGCTACCCCCCCCCTAAAGAAAAAAAAAACATAGCAAAAGAAGCATGTGCGCGCGCCTGAGGCGCGCGTGACGGATAAATGGGCGTGGCCACACACCAGAAGGGATGTGGCCACGCTCCAGAAGGGGTGTGGCCACTGAAAATGGCCCACTGTGCCAGTTACATTGCCCCCCAGTGCCAGATACAATGCCCCACAGTGCCGGATACATGCCCCACAGTGCCAGTTACATTGCCCCACAGTGCCGGATACATGCCCCACAGTGCCAATTGCATTGCCCCCCAGTGCCAGATACAATGCTCCACAGTGCCACATACATGCCCCACAGTGCCACATACATGCCCCACAGTGCCAGTTACATTGCCCCACAGTGCCAGTTACATTGCCCCACAGTGCCAGATACAATGCCCCACAGTGCCGGATACATGCCCCACAGTGCCAGTTACATTGCCCCACAGTGCCAGATACAATGCCCCACAGTGCCAGATACATGCCCCACAGTGCCGGATACATGCCCCCCAGTGCCAGATACAATGCCCCCCAGTGCCAGATACATGCCCCACAGTGCCGGATACAATGCCCCACAGTGCCAGTTACATTGCCCCACAGTGCCGGATACATGCCCCACAGTGCCGGATACATGCCCCACAGTGCCGGATACATGCCCCACAGTGCCGGATACATGCCCCACAGTGCCGGATACATGCCCCACAGTGCCAGATACATGCCCCACAGTGCCAGATACATGCCCCACAGTGCCAGATACAATGCCCCACAGTGCCAGATACAATGCCCCACAGTGCCAGATACAATGCCCCACAGTGCCAGATACATGCACCACAGTGCCAGTTACATTGTCCCACAGTGCCAGATACAATGCCCCACTGTGCCAGATACATGCCCCACACTGTGCCAGATACATGCCCCACACTGTGCCAGATACATGCCCCACACTGTGCCAGATACATGCCCCACACTGTGCCTGATACATGCCCCACACTGTGCCTGATACATGCCCCATTGTGCCAGTTACATGCCCCACTGTGCTCTCTCCCCCCTGGTCACTTACCGAGTCACCGGCGCGGCAGCGCCGCTTGTTCTATGTGAGGGGAGGAGAGCGCCTCTCCTTCCCCTCACCGCTCCAGGACAGGTCTCCGGCGGCTGTGTGGCGCCAGATCGCTAGCCAATCAGAGCTCGCGGACCGGCAGCCAATCAGGAGCCGGTCCGCAAGCTCTGATTGGCTTACGCCGCCGGAGGCCGGACACAGCAGCGCTGCTGGCAGCGCTGCTAGGGCTTTCAGCGGCGGTGAGGGGAGGGAGAGACGGTGCGCTCTCCTCCCCTCACATTTTGGCTTTCGGCGTGACGGGGGCGAGTGGGGCATGATGCCCTGGCCGCCAGCGGCGCCCCCCTCTCCTGGGCCTGCCAAGGCGCCCAGGGCACGTGCCCCAATCGCCCTACCCTAGATACGCCTCTGATAGGGGAACTACCACGACAAATGTTGGTCACAGTAGGGACTGAGATCAGCAAATATGGGGCCTGATTCAGAGATGTGCTAATGATGCAGGAGGCGTCTGTAGGAAAAAGATGCCTCTTGCCGGCATTGCAGATCCAAGTGCTTTGTTTGAAGACGCAGCATCGGATCATCACCATCACAACCATTGGTTCAAAGTACTCGGCCATCTGAGTAAGCTGAAGCATACTCAGACTGTCCGCCGGAACTGCTTTGCCGAGGCCAGGAAGTCTGTTTCTGAAGGCATAAACCCTGGGCTTGGCACACCCACAAAATGGTAACGGCATGCCTTCATTTTGTAACAGTCCCAGATGCTATCCCCGATCCACCCCCCAAATGCCACAGCATTATTATTACCAGTTATTTATATAGCGTACACATATTCCGCAGCGCTTTACAGAGAATATTTGCCCATTCTCATCAGTCCCTGCCCCAGTGGAGCTTACAATCTATATTCCCTACCACATGTACTGTACACGCAGACACATTCACATTAGGGTTAATTTTGTTGGGATCCAATGAACTTACTAGTATATTTATGGAATGTGAGAGGAAACTGGAGTACCCGGAGGAAACCCACGCAAGTATGGGGAGAATATACAAACTCCACACAGTTAGGACATGCTGGGAATCAAACCCATGACCTCAGTGCTGTGAGGCAGTAATGCTAATCATTACACTGTCTGTACTGCCATGTCAATCATGTTATTGCTAAGGGGGTACTGTGAGCAATCACGCAAGGCTCGTTCTGCACATGCACAGAACTTGTCTTGGGCACCTGCAGACCCACAAACATCAGAGATTTCTAGAAACCATTGGGTTAATGTACATTTCTAAATCAGGCCTTTGGTTCAGAGTGGAAATTGCGTTTCCCTCATTGCATTTAAATGTAACTTTATGGTACATGCACACCAGTTTGCCATTCGTACTTCATTCTGGTGCACAGATTTGGCAATGATGTCCGTGGAGGCTGAAGGAGAAAGTGTAGATCCTTTCTGTTTCTATATGACAGGGCTGCTTTAATAGATGTCCGATAAACCCAGTTTAAGTTTAATTGTGCAACTCCTTAACATGTGACGGGAACGGAAAATCATGCTACATGTAACATGAAAACAAGTAAGAAATAATTACAAGCTTGCAGACTGGCTGAGCCGGTTTCTGTGTCTAGTAATATTTTCTTGTACAGCCCCAGCGTCAGTCAGAGGTTTGTTGGTGAGTTCTGAGGATGGCCTGCTTCTGAGTTACAAACACGCACAGCCATTCACATGGGAGGTCATACTTAGAAGTAGACACTGCACTTGTCATCAGGAAGGTGTGACGGCGATGCACCTAAAGACGCACCAACCGGTATTTCAGCGTCTACGGAGGTTGACAATGGGCATCTCAGCCCTTGTACATTCGGACGCACAGATCTCTACCAGGAAAGGACTTTGTTGCAGCATTATCATAAAGACACAAAGCAACTGTGGCAAAAGATGCAGGAGGGGCAGATTTAAAACGTGCAGAGGTATTATGTTTGGAAGAGGTGTCTCCAAGGTTAAATCTAGATTGTAAGGTACATAGAAAGCGGCACAGTATTTATTTGCTACAGAACAAGCAACCACATTTCCCCCTTGCATTGTAACATAATTTCATCCAGGAGTTAGTTGCTGCTTTTTTTATTTGCGCCTAACGCTGAATCAGACCCATTGTGCCCAGCCAGTGACTGTAGGGGAGGACTGGAACTGGAGACGGTACTTACCATCATTCTGGAGTCTTAATAAAAAAGGATGCTACAATAATACAAATATATGCTGACATGTGCAATAGGGTCATAGTAACTATGTAGAAGCTTGTGCTGCCAGATGGCCTAATTCATGTGTGTACGCAATGCTGACGCTCACGCAGCTGAGTGACAATGGGCAGACTGCGCATGTGACGTGATCGCACTGCGCACTCGCCAAGGTAACTTTTGTGATGACACCCGCAGTGAGAATTTCATTACAGAGTGATTGACAGGAAGGGACCAATTGAGGGAGGTAACTGGGAGTGGCAGAAAAAACGCAGTTGTGTTACAGCATTTTTCAGGGCGTTTACCTTCAGCTGCAATCATGTACATAAAGAAACATGTTGCCAGTGTCGTTACTGTCGCGGCCAGTCTGCGTGACCATAGACTCACTTGGGGAGTCGATGTTCCTCGCTACTGCAAAGATGTGTAGGCAGTTGCTGAGGACTTTGCGATGGCTCCGGTGCGCATCTATATTCTTTTCTGGGCGGCAGCTTCACTTGCGATGATTTTCAAGTCCGTAGCCTGATAAATCGCAGTTGCGTAGTCATGTGCATACATATGTGAATTATGCCCAGAGTTCTGACAATTTGAAGCTCAGGTTTGGTTGCAATAATGGATCTCAGTGGTGGATCATGATTACCAATTGTCAGTGGCAGTGCTTCTGTTTTTTTATTCCCCTTCCTCAATCTGATCTTCAAGCTTTGTTGATATTAGTCTGAGTAGTCATTTAGGGCTTTGACTAATCGCTCCGACATTGGGTGCACTTGCACCAGCCTTTACTTTGTGCACATGAATCACCTGGAAACACGTATTTAATCTTATGCCCAACTCTGCATTGTCCTAGTGCAGTCATTACGCCCTCACTGGACTGTGCCAACATGAGGACACCCCATTATGCCCCTTTGCAAGTAGAAATGTGTTTGAATTGCGCAGGTCTCTGCATCGCCTGTTCTTGGTTCCAAAACATACGCAGTGCAAATACAAGAAAGCTCTGCAAACAGTCCGCACACCACAAAGAACCGCTCTTGTCGGGAGAGCTGTCCTTTGCTGAAATCTTCATGCATACAGCGTTAATAAATGCCAATATGCATGCAGTGAGTGGTGGTATGCATGCATGATGCATCCCGCCCCATAACTGTATATATTAATCTCTAATTCTTTACTAGTCATTTTTTATTGTAAAGCTTTAGATATGAATCACTATATGCTGTTTGTTTTTTTTAACAGTCTGAATTTACAGTCTTGGTGGAAACTGCAGGTGATAAACTTTTGGTAATTGATTACACTGCCAAATGGTGTGGACCCTGCCAAAAGATTGCACCTGTCTTCGAAGTAAGTGGAAATGTATTGTTAATTTATCTGAAATGTAAGCTAATATAAAGTAGAGCTACATGTATATGTGCAGTAATGCTTGAAGGGAGAGGGAATTGCAGTGCACATACAGATGTAGCCACCTTTATCTTGACTGGCTGAGGCATTTGTCCCGATCGAGCATACGCAGTGTACTGGAGCGTAGGGAGGTGCGCCTAGTCACAGAGAGGCGTACCTAATCGCACGGAGGCAGACAGAGCGTTTGGCGTTACCTTTACGTGTAATACCTGCGATCATCCACCAGATGTCGCTTTTTACAATCACCACTGCGCATGCGTGTGGTCTCCCGTAATATACAATACTGAAATATATAATAAGGACTACTTTACTAAGGCGTCTCATTACGCTGCATACAGTAAATACTCATTACGATGCATTATTTAATACAGTAAATACTCATTACGCTGCATTATTTAATACAGTATATACGGTAGAGATGCAAATAGTACAGCATACAGTATATGATCCATCTACAGTACTTTATGAATATGTGAGCGTCCAAGTCCCGCAGACAAAACAACATAAAACCAGTAGTGTACACTGTCGCAAATGGACGTGTTAGAAGTTCACTATTGCCTCTTGAGATTAGGAATTTTGTACAGTATGTTAGCGTCCTAATCCCGTAGTCATTACAGCATAATCAAAACCAATGGATTTATTCATCTGTCTGCGGCGAAGTGGTGAAGTGTTCCGCTTCCTATACTCAGAGTCCCGAGTTCGATTCCTAAAGTACGAATGCATGTTCGTTTTTTCCAGACACTTTCATATTTTTTTTATTCACATAAACCAGGGCAAAGCTGCAGGAGCGGTTCTACTGTTAAGGTTCTATGCACCGTACAGTACACATACAATTCTGTAGCAGGGCAGACTCAATAGAAATGGCTACCACCTGTGACTCCTTGCCCCACGGAGGCCCTAGGTATCAGTCCAGATTTTGCAGGCTATGGGGCAATGCCGAAGGAGCGTCACAATCCCCTAGCTAAAATACACAGGGGCGATAGGAATAAGCGAGGTCTATGCACATTATGGTACATCGGACTCGATTGCATAGCACACTGGCAAAATGGCCGCCGCCCCTGAACCCCCCCACATGGCAGGCAGCGCTCGGATATGGAGTGAGAGATGGCATAAGTTTTGCAGGCTACGGGGCAATGTGAAGGAGCGTCACAATCCCCTAGCCAAAATATACAGGGGCGATAGAGATAAGTGAGGTCTATGCACATTACGTTACTCCGGGCTCGATCGCATAGCAAACTGACAAAACACAAGTTTTACATAAAGCAGGGCAAAGCTGCAGGAGAGTTTCTACTGTCAAGGTTCTATGCACCGTACGGTACACATACAATTCTATAGCAGGGCAGACTCAATTGAAATGGCTACCGCCTGTGACTCCTAGCTCCATGGAGGCACTCGGCTATGGAGCAAGAAACAGCACAGATTTTGCAGGCTACGGGGCAATGCTGAAGGAGCATCAGAATCCCCTAGCTAAAATACACAGGGGCGATAGGGATAAGCGAGGTCTATGCACATAACGATACACCGGACCCCATCGCATCGCAAAGTGACAAAATGTCCGAGGCACGTGAACCCCTGCCTTGTGGCAGCACTCAGCTATAGAGCGAGCAACGGCATAGGTTTTGCAGGCTACCGGGTAATGCTGAAGGAGCGTCAGAATCCCCTAGCTAAATACACAGGGGTGATAGGGATAAGCGAGGCCTATGCACATAACGATACACCGCAAAGTTCCCCATGGTTTTGATTATGCCTTTTCTTTGAACACGGTATTTTCCGCTGCCTCGCCCTACCCCCTTCCCACTTTCCCCTTTTTCCCTGGGAGCCTGCAAAGTACATGCAGTAGACAGGGAGGGAGTTCCGATCAGGTTACAAGACATGTGCAACAGTATACTACTGTATGTAGGAAAATCCCCCGCCCACTCTGATTTATGTGAAACCTGTGTGCACCCTTCCATTGAATGTATAACAAAGAAAAAAAAATAATAGTAAAGTGAATGTTACAGGAACACATAAAAAAAAAGGTTGGCACTTCCTTCCCATTGGTGTTGGTTTATGCCTTAGGGTACTCGGGCGCTAATATTTGTATTTCAAAAGCACGGTATTTTCCACCGCCTCTCCCTACCCCCATCGCCCTTCCCCCCTGGGAGCCTGCACAGGTCATGCAGTGTACAGGGAGGGAGTTCAGGTCAGGTACAATACACAAATGGCGACGATCTACAGTACTGTGTTGCTCAGTTAGTTGCGTCGGAATACACTAATTTATACTCATTACCGCTGTGTATTTGTATATAGCGGAATGAATCGCTGCTGCAGATTTACTTTGATTTATGTGAAACCTGTGTGCACCCTTTCATTGAATGTATAACAAAGGGAAAAAAATAATAAAGTGAATGTCACGGGAACATATAAAAAAAAAGGTTGGCACTTTGGGACTCAAACCTGGGAGGTGGGAGCCTTCATCGCTAGGTTGGTATGGAAGGGGAGACAATTAACTACCGGAGGGTACCAACCCCAAGTTTCTGTGACCCCCACAAGGCTCATGGCAATCGTCGGAACCCATGGTGGGTCTGAATTAATGGGCCCATTATAGTCTATGGGAAAATGGGTCCACTTTGTGTACTGATATCTCTGGTTCTGGGTGTCCCAGAGACTCAGGACTGGTACCATACAAAAGAGGAGACTCTTGGCTTTCAGGGCAGACCAACCACTAGTTTATGTGACACTGGAAAGGGAAACGGGAAGCAACCGTGTATCGGGTCCCCTCCAGTTGTACGCCTAGCTTGCGCAGGATGCAGGGTTTCTGGCTAGATAGGAAATACTGTACAGAAATGCTAAGCATGTTAATTTGACATCCAGGAACATAGGGAGGAGTTTTTATCTCTCCTAATTATACATAGAAAGATTAAACTTGCCACTGTACGTTACAAGCTGTTCGTGTTAATTAGTACACTAGTAGAACATACTGTACAGAGATACTAAGTACAGTGATTTGGCATCTACGAACTTAGGGAGGAGCTTTAATCTCTCTCCATTGTAATCTTTCTATGTATAATGGAGAGAGATAAAAGCTCCTCCCTAAGTTCCTGGGTGCCAAATTACCGTCCTTAGTATCTCTGTACTCTATGTTCTACTAGTGTACTAATTAGCACGGACAGCTTGTAACGTACAGTGACAGGTTTAATATTTCTATGTATAATGGAGAGAGATAAAAGCTCCTCTGTAAGTTCCTAGATGCCAAATCACCGTCCTTAGTATCTCTGTACAGTATGTTCTACTAGTGTACTAATTAGCACGAACAGCTTCTAACTGGATGCCAAATCACCGTACTTAGTATCTCTGTACAGTATGTTCTATTAGGGTACTAATTAGCACGAACAGCTTGTAACGTACAGCGGCAAGTTTAATCTTTCTATGTATAATGGAGAGAGATAAACCTCCTCAGTAAGTTCCTGGATGCCAAATCACCGTACTTAGTATCTCTGTACAGTATGTTCTATTAGGGTACTAATTAGCTGTTCATGCTAATTAGTACCCTAATAGAAAATACTATACAGAGATACTAAGGACGGTGATTTGGCAACCAGGAACTTACGGAGGAGCTTTTATCTCTCTCCAATATACATAGAAAGATTAAACTTGCCACTGTACGTTACAAGCTGCTCGTGCTAATTAGTACACTAGTACACTAGTAAAACATACTGTACAGAGATACTAAGTATGGTGATTTGGCATCCAGTTTGAAGCTGTTCGTGCTAATTAGTACACTAGTAGAACATACTGTACAGAGATACTAAGGACGGTGATTTGGCATCTAGGAACTTAGGGAGGAGCTTGTATACTTCTCCATTATACTTAGAAAGATTACAGTGGAGAGAGATAAAAGCTCCTCCCTAAGTTCCTGGATGCCAAATTACTGTACTTAGTATCTCTGTACAGTATGTTCTACTAGTGTACTAATTAGCACGAACAGCTTGTAACGTACAGTGGCAAGTTTAATCTTTCTATGTATAATTAGGAGAGATAAAAGCTCCTCCCTAAGTTCCTGGTTGCCAAATCACCGTCCTTAGTATCTCTGTACAGTATTTTATATTAGGGTACTAATTAGCACAAACAGCTAATTAGTATCCTAATAGGACATACTGTACAGAGATACTAAGTACAGTGATTTGGCATCTAGGAACTTACAGAGGAGCTTTTATCTCTCTCCATTATACTTAGAAAGATTGCAATGGAGAGAGATAAAAGCTCCTCCCTAAGTTCCTGGATGCCAAATCAATGTACTTAGTATCTCTGTACAGTATGTTCTACTAGTGTACTAATTAGCATGAACAGCTTGTAACGTACAGTGGCAAGTTTCATCTTTCTATGTATAATTAGGAGAGATAAAAGCTCCTCCCTAAATTCCTGGTTGCCAAATCACCGTCCTTAGTATCTCTGTATTGTATTTTCTATTAGAGTACTAATTAGCACGAACAGCTAATTAGTACCCTAATAGAACATACTGTACAGAGATACTAAGTACGGTGATTTGGCATCCAGGAACTTACTGAGGAGGTTTATCTCTCTCCATTATACATAGAAAGATTAAACTTGCCGCTGTACGTTACAAGCTGTTCGTGCTAATTAGTACCCTAATAGAACATACTGTACAGAGATACTAAGTACGGTGATTTGGCATCCAGTTAGAAGCTGTTCGTGCTAATTAGTACACTAGTAGAACATACTGTACAGAGATACTAAGGATGGTGATTTGGCATCTAGGAACTTACAGAGGAGCTTTTATCTCTCCATTATACATAGAAAGATTAAACTTGCCACTGTACGTTACAAGCTGTTCGTGCTAATTAGTACACTAGCAGAACATACTGTACAGAGATACTAAGTACAGTGATTTGGCATCCACGAATTTAAGGAGGAGCTTTAATCTCTCTCCATTGTAATCTTTCTAAGTATAATGGAGAGAGATAAAAGCTCCTCTGTAAGTTCCTGGATGCCAAATCACCATCCTTAGTATCTCTGTACAGTATGTTCTGCTAGTGTACTAATTAGCACGAACAGCTTGTAACGTACAGTGGCAAGTTTAATCTTTCTATGTATAATGGAGAGAGATAAAAGCTCCTCTGTAAGTTCCTAGATGCCAAATCACCATCCTTAGTATCTCTGTACAGTATGTTCTACTAGTGTACTAATTTAGCAAGAACAGCTTTTAACTGGATGCCAAATCACCATCCTTAGTATCTCTGTACAGTATGTTCTACTAGTGTACTAATTAGCACGAACAGCTTGTAACGTACAGTGGCAAGTTTAATCTTTCTATGTATAATTAGGAGAGATAAAAGCTCCTCCCTAAGTTCCTGGTTGCCAAATCACTGTCCTTAGTATCTCTGTATAGTATTTTCTATTAGGGTACTAATTAGCACGAACAGCTATTTAGTACCCTAATAGAACATACTGTACAAAGATACTAAGTACGTGGATTTGGCATCCAGGAACTTACAGAGGAGCTTTTATCTCTCCGTTATACATAGAAAGATTAAACTTGCCACTGTACGTTACAAGCTGTTTGTGCTAATTAGTACACTAGAAGAACATACTGGGGACTCGGCCTCATACAGTACTTGCATTTCAACAGCACGTTATTTTCCGCCGCCTCCCACTAGCCCATCGCCCTTCCCCCCTGGGAGCCTGCACAGGTCATGCAGTAGACAGGGAGGGAGTTATTCACATAAACCAGGGCAAAGCTGCATGAGCGGTTGTACTGTTAATGTTCTATGCACCATAAGGTACACATACAATTCTGTAGCAGGGCAGACTCAATTGAAATGGCTACCGCCTGTGACTCCTTGCCCCATGGAGGCCCTCGGCTATGGAGCAAGTAACAGCACAGATTTTGTAGGTCACGGGGCAATGTTGAAGGAGCGTCAGAATCCCCTAGCTAAAATACACAGGGTCGATAGGGATATGCAAGGTCTATGCACTTAACATTGCATCACAAAGTGACAAAATGTCCAAGGCACATGAACATCCACCTTGTGTCAGCACTCAGCTATGGAGCGAGTGACGGCATAGGTTTTGCAGGCTACGGGGCAGTCCTGAAGGAGCGTCGGAATCCCCTAGCTACCTGTAAAATACACAGGGGTGATAGGGTTAAGCGGGGTCTATGCACATAATGCTACAAGGTGGGGGATCATGTGCCTCGGACATTTTGTCACTTTGTGATGCGATGGGGTCTGGTGTATCGTTATGTGCATAGACCTCCCTTATCCCTATCGACCCTGTGTATTTTAGCTAGGGGATTCTGATGCTGTTTCAGCATTGGCCCGTTCTTTGAACACGGTATTTTCCACTGCCTCGCCCTACCCCCATCCCACTTTCCCCTTCCCCCCTCGGAGCCTGCACAGTTCATGCAGTAGACAGGTAGGGAGTTCCGATCAGGTTACAAGACAGGATTTATGTGAAACCTGTGTGCACCCTTCCAGTGAATGTATAACAAAGAAAAAAAAATTATAATAAAGTGAATGTCACGGGAACTTGGAACGCTCATACTGTACATGTATTTCAAAAGCACGGTGTTTATGCATTGTACATACTTCCTTTTACACAATTAGTTGCGTCTCCATACACAATCTTGCGTCTGCATACACAAGTGTTTTAACATGTTTGTTTGTGTCTGTATAAACTATTTATTTATATTGAGAACTCTCACCATCTGACCATTGGTCACAATCTATTAACATTACAGTCGTCACTGACCACTTGCCAGAGCTGTAGATCAATCCGCCACTATACGGTCGAAAGTACTGGATTAGTGGAGCATTAGCCACCCAGTGGTAGAGATGTGTAATGCATGCTGAGTATCTAGAATCGCCTCAACGCGCCTGCCTGTGATTAAACTCAGCAAGCTAAGCTATCACCTTAGTGTGACTAAACGTCCGTCTAGGCGGAGAATCGGTCAAGATAAAGGTGGCTACATCTGTAGCACACTTTAACAACTTAAAGTGGGTATTTATCGAAGCATGGAGAGAGATACAGTAGTAACCAATCAGCTTCTATTTGCCATTTTACAGGCTGTGAAAAATGGCAGAAGCTGATTGGTTGATACTTCTATCTCTCCATGCTTTAATAAATAACCCCCTTAGTATTTGGTTTGTTTTTTGTGTGTTAAAGGGGTAGTTTTCACAAAAAAAACCTAATATAGCTTAGTGTTTTCTGCTTTTGGAATAGTGTGACTGCAGCTTGTGAGGTGACCTAACTGGTGTTCGGCTTTTTCTGAACAGCTGTAGTTCCATATATAACTAGCAATATGCAGATGAGTCTCTCTGTATCTTTAAAGCACCAATTAAAATCAGGCCCAGAGATTGGTTTTGCCTTTTAAATGAGTAAGATGCGGTGGCAATGTTTTGGTTTACACGTGTGTTTGAGTCGCACCGCACATGCAGCCCATTTTTGTACATACATTGACGCAGTACAGGTTTGGATGCACGATAGCATAAATTCAAGGGGTGTTCCTGGATGGTTGCTGGGATGTAACGGGCGTGGCTAAGAAGATGTACCAAGATGTTGCGTCTTATGGGTGTGCCAAGGGTGTATAACTAAAACCATTGCGTACATTTATGCACAACCGCTCATATAAGAGGCCTTATTCAGATGGAGCATCTACCAAAGGGCTGGTGTAAGTGTTGATGGGCTATCTAAAGATGCGCCAAGCAGTATTTCAGCATCTATAGGCGCTGACAGTGGGAGCCACAGTCCTTGCACATTCAGACGCATAATTGTACACAAGGTAAGGACTTTGTAGTGCCATTAGCATAAAGCCGAAGATGGGACTGATGCAAAAGACGCGAGGATGGCCACAACTGCCCCAATATGTGTAAAGAATGGATATGCTCTCTGCCACATGCTTGGTCAGTTCTTGCTGACTGCGCATAGTAAGCATAATGGTTACACTATCATGGTTGTCTGGGATAATACAGTGGGGTCTCTCAAGGCACATCTAGGCCGTGTGCTGATCACTGGTAGGGTACTATGGGGCAGATGTATTAAGCATGGAGAAGTGATAAAGCAATGATATGTGGAAGGCGTTAACGCATCAGCTGATTGGCTGGTGTGTTATCACCTTACACTTATCACTGCTTTATTACTGCTTTATCACTTCTCCAGGCTTAATACATCTGCCCTTCTTCTTTCTGTTACTTTCCAACATACAGTACATTTCTACATTTAATTTTTTTATTTAATACTGCAATAGTGGATTGTTGTGACGTATCATCTTGGTATTATTTACACCAATGTCAACTAGTTTGCTGATGATTTATGAGTAATGTTATGTAATGCAGTATTGTAGAATATTGATGCTGATGCAGTACTAAAGGGAAAGAATAAGCATTAATACAAACTGTTACTGGGATAGCTTCCTTCCACTTACACTGTCTGTATTTGTCCTCCCAGGCGCTGGCTGATAAATATCCATGTGTGCTGCTATACAAGGTAGATGTGGATGAGGCAGAGGTAATTATTACTGCATGATTTTAAGTCAGATCAATATGGAATCTCTGAAACAGTCCTAAATGCCATTATTTATTTGCTTGGTATACTGTACACACTATTTGGGCAAAAGTATTCGGACGCCTGACCATTGCACCAACAGGGACTGTAAGGACACTGTATTCAAATACATATACTTTGATATGGAGTTGATCCCCCTTTTGCAGCTATAACAGCTTCCACTCTTCTTGGAAGGCTTTCCACAAAATTTTGGAGTGTTTCTTTGGGAATTTGTGTCCATTCATTCTGTAGAGCATTTATTAGGTCATGCACTGTTGGACAAGTAGGCCTGGCTCGTAATCTCCATTGCAATTCACCCCAAAGGTGCCTGATGTGGTTGAGGTCAGGGCTCTGTGCTGGCCAGTCAAGTTCTTCCACACTGAACTCCTCAAACTATGGGGGTAATTCAGACCTGATCGCAGCAGCAAATTTGTTAGTTATTGGGCAAAGCCATGTGCACTGCAGGGGCGGTCAGATATAACATGTGCAGAGAGAGTTAGATTTGGGTGAGGTGTGTTCAAACTGAAATCTAGATTGCAGTGTAAAAATAAAGCAGCCAGTATTTACCCTGCACAGAAACAATATAACCCACCCAAATCTAACTCTCTCTGCAAATGTTATATCTGCCACCTCACAGTGCACATGGTTTTGTCCATTAGCTAACAAATTTGCTGCTGCGATCAGATCTGAAATAGGCCCTATGTCTTTATAGTCTTTGCTTTGTTGCACTGGGACACAGTCATATTAGAATAGAAAAGGTCCTTCCCTAAACTGTTGCCACAAAGTTGGAAGCATAGCATTGTTCAAAATTACCCTCCACTGGAGATAAGGGGCCTAGCCCAAACCCTGGAAAACAGCTCCATACCATTATCCTTCCTCCACCAAACTTCACAGTTGGCATAATTCGGCCACAAAGCAGAAGACCACGTAAATAACAGAGCGGTGTCAATGGCTGGAGCATGGGCCGGATGCAGTGAAGTCCAAGTTCGGCGGCTGTGCGGTATGCCATCCGAACTTGGACGATTTTTGTTAAAGGAGCAATCATGTACAAGGCTAAACCATGCCTTATAAATGATTGCCCTTTTAAACTCCGAGTTTGGCCAGCATCCTGCATGGCCACCCAACTCGGACTTCAATACATCCAGCCCATGCGCCTTAGCAATCGTTGACCACGCTCTGTGTTTTACGTGATCTTCTACTTTGTGGCCGAGTTGCAGTTGTTCCTAAATGCTTCGACTTTCTAATAAGAAAAAGAAACAAAACAAAACCAATGTGTCTGGCGCTAGATTAATAAAAAGTACTAAACCTCTGTAAAAAGAGAGGACAAACTAAATTTGGCTGCCTTCACAATGCGGACCTGGAAATCCACCTAACATGTAAATGTGAACCAAAAATATAAGGAAAGCCACACAAAAAAGTACTAACCGATTGCTGTTTTGACACAAATTAATGATTTATTACCAATTAATATAGTTAAAATCTTAAAATGCACACAGTAAAACAAGAGTAATTACCATAAGACCAAAAAACATTAATTTTGTTAATTACTCCACATATATTAATGTTAGCTCCACACAGATTAATGCTTTGGTTAGTATAATGCTCCTTCAGGCAAAAAAGGCTTAATTGCATGCACCTATATAGATTAGAACAATTATATAATAGTTCTCCTTCAGCTGGGATGGTTAAGTTTTATGCACACATGTAGACAAGATTAGATTAGTTTTAGTTCCAACTTCCAAGCAGGCTGGCTGTTAGTTGTGAAGAAAATAAATCACAGGAAAAAAGGCTTAATTGCATGCACCTGTGTAGATCAGAGAAATTACAGGATAGTTCTTCTTCAGCTGAATTGGTTTAATTTCATGCAGACATGTTAGCAAATATAGTATTGGCTCCAAACAGGCTCGCTGTTAATTGTGCAGAGAATAATCACAGGTGATGATGTAAAAACACGCCACTTAGGGGAAAGGTGCTGTTTGTATTATAGGCGTTGTTAATACTTCACCCATCCATTAGTATCAGGAGCGCTCCTGGAGTGTGCAAAACCCGTATGTCCTCCTAGTAATTCCTCCTGCCTGGTCCACAATAGCTGGGGTCCTGGTATCAGATGCAGGGGATGGGGACTCGTAGCTGTGTCCACAGGTTCGTGCACAGCTGCAGCGGCTGTGGGAGAGTGGAAACGCCTGTGTATGTTGCGTGCCGCGACTTCCGGTTTCGGGCTTCCGGCTTCCGTTCCACTTGCGGTTCACTTGGAAATGAGTAACTTGACGCATTTCTCCGCCCACAAAGATGGCGGTTTCATCAGAGGATGATAGGCTCATTACCATGGTCTCTTTTTATCCCCTCAAGGGGCTCCCAATTGGATAATCTATATTAACTCTTAGTCTCCCTTAGTTGGAATACAATCCCATTCTATTCTATCAGCATTATTTTATAACCACAGCAAATAGTTAATAGATAGATCATTAGCTCGTTAATGTGTCCTTAACTTAACACTCCAGGAGCGCTTCTGATACTAATGGATGGGTGAAGTATTAACAACACCTATAATACAAACAGCACCTTTCCCCTAAGTGGTGTGTTTTTACATAATCACCTGTGATTATTCTCTGCACAATTAACAGTCAGCCTGTTTGGAGCCAATACTATATTTTCTCATACTTGCATACCTGACCCTCTCCATGAGGGAGAAAATGCTCTGTTCCTGGACTTTCCTGGTAATGTATGATTGCCATCACCTGTGGTGAAACACCTTTCTTATCAATTAACTAGCTCACCACAGGTGATGCAATCATACATTACCAGGAAAGTCCAGGAACAGAGCATTTTCTCCCTCATGGAGAGGGTCAGGTAGGCAAGTATGTATTTGCTTACATGTGTGCATGAAATTAAACCAATTCAGCTGAAGGAGAACTATCCTGTAATTTCTCTGATCTACACAGGTGCATGCAATTAAACCTTTTTTCCTGTGATTTATTTTCTGCACAACTAATAGCCAGCCTGCTTGGAACTAAAACTAATCTAATCTTGTCTACATGTGTGCATGAAACTTAACCATCCCAGCTGAAGGAGAACTATTATATAATTGTTCTAATCTATATAGGTGCATGCAATTAAGCCTTTTTTGCCTGAAGGAGCATTATACTAACCAAAGCATTAGTCTGTGTGGAGCTAACATTAATATATGTGGAGTAATTAACAAAATTAATGTTTTTTGGTCTTACGGTAATTACTCTTGTTTTACTGTATGCATTTTAAGATTTTAACTATATTAATTGGTAATAAATCATTAATTTGTATCAAAACAGCAGTCGGTTAGTACTTTTTTGCGCGCCTTCACTTATATTTTTGTCTTTCTAATAATATCATTTACAGTTGTCAGTGGAATATCCAGCAGGAATAAAGTTTCACAAACTGTCTTATTGCAAAAGGCATCCTATCACAGTACCACACTTGAAGTCACCGAGCTCTTCAGAACGACCCATTTTGTATCACAAATGTTTGCAAATGAAGACTGCATGGCTAGGTGCTTGATTTTATACACCTGTGGCAAGGGGTCTGATTGAAACACCTGAATTAAAAAATTAACAGGTGTGGCCAAATACATTTGTCCATATAATGTATCTTGTTTGGTTTAGTATCTTTCTGTTTGTATATTAGTGAGTGAGTATTAATCTATGTACTTATATAATGCTATACACCCATCAGCCATAACATTAAGATCACGTGCTTAATATTGTGTAGGTCCCCCTCATGCTGCCAAAACAGCTCTCACCAATGAAGCATGGACTCCACAAGACCTCTGAATGTGGTCTGTGGTATATGGCACCAAGATGTTAGCAGCAGATCCTTTAAGTCTCGTAAGTTGCTTGCAGGGGCCTCCATAACTTGGACTTGTTTTTTTCCAGTACATCCCACAGATGTTCAAATGAGATCTGGAGAATTTGGAGGCCAAGTTAACATATTGAACTCTTTGCCATGTTCCTCAAACCATTCCTGAACAATGCTTGCAGTGTGGCAGGGCACATTAGGAAATACTGTTGCCATGAAGGGGTGTACTTGGTCTGTAACAGTGTTTAGATAGGTGGTACGTGTCAAAGTGACATCCACTTGAATGCCTGGACCCAAGGTTTCCCTGCAGCACATTGCCAACACAGCCTCGGCTGGCTTGTCTTATACCCAAACTGCATCCTGTTACCATATCTTCCCCAGGTAAATGGCGCACATGCACCCATCCAACCACATTATTTAAAAGTAAATGTGATTCATCTGACCAGGCCTACCACATTCTTGGGTTTTTATGAATCTTAATTTAGGTTTTTGACTGGTGGGGATTCAGAAATAGGTAAGTGGAAAGTAGCTGGCTTGTTGTAGTAGTTGGCAGACACCCAGAACAGGGGCGCTGAGTCTAACACCAGTTTACACCAGTTTACATCTGAGTTTACACCAGGGACCCCCCAGCAAGGAGGTTTAGACTTTGGGCTACGTGCAGGTCACGGCCCCCTGTCTGGGTGACTCAGTATTGGCACTAGAATCTGTAGTAACCTGGCTGATGATTGCAATAAAAAGAGAGTTAACTGGAAGATGTGGCTATGAAGCTGGAGATGCAAGAATATTTTTGGATACCGATGGTGCTAGAATATCGTTTGGCAGCGATGTTGCTAGAATTATCGTCTAGAACCAATGAAGCTGAGAACTGATGTTTGTAAGATATTGGCTGGAACCAATGGAGCTAGGAGTATTTGTTGAATCCGATGAAGCTAGGAATATCGGCTGGATCAGATGAAGCTAAGAGTATCGTCTGGAACCAATGGTACTGGGAATATCGTCTGGAACCAATGTAACCAATGAGTACTCAGGTTGGAATAAAACACAGGAATCACCTAAATGGAAAGTCCACTGGAGCTCTATCAAACATGCTGCTAGGCCGAAAGCAGAGTTCCACTGGCGACTTAAAACTCTGATTTACCCCTTTTATACCTAAAGGGGAATGGAGATTGGCTGCTACGATCAGCTGGGAAGCTGATTGTCCAGTATTGGTTTCAGGCCAGTCATGTGACTGGTACCAACATGGCGGCGCCCATTCTCGGAGATGGCGAGAAGCTACCACCGTCTGACCTCCCCAGTGTCACCAGCCATCATGACCGCTGACCTTCGGCAGCCACGCACGGTTCCACACTGCCCACGGCGAGGTGAAAAGCAGATCTCCCACAGCGGCCGATGCCGAGCCGTAATAGAACCCCTCCTCCTGGATGTGGACTCCGGGCACCTTTTGGGTTTACGAGGATTTTCAGTATGGAACTTGTGTGCCAAGTCAGGTGCGTGGACATCAGAATCATCAATCCAGATTCTCTTCTCTGGACCATAGCCCTTCCAATCAATTAAATATTGGAGTTGACCATAACGATTACGAGCATCTAAGACTGTCATGACTTCAAATTCAGTTCCTTGATGAGAAATCACTTTCAGAGGTCTAGGAAGAGCAGACTGGAAGCGATTTAAGATTAGAAGTTTCAATAGGGATATATTAAATGAGTTTGACATCTTCAAAGAAGGAGGGAGTTTCAGTTTATAGGCCACAGGATTAATTACCTCCTTAGTTTCGAATGGTCCTATATACCGAGGTGCTAGCTTCATTGAAAGTAAATGAAGTCTAAAATTTTGGGTGGATAACCATACCTGATCACCGGGTTTCAACTTAGAAACTGCTTGTCTCTTTAGATCAGCAAATGTCTTATATTGAGCTGAGGCTTTTACTAAAGATGTATGTACATTCTTCCAGATGTTTGAGCAATATTGCAGTGAGGAGTTAACTGCAGGAACATCAAAGACAGGTAAACTTTGAAAATCCGGAACATGAGGGTGGAAACCATACACAATGTAAAATGGAGACGTACCAGAAGAAGTATGGTATAAATTAATATGTGCAAACTCTGCCCACAGTAATAGTTCCAGCTAGTTGTCTTGAGAATAATTAAGGTAGAGATATAGGGCCTAATTCCGATCTGATCGCTGGGCTGCGTTTTTTGCTGTCCTGCGATCAGATAGTCGCTGCCTACAGGGAGAGTGTATTTTCACTGTGCAAGTGTGCGATCGCATGTGTAGCTGAGCTGCAAAAGTCCACTTTGTGCAGTCTTTGCGCAACCCAGGACTTACTCCTCCAGTGCGATGCGAACGGGGCTGATCGAGGCCGGCGCACCATCCCTGAAAACGCTTGGGCTCGCCTGCATTTTTCCAGACACTCTCAGTAAACGCTCAGTTGCCACCCACAAACGGCCTCTTCCTGTCAATCACCTTGCGAACGCCCGTGCGATCTGATTTTTTACACCATCCCGTCGCTGACCGGCGATGCCAGTTGTTGCCTAACGCGCGTGCGCATTGCGGTGCACATGCATGTGTTATTATGACCTGATCGCCCGCTGTGTTCAGATGTTAATTATCCCCATAGGAAGGCTTCTAAATCTTGATTAACCCTCTCGGTCTGACCGTTAGTTTGCAGATTATAGGCAAGGGAGAATTTTATTTCCACCTGTAAAGCGGAACAGAGGGCTCTCTAGAATTTAGCCACAAACCGAACACCTCGGGCAGAAATAATCTCAGTAGGCAAACCATGGAGTTTGAAGATTTCTACAATAAACAATTGAGCCAGAGTTGGCGCTGACTGCAACCCTTTGAGTAGAATAAATTTCGCCATTTTTGAAAAATGATCTATGACCACCCAGATGGTATTGTGCCCACTAGCAGAAGGAAGATAAGTAATAAAATCCATTGACAGATAAGTCTAGGGGCGTCTGGGCGTGGGTAATGGTAGGAGATCTCCTGCTGGTGCTTAGCGATGTACTTTATGCTGAGCATATTTTAAGCAAGAAGAAACTAAGTAATGTGGCTCTCAGCGCAGTTTGCCGCTACCATGCGCAGCACAGGACAAACTTGTTTCAGATTATGGGCACCTCTGAGATACAACTTAGTGAAAATTGTGGCTCCTTTAACTCTGTCAAATAATTCCATGATCAAATGTAGAGGATATCGGTTTTTCACTGTGATCTCATTTAGACCTCGATAATCAATGCAGAGGTGTAACCCTCCATCTTTCTTCTTGACAAAAAAGAACCCTGCTCCAGCTGGAGAAGTAGATGGGTCATATGAATCCCTTTTCTAAATTTTCTTTAATGTACTCAGACATGGCCCCGGTTTCCATTACAAAGAGAGAATAAATTCTGCCCTAGGAACCAGCATGGTGCTGGAATCTCCCAGGAAGTAGAGGAGTTGGAGGTTCGAAGAGGAATTACAGGTTGTAAGTAGGACTTGGAACATGAAGATCCTCAGGATAAGATTTCCATAGAAGCCCAATTGACATGGGGATTATGTTTTTGCAGCCATGGGAACCCTAAAACAATGGTTTGTGAAGCTTTGGGTATAACCAAGAACTCAATTTCTTCAAGATGCTAGTCCTCTAATCTAAAGCAGAGATCCACTTTGTTACATACAGATATTAATTCCTTGAGTTTACACAGTAGGTCTCAGGTAGCAAGCTCGTCCTTCAACTTGTCTGAAAGCCCACACCAAAAGGCTGTATGAAGAGCCTCCTTATTCCATTGGAGTTCAGACGCCAGAGTCTGAAACTGAATCACATACTGAGCAAGGGTTTTATTGCCTTGGCGAAGACACATAGGGGGTCATTCAGACCTGATCGCACGCTAGCTTTTTTCACTGCGCTGTGATCAGGTCAGAACTGCGTATGCACCGCAATGCGCAGGCGCATCGCTCGAATACAAAGCAGATCGTTGCTGTGCGATGGGTTTTACGAGGAATCCATTTGCACCGCCGATCGCAAAGATATTGACTGGAAGAGGGCGTTTGTGGGTGTCAACTGACTGTTTTAAGGGAGTGGTTGGAAAAATGCAGGTGTATCCAAGCGTTTGCAGGGCGGGTGTCTGACGTCAATTCCGGTCCCGGACAGGCTGAAGTGATCGCCGTGGCTGAGTAAGTCCTGGGCTACTCAGAAACTGCAAAAGATCATTTTGTACCGCTCGACTGCACATGCGCAGCTAAAATACACTCCACTGTAGGCGGCGACTATCTGATCGATTTTTTTGCAAAAACTGCTAGCGAGCGATCAGGTCTGAATTACCCTTATAATCTTTACAGCAGAAGAAGTCACCCAATCAGGCTCGACAAACATCTTCCTAAACGCTGACATAAAAGAGGCATAATTGGTGAGTAATAGATCCGATCTCTCCCACAAAGGGGAAGCCCAGTCCAGGGCTGATCTCTGAGCAAAGAAACAATGCAAGTCACCCGTGTCTTGTCACTAGGGAAGAGTGAACTGGACTTCACAAAGCCCCAGCATAACTTTGGCGAACCATCAAATTTGCTAGGTGTTGAAAGATGTAAATGAGCGACTGTTGCTGGCACCCAGAAGACACAGAAGTGGTAGAAGTGGGTTCAGGATGGGAAGACATGGGGACTTTAGAGAGTTTTCGCATTGTTGTGCGAATTCGCAAGGCGGACGATTATCGATTGTGCATGCGTACGGATCGTAGTGCGCATGCGTGAGGCCAAACTGCGAAAAAATCCAACACCTTTTTTTTTTTAATATTTTTTATTACGTATATGTCATTATACATTTAATATTTAACATACAAGAGGGTGTATGCGTACATGTTCCTCAAGTTACTTACGAACACAAAAACACATTACATAACAAACATATTGATACAGGCCTATAAGCTTTTCCTTTTAATTCATTCTCAACAACTCATGCAGATGGGAGTTACAAGGTACTTCCAGGGTAGTATCCAGAATTTCTGTCTCATAAACAACCATTCAATAAGTCCCCTTTATCTCAGGAATCGTTCCCACTCGCACCACTTCTTTACAGCCTTAGGCCTTAGAACTAGGTGGCTTGTTTCAAATTTCCATTTTATAACTATGATTTATTTTATTTATTACTATCTGTATAAGTTTCCATAACTGGGCTAATGCTGTTCTAGCAGCAATAAACACCTGACTTAATAGGTATTTCTGTGATTTCTCCATACTAGGTGGAAATATATGTATTAATACCATCTGAGGAGTTAATCAAGTTTCAAACTCCAATAATTGCTTTACTAGATTTCCTATTTCCAACCAAAAAGATGGTAACTTTCTACATGACCAAAATATATGTAGAATATCTTTACGTTCTTCACAACATCTCCAACAAATATCTGGTTGCTCTGGCCAAATTCTATACATCTTAGTGGGAGTTAAATACATCCGATAGTACATTTTGATATATCTTTCAGTATGGGTAATCGACTTAATCTTATGTACTGTATGAAACCGTTGAGCACATTTCATCTTATTCATAGAAATATTCAAATCCTGTTCCCATCTTTTTTGCCATTTTGATTCAGACTCTGGCTTACATTCTAATAGAACGTTATACCAAAATGCAATACCGCCCCTTTAGGTGTAAAGAGCTGGGTCAAAACTTTCTTTGGAAACACTCTCTGCACCTCCGAGGGGCTAGGGTATGAGTGTACCCAGTGTCTAATTTGTAAGAATTTATAAAATTATCCTGTTTCAAACTGATACTTTTTCCTTTATTTGCGCTAACGACATTAGTACATTCTCTGAATATAGATTGTCCAATGTGTATATACCCTTATCTCTCCAGCTATCCGATTTCAAATTGGGAATGATTTATGTCAGTGCCCCCAGTATTATATGTCTTAATGGAGCTCCGGAAAGACCCTGCTGTCCTATAAAACCATCCCATGCTTTTAAAGTTGCACCTATTGCCTTTAGTATTGACCTTGTTAAATCTCTATTTTGCACGGGAAGCCATATTAAATCTTTCAGTGATATTTCCCCAACCATTTTTCTTTCCAGCTCTATACCTGGCTTATGATTTCCTGTTGTTACCCAATCAGTAATCTGATTAATGAGATTGATATAAATCTAGATTTGGGAATTCTAGCCCCCCTGTGATTTAGGCATCAACAGATACTTTTTTGCCAATTTAGGCTTTTTATTTCTCCAAACAAATCTATTGAATATTGAGTTAAACCTATATAACCAATATTTAGGAAGTCACCTTGGTATACACCGAAAAAGATATAAAATCTTTGGAAGGAGGAACATTTTGTATCAGTGCTATTCTGCCTACCCATGTTGTTTTATTGATACATCCCCATATTAACTTTATGATGTATCTGTTGCAGAAGATTACCATAGTTGTAGTCTACAAGATATTTTTTTGACTTGAGACTAATTGGATTCCATGATAGATACTAATGTATCTATCTTCCACTTGAATTTAAACACTGATTTTAGATATATAAGATCTGTCGATATAATATTCATTGGTAGGGCTTCTGTTTGACGCATTGACAAAAAATATTCCTAATTTGAAGCTGGATAGCTGGAGGGAGAAGGGAATAACTACATTGAATTACTTATATCTAGGAAATGAACTGATGTCATTTACGTAGATTAAGAAAAAGTATAGGCTCCCTACAGTAGAATTTTATATATATTTACAAATTAGACATTGGATGCAATCTTACCCCACTGCCTCAGAGGGTCTTGCCAAGGAAGGTCCTTGACCAACTCTCTGCACCAATGAGAAAGGGTGGAATTGCATTTTGGTATAAGGCTCTGTTACAAGATAAAGGGGAAGATCAGACACTATGGCAAGAAAGATGGGAACGAGATTGCGATATATTAATGGACAGAATACAATGGGCACAATTGTTTCGGTCAGTACATCAGATGTCTAAGTCAATCACTCATATCGAAAGATATATAAAGATTTTCTATCATATGTACTTAACCCCAGCCAAGGTGCACAGAACCTGGCCAGAGCAACCTGATCTATGTTGGAGATGTCGAGAAGAAAGGGGAGATATTATGCACATATTTTGGACCTGTAAAAAACTGAGTACTTTTTGGGTAGAAATAAAGAATTTTCTAAACCAAACCTTTGGGACAGAAGTGCAAATAACACCCCAAATGATCCTATTACACATCTTCCCACCCAGCATGAGGAATGCACAGAAATATCTATTAAGCCAGGTCTTAATTGCTATTGGTGCAACAATTGCCCAATTGTGGAGACCAGATCTGATTCCAACTACACAGGTGGTGATAAATAAAATAAACTATAGCCATAAAATGGAAACTATACACAAAACTCCCAACTCCAACATAGTGAAGAAGTGGTGTGATTGGGACCGGTATCTGGAACAAAGGGGATAATATAACCCAGGGTGATCTGGGTAAACTCGAGAGGGGTAGGGTGATCATCGGGACCTCCCTCATATAGAATATAAACTATAGAACATAAATTGTAAACTCTATAGGAAGAGTAGGTGTCACAACTGAGGGCCTGAGCTGACGGGAGGCAGCCTCAGTTGTAGGGGCTGAGATGTACCGGAACCTGGGAGGTTGTATCAGACCCCTGGACATGTAAGTAACATGAATAATAACTGCCCGAAGGCGTGACCACGACAACTTGGATAAAAGTCAATGATGTTTATTATGACAACTCCGCAACACAGCAGCAGTAAAAGAAAACGTAAAAGTCAGCAAAGAATAAATACAGTTCCTGGGTACTACAGGATGGCAGGAGCCACAGGGCACTGGTAGTGTGAGATAGTTCTTATGATCTTCTAGATGGAAAGTCCTTACCAGGCCCGACTGTAGCAATGGAGATAACCCAGGATTGTGCCAGCTGGTGTTCCAGGAAAAGCTGGGTTGCTGAAGATAAAACAGCTGCTGTGGATACTGGCTGGAACCAGACTGTTGTTAGCACGGAGTGGATACTGGCTGGAACCAGTTAAATAATAAATGAACTTGGGGACGATGAAATATGAACTGAAATGTAGAACTTGAGAGCGGAGAAATAATAATACCGGTGGAGAGTGGTAAAGTGTAGAAAGGACACCGGCCCTTTAAGGGAAGCTGTACTCTGCTGGAAGCTGAGCTGGAAGCAGGTAATGTTGTAGCTGGAAACAGATGAATCCACAATGGATTGGAGAGTCAGGCTACACCGCAGGTGGAATGCTGGTGCGGGTCTCTATGGTGGGAGTCTTGAGACAGGAGCTGGAACCTGGAAGACAATCACAGGAGAGAGACAAACAGGAACTAGGTTTGACAACCAAAGCACTGACGCCTTCCTTGCTCAGGCACAGTGTATTTATACCTGCAGCAAGGAAGGGATTGGCTAGGCAATTATGCAGATTATCAATACTGAGAACAGATTGGTGGAAATGATCAGCTGACAGAATCCAAGATGGCTGCGCCCATGCAGACACTTGGAGGGAAGTTTGGTTTGTAATCCATGTGGTAATGAAAACAGTAATGGCGGCGCCGGCCACCGGAGACAGGAAGCGCCAGGCTGACAGATGCACATCCAACCACGCGGACACAGCGGAGGCCGCGGCTGACGTAATCGCCACTCAGACACTCTGCATGCAGAAGTTCAGGGACGGCGGCGGAGGCCGCGGGAGACGCCATGCCAGGTGTAATATGGCGTTTACTGTGACAGCGTCCCAGAGTGACAGGAGAGGATACAGGAATGTACACATCAGGATAACAGATGGAATCCGGTCCTGGAGCGCTGAGCCAGCCTTAGGAGGCATCTGATGGGTAAGAAATGGCGTCCAGATACCCGGATCGTGACAGCACCCCCCCCTTTAGGAGTGGCCCCAGGACACTTCTTTGGCTTTTGAGGAAACTTGGAATGGAATCTCCGGACCAAGGCAGGAGCATGGACATCAGAAGCATTGGTCCATGAACGTTCCTCAGGACCATAACCTTTCCAGTCAATAAGATATTGTAGTTGACCGTAACGGTGACGTGAGTCCAGGATCTTGGCCACTTCATACTCAACGCCTCGTTGAGTTTGGACTTTCGGAGTTGGAGGAAGTGAGGAATGAAACCGATTCAAGATCAGCGGTTTCAACAGGGAAACATGGAATGTCCTGGGTATTTTTAAGAAGGGAGGCAACTGGAGTCTGTAAGCAACAGGATTGATGACTTGTTCAATCTTGAAAGGACCGATATAGCGAGGTGCAAACTTCATACTGGGAACTCTTAACCTCAAATTCTTCGTGGATAACCATACCCGATCACCCACCTTGAGAGCAGGAACTGCTCGACGCTTCTTATCCGCAAACTTCTTGTACCTGAACGATGCCTTGAGCAGAGCTGATCGTACGCTCTTCCAGATATTGGCAAACTGATGCAAGGTGATATCCACTGCGGGAACAGAAGTTGCTGGAAGCGGTTGGAACTCAGGGACTTTAGGGTGGAATCCAAAGTTAGTGAAGAATGGTGTTGAAGCAGATGAAGAATGATACTGGTTGTTATGACAGAACTCGGCCCAGGGAAGTAATTGAACCCAGTCATCTTGAGAGGAGGACACATAGATGCGGAGGAAGGCCTCCAAGTCCTGATTCACCCTCTCGGTTTGACCATTGGTCTGAGGATGGTAAGCCGTGGAAAACTTTAGCTTGACTTGGAGGACTTGACATAAACTTCGCCAGAATTTGTCTGTGAATTGAACTCCTCGATCTGAGATAATTTCTTCAGGAAGACCGTGGAGTCGGAAGATCTCTTGTATGAATACTTGAGCCAACTTGGAAGCTGACGGAAGACCGGTGAGAGGAATGAAGTGTGCCATCTTGGTGAACCGGTCAACTACCACCCAGATGGTATTGAACTTGTTGCACATGGGTAAGTCTGTAATGAAATCCATCGACAAGTGGGTCCATGGTCGACGGGGAACGGATAGTGGAACCAGTTGCCCCGCAGGCGACTGGCGGGATACTTTATGTTGGGCACACTTTGGGCAAGATGCAATAAACTCCAAGACGTCCTTTTTCAGAGTTGGCCACCAATAGGACCTAGAGATAAACTCCAGGGTTTTTTGGATACCTGTATGTCCGGCAAAACGGGAAGCATGGGCCCAATGCATGAGCTTCTTCCTTAGCATCGGCTTCACAAAACTTTTCCCTGATGGGGGCGTAGAGTCCATCCCTACCGTGGAGAATGCCAACGGATTTATAATAGGATGCTTGTCTGAAGACTCTGACTCATTTTCTTGCTCCCATGAGCGGGAAAGGGCATCGGCCTTGCGATTCTGAGAGCCCGGACAGAACTGGAGTTTAAAGTCGAACCTGGAAAAGAAAAGTGCCCATCTGGCCTGACGAGGGTTGAGACATTGTGCGCCCTTCAGGTATAAAAGGTTCTTGTGGTCTGTAAGTATGGTGATTGAATGAGAAGCTCCCTCCAACAGATACCTCCACTCTTCTAGGGCAAGCTTGATGGCTAGCAACTCCTGGTCGCCAATGGCATAGTTGCGCTCAGCTGGGGAGAACTTCCGGGAGAAGAAACTGCAAGGGTGTAAATGGCCATCTTTAGCCCTCTGAGATAACACCGCTCCTACTCCAACGGAGGAGGCATCCACCTCTAAGATGAAAGGAGAGTCGATGTCAGGCTGTTTCAGAACAGGCGCAGAGATGAACCTTTGTTTTAAAAGATGAAATGCTTGCATGGCTTCTTCAGACCACTTGGACGGGTTAGCACCCTTCTTAGTGAAAGCAGTAATAGGCGCCACAATGGTGGAAAAGTCTCGTATAAACTTTCGGTAATAGTTGGCGAACCCTAAGAACCTCTGGACCCCTTTGAGGGTTAAGGGTACCGGACAATTTTGGATTGCTTGTAGTTTCTCAGGATCCATCTCTAGTCCGGAACCGGACACAATGTACCCTAGAAACGGAATGGACTTGACTTCAAAGACGCATTTTTCTAATTTGCAATAGAGATGATTGACACGGAGACGGGACAGAACCTCTTTAACCCAAAAACGATGTTCCTCTAAATCGTTGGCAAAAATGAGGATATCGTCTAGATAGACCACGACATGACGGTATAGAATGTCTCTGAAGATCTCATTGACAAAATGCTGGAAGACAGCTGGAGCATTGCTCAATCCGAAGGGCATGACGAGGTACTCATAATGTCCGTCACGGGTGTTAAAGGCGGTCTTCCACTCGTCACCCTCACGGATCCGGATGAGATTGTATGCACCTCGCAAGTCCAGCTTTGTAAAGATGGTAGCTCCGCTAACTCTGTCAAAGAGCTCAGTAATCAGGGGTAAAGGATAACGGTTCTTGATGGTAATGTCGTTCAAACCTCTGTAGTCGATGCACGGCCGCAGACCACCATCTTTCTTTTTTACAAAAAAGAAGCCTGCGCCGGCTGGAGAAGAAGAAGGTCAAATGAACCCCTTTGCTAGGTTCTCTTTAATATATTCCTCCATAGAATGCGTCTCAGGCAGAGACAACGGATAAGTTCTGCCTCGAGGTGGAACCTTCCCTGGAACGAGATCAATCGGACAGTTCCATTCTCTATGAGGAGGAAGGATATCAGCAGAAGCTTTACTGAACACATCCGTGAAATCTTGATATGGAGGAGGTGGAACATCAGACGACCTGGGGGAGGAAGAACAGACAGGCAATACTTTAAACAAACATGTCTCCGCACAGGAGGAACCCCATGCCAGGATTTGCGTAGTCGTCCAATCAATTGTAGGATTGTGAAGACGGAGCCATGGAAGGCCCAGGACCACAGGATGTGTGGCTCTTGGAATCACTAAAAAAGAAATAAGTTCGGAATGAAGAACTCCCACTCTCAGACGAACTGGTAGAGTCCTTAAAGAAATAACTGCATCAAAAATTTTGCTGCCATCCACGGCAGTTAAAGAAATGGACGAAGGAAGTCTCTCGGTGGGTAGGGACCACCGTTTAACATAGGCTTCGGTAATAAAGTTCCCAGCTGCTCCGGAATCAAGGAGGGCAATGACGTTCCGATAACGTTGAGCAACTTGAAGCGAGACTGGGAGATTACAATCTTGAGGAGATGGAGAGGAGATCATTACTCTCCTTGGCGAGCTAGGATTTGGAGTTTCCCGGACGTTTGGGACAGGCATTAATGGTGTGAGACGGAGCTGCACAATAGAGACAGAGAAACTCGGAGAGACGTCTTCGGCGCTCAGCAGGAGTTAAACGGGAACGGCCAAGTTGCATGGGCTCATCTTTAGATGGTGACAGTTGACGAGGAGGAGGAGCAGAAGATTTTGGAGCAGATGATCTTCCACGCTCAGTTGCTCTCTCTCTGAAACGTAAATCAACTTTCGTGCAGAGTGAGATTAGCTCATCTAACTTAGAAGGTAAGTCTCTGGTAGCTAACTCATCTTTAATACGCTCAGATAAGCCATGCCAGAATGCAGCATACAGGGCCTCGTCGTTCCATGCCAGTTCGGATGCCAGGATCTGGAACTGTATCAGATATTGACCTACAGTACGTGTCCCCTGGCGTAAACGGAGAATCTCGGATGAAGCTGAGGTTACCCGGCCTGGCTCGTCGAAGATGCGCCTGAATGTTGACACGAAGGCAGTGTAGGAAGATAGCAGGGTGTCGGACCTCTCCCATAACGGTGATGCCCAATCAAGGGCTGAGCCACTGAGAAGAGAAATAATGTAGGCAATTTTTGTACGGTCACTGGGAAAATTGCCAGGTTGTAGCTCAAACTGAATCTCACACTGGTTGAGAAATCCCCTACAGAATCTTGGAGATCCGTCAAATTTTGCTGGCGTTGGAAGATGAAGACGTGGAGCAGAAATGGGTAAGGTGGGTGGGGTTATAGCTGGAGTCACTGTGGTTGACGCACCAGACGCGCCTGATCCACGGAGAGTTGTCTGAATCCCATCCAGCCGAGTAGAGAGATTCTGGAGACAGCGGATGATGTGGCCCTGTGCAGCCTCCTGATGTTCTAGTCGGGCTGCCAGTTCTTGCATCGGCCTGGCCGCTTGATCCTGGTCTCCGGCTGGATTCATTAGGTCAGTGCTTACTGTCACAACTGAGGGCCTGAGCTGACGGGAGGCAGCCTCAGTTGTAGGGGCTGAGATGTACCGGAACCTGGGAGGTTGTATCAGACCCCTGGACATGTAAGTAACATGAATAATAACTGCCCGAAGGCGTGACCACGACAACTTGGATAAAAGTCAATGATGTTTATTATGACAACTCCGCAACACAGCAGCAGTAAAAGAAAACGTAAAAGTCAGCAAAGAATAAATACAGTTCCTGGGTACTACAGGATGGCAGGAGCCACAGGGCACTGGTAGTGTGAGATAGTTCTTATGATCTACTAGATGGAAAGTCCTTACCAGGCCCGACTGTAGCAATGGAGATAACCCAGGATTGTGCCAGCTGGTGTTTCAGGAAAAGCTGGGTTGCTGAAGATAAAACAGCTGCTGTGGATACTGGCTGGAACCAGACTGTTGTTAGCACGGAGTGGATACTGGCTGGAACCAGTTAAATAATAAATGAACTTGGGAACGATGAAATATGAACTGAAATGTAGAACTTGAGAGCGGAGAAATAATAATACCGGTGGAGAGTGGTAAAGTGTAGAAAGGACACCGGCCCTTTAAGGGAAGCTGTACTCTGCTGGAAGCTGAGCTGGAAGCAGGTAATGTTGTAGCTGGAAACAGATGAATCCACAATGGATTGGAGAGTCAGGCTACACCGCAGGTGGAATGCTGGTGCGGGTCTCTATGGTGGAAGTCTTGAGACAGGAGCTGGAACCTGGAAGACAATCACAGGAGAGAGACAAACAGGAACTAGGTTTGACAACCAAAGCACTGACGCCTTCCTTGCTCAGGCACAGTGTATTTATACCTGCAGCAAGGAAGGGATTGGCTAGGCAATTATGCAGATTATCAATACTGAGAACAGATTGGTGGAAATGATCAGCTGACAGAATCCAAGATGGCTGCGCCCATGCAGACACTTGGAGGGAAGTTTGGTTTGTAATCCATGTGGTAATGAAAACAGTAATGGCGGCGCCGGCCACCGGAGACAGGAAGCGCCAGGCTGACAGATGCACATCCAACCACGCGGACACAGCGGAGGCCGCGGCTGACGTAATCGCCACTCAGACACTCTGCATGCAGAAGTTCAGGGACGGCGGCGGAGGCCGCGGGAGACGCCATGCCAGGTGTAATATGGCGTTTACTGTGACAGCGTCCCAGAGTGACAGGAGAGGATACAGGAATGTACACATCAGGATAACAGATGGAATCCGGTCCTGGAGCGCTGAGCCAGCCTTAGGAGGCATCTGATGGGTAAGAAATGGCGTCCAGATACCCGGATCGTGACAGTAGGTGATTAAGACCCAGATGTAAAATCATAGATCCTGTACCAATATGTTATGTTGTGTGTTGTTGTGTAATTTGTACTGTGTATTTTATGTAACTGAGAGGGATATGCTTATTTCTCTGACGTCCTAGTGGATGCTGGGAACTCCGTAAGGACCATGGGGAATAGCGGGCTCCGAAGGAGACTGGGCACTCTAAGAAAGAATTAGGACTACCTGGTGTGCACTGGCTCCTCCCTCTATGCCCCTCCTCCAGACCTCAGTTAGAATCTGTGCCCGGCTCGAGCTGGTTGCACACTAGGGGCTCTCCTGAGCTTCTAGTAAAGAAAGTATTTATTAGGTTTTTTATTTTCAGTGAGATCTGCTGGCAACAGACTCACTGCAACGAGGGACTTAGGGGAGAGAAGCGAACCTACCTGCTTGCAGCTAGCTTGGGCTTCTAGGCTACTGGACACCATTAGCTCCAGAGGGATCGAACACAGGCCCAGCCTCGGTCGTCCGGTCCCGGAGCCGCGCCGCCGTCCCCCTTGCAGAGCCAGAAGCATGAAGATCTTCACGGAAATCGGCGGCTGAAGACTCCGGTCTTCATTAAGGTAGCGCACAGCACTGCAGCTGTGCGCCATTGCTCCCTGTGCACACCACATACTCCGGTCACTGATGGGTGCAGGGCGCTGGGGGGGGGGCGCCCTGGGCAGCAATTAAAGTACCTTAAAGTGGCTAATCACACATAATATAGCCTAAGAAGCTATATATGTGTAAAATACCCCTGCCACATTATTATTATAAAAGCGGAAGAAGTCAGCCGAAAAAGGGGCGGGGCTATCTCCCTCAGCACACTGGCGCCATTTCCTCTCACAGCTCCGCTGGAAGGACGCTCCCCAGGCTCTCCCCTGCAGTTTCCAGGCTCAATAGGGTAAAAAAGAGAGAGGGGGCACTAAATTTAGGCGCAAATACTATATATATAGCGGCTATAGGGTAAATCACTTGTGTAGTGTAACTCCCTGCATTATATAGCGCTGTGGTATGTGCTGGCATACTCTCTCTCTGTCTCCCCAAAGGACTTTGTGGGGTCCTGTCCTCAGTCAGTGCATTCCCTGTGTGTGTGCGGTGTGTCGGTACGGCTGTGTCGACATGTTTGATGAGGAGGCCTATGTGGAGGCGGAGCAGGTGCCGATAAATGTGATGTCGCCCCCTGTGGGGTCGACACCTGAGTGGATGGATATGTGGAAGGAATTACGCGACAGTGTCAACTCCTTACATAAAAGGTTTGACGACATAGCAGATGTGGGACAGCCGGCTTCTCAGCCCGTGCCCGCCCAGGCGTCTCAAAAGCCATCAGGGGCGCAAAAACGCCAACTACCTCAGATGGCTGACACAGATGTCGACACGGATACTGACTCCAGCGTCGACGACGATGAGACTAGTGTACATTCCAACAGAGCCACCCGTTACATGATTACGGCAATGAAAAATGTGTTGCACATTTCTGACATTAACCCAGGTACCACAAAAAAGGGTATTATGTTTGGGGAGAAAAAGCAACCAGTGGTTTTTCCCCCATCTGATGAGTTGAATGAAGTGTGTGAAGAAGCGTGGGCTTCCCCCGATAAGAAATTAGTGATTTCTAAAAAGTTGCTAATGGCGTACCCTTTCCCGCCAGAGGACAGGATACGTTGGGAGACATCCCCTAGGGTGGATAAAGCGCTCACGCGCTTGTCAAAGAAGGTGGCACTACCGTCTCAGGATACGGCCGCCTTAAAGGAGCCTGCGGATAGAAAGCAGGAGGCTATCCTGAAGTCTGTATATACACACTCAGGTATTATACTGAGACCGGCTATTGCTTCAGCATGGATGCGCAGTGCTGCTGCTGCGTGGTCAGATTCCCTGTCTGATAGCATTGATACCCTCGACAGGGACACTATATTGCTAACCATAGAGCATATTAAAGACGCAGTCTTATACATGAGAGATGCACAGAGGGATATTTGCCGGCTGGCATCTAGAATTAATGCAATGTCCATTTCTGCCAGGAGAGGATTGTGGACTCGGCAGTGGACAGGTGATGCAGATTCTAAAAGGCACATGGAGGTTTTGCCTTACAAAGGTGAGGAATTGTTTGGGGACGGTCTCTCGGACCTCGTTTCCACAGCAACAGCTGGGAAGTCGACATTTTTACCCCATGTTCCCTCACAGCCAAAGAAAGCACCGTATTATCAGGTACAGTCCTTTCGGCCCCAGAAAGGCAAGCGGGTTAAAGGCGCGTCCTTTCTGCCCAGAGGCAGAGGTAGAGGGAAAAAGCTGCACCATACAGCCACTTCCCAAGAACAAAAGTCCTCTCCCGCTTCCTCTAAGTCCACCGCATGACGCTGGGGCTCCACAGGCGGAGCCAGGTGCGGTGGGGGCCCGTCTCCGGAACTTCAGCGACCAGTGGGCTCGCTCACGGGTGGATCCCTGGATTCTACAAGTGGTATCTCAGGGGTACAAGCTGGAATTCGAGACGTCTCCCCCTCGCCGTTTCCTCAAATCAGCCTTGCCAACAACTCCCCCAGACAGGGAGGCAGTGCTGGAGGCGATTCACAAGCTGTATTCTCAGCAGGTGATAATCAAGGTACCCCTCCTTCAACAAGGACGGGGTTACTATTCCACGATGTTTATGGTACCGAAACCGGACGGTTCGGTGAGACCCATTTTAAATTTGAAATCCTTGAACACTTATATAAGAAGGTTCAAGTTCAAAATGGAATCGCTCAGGGCGGTTATTGCAAGCCTGGACGAAGGGGATTACATGGTATCACTGGACATCAAGGATGCTTACCTGCATGTCCCCATTTACCCTCCTCACCAGGAGTACCTCAGATTTGTGGTACAGGACTATCATTACCAATTCCAGACGTTGCCGTTTGGTCTGTCCACGGCACCGATGGTATTTACCAAGGTAATGGCCGAAATGATGATACTCCTTCGGAAAAAGGGAGTTTTAATTATCCCGTACTTGGACGATCTCCTTATAAAGGCGAGGTCCAGGGAGCAGTTGTTGGTCGGCGTAGCTCTATCTCGGGAAGTGCTACAACAGCACGGCTGGATTCTGAATATTCCAAAGTCGCAGCTGGTTCCTACAACGCGTCTACTGTTCCTGGGGATGGTTCTGGACACAGACCAGAAAAAAGTGTTTCTCCCGGAGGAGAAAGCCAAGGAGTTGTCATCTCTAGTCAGAGACCTCCTGAGACCAAAACAGGTGTCGGTGCATCACTGCACGCGAGTCCTGGGAAAGATGGTAGCTTCCTACGAAGCAATTCCATTTGGCAGGTTCCATGCAAGGATCTTTCAGTGGGATCTGTTGGACAAGTGGTCCGGATCGCATCTTCAGATGCATCGGCTGATAACCCTGTCTCCAAGGACCAGGGTGTCTCTACTGTGGTGGCTGCAGAGTGCTCATCTTCTAGAGGGCCGCAGATTTGGCATACAGGACTGGGTCCTGGTGACCACGGATGCCAGCCTTCGAGGCTGGGGGGCAGTCACACAGGGAAGAAACTTCCAAGGACTATGGTCAAGCCAGGAGACTTCCCTACACATAAATATTCTGGAACTAAGGGCCATTTACAATGCCCTAAGTCAGGCAAGACCCCTGCTTCAACACCAGCCGGTGCTGATCCAGTCAGACAACATCACGGCGGTAGCCCATGTAAACCGACAGGGCGGCACAAGAAGCAGGTTGGCGATGGCAGAAGCCACAAGGATTCTCCGATGGGCGGAAAATCATGTGATAGCACTGTCAGCAGTGTTCATTCCGGGAGTGGACAACTTGGAAGCAGACTTCCTCAGCAGACACGACCTCCACCCGGGAGAGTAGGGACTTCATCCAGAAGTCTTCAAAATGATTGTAAACCGTTGGGAAAGGCCACAGGTGGACATGATGGCGTCCCGCCTCAACAAAAAACTAAAAAGATATTGCGCCAGGTCAAGGGACCCTCAGGCGATAGCTGTGGACGCTGTAGTGACACCGTGGGTGTACAAGTCGGTTTATGTGTTCCCTCCTCTGCCTCTCATACCCAAGGTACTGAGAATAATAAGAAGGAGAGGAGTAAGAACTATACTCGTGGTTCCGGATTGGCCAAGAAGAGCTTGGTACCCAGAACTTCAAGAAATGATCTCAGAGGACCCATGGCCTCTGCCGCTCAGACAGGACCTGCTGCAGCAGGGGCCCTGTCTGTTCCAAGACTTACCGCGGCTGCATTTGACGGCATGGCGGTTGAACACCGGATCCTAAAAGAAAAGGGCATTCCGGAGGAAGTCATTCCTACACTGATTAAAGCTAGGAAAGATGTGACCGCAAAACATTATCACCGCATATGGCGGAAATATGTTGCTTGGTGTGAGGCCAGGAAGGCCTCAACGGAGGAATTTCAGCTAGGTCGATTTCTGCACTTCCTACAGTCAG
Organism: Pseudophryne corroboree; assembly: GCF_028390025.1. NCBI lineage: Eukaryota > Metazoa > Chordata > Amphibia > Anura > Myobatrachidae > Pseudophryne > Pseudophryne corroboree. Next base: position 576,719,576 of record NC_086444.1, on the reverse strand, counting down.
GGGTGACTATGGGCCTAAAATTGGGTTCCATTAAGATCCAGATTTCGGCTCTGTCGATTTTCTTCCAAAAAGAACTGGCTTCACTGCCTGAAGTTCAGACTTTTGTAAAGGGAGTGCTGCATATTCAGCCCTCTTTTGTGCCCCCAGTGGCACCTTGGGATCTCAACGTGGTGTTGGATTTCCTAAAGTCGCATTGGTTTGAGCCACTTAAAACAGTGGAGATAAAGTACCTCACGTGGAAGGTGGTCATGCTGTTGGCCTTGGCGTCGGCCAGGCGTGTATCAGAATTGGCGGCTTTGTCATATAAAAGCCCTTATCTGATTTTTCATATGGATAGGGCGGAATTGAGGACTCGTTCCCAATTCCTTCCTAAGGTGGTATCAGCTTTTCATGTGAACCAACCTATTGTGGTGCCTGCAGCTACTCGGGACTTGGAGGATTCCAAGTTGCTGGACGTAGTCAGGGCCCTGAAAATATATGTTTCCAGGACGGCTAGAGTCAGAAAAACTGACTCGCTATTTATCCTGTATGCGCCCAACAAGCTGGGTGCTCCTGCTTCAAAGCAGACTATTGCTCGCTGGATCTGTAGCACGATTCAACTTGCACATTCGGCGGCTGGACTGCCGCATCCTAAATCTGTAAAAGCCTATTCCACGAGGAAGGTGGGCTCTTCTTGGGCGGCTGCCCGAGGGGTCTCGGCTTTACAACTTTGCCGAGCTGCTACTTGGTCGGGTTCAAACACATTTGCAAAATTCTACAAGTTTGATACCCTGGCTGAGGAGGACCTTGAGTTTGCTCATTCGGTGCTGCAGAGTCATCCGCACTCTCCCGCCCGTTTGGGAGCTTTGGTATAATCCCCATGGTCCTTACGGAGTTCCCAGCATCCATTAGGACGTCAGAGAAAATAAGAATTTACTCACCGGTAATTCTATTTCTCGTAGTCCGTAGTGGATGCTGGGCGCCCATCCCAAGTGCGGATTGTCTGCAATACTTGTAAATAGTTATTGCCTAACTAAAGGGTTATTGTTTGGAGCCATCTATTCGAGAGGCTCAGTTGTTGTTCATACTGTTCACTGGGTATAGTATCACGAGTTGTACGGTGTGATTGGTGTGGCTGGTATGAGTCTTACCCGGGATTCCAAATCCTTTCCTTATTGTGTCAGCTCTTCCGGGCACAGTTTCCCTAACTGAGGTCTGGAGGAGGGGCATAGAGGGAGGAGCCAGTGCACACCAGGTAGTCCTAATTCTTTCTTAGAGTGCCCAGTCTCCTTCGGAGCCCGCTATTCCCCATGGTCCTTACGGAGTTCCCAGCATCCACTACGGACTACGAGAAATAGAATTACCGGCGAGTAAATTCTTATTATCCTCTTATTTGTTAAATGTATAAATGTGATAAAATAAATAAAAATAAAATATAAACAAAAGGAAGGGCTTCCGTTTTATTCCTAATTAATTTGTAGTTAAGAGACCTTTGAATATTTACCTACAATGTCCAAAAGTTCAGGAAGTGATTCTTTAGGTTATATAAGGAATATTAAGACATCATCTGCATATAATTAGATCTTTTGTTGCATACTGTTCAACATCGGGCCCCTTATACCCCGAGCATGTCTTACCAATTCTGCTAGTGGCTGTACTGCTGCAAGGCCACCCAGCATAAGAAGTGCCGTCCAGTGCTACAATCGCATTTAAAAATGCGAATGCAGCACATGCATCGTGACCCCCCCTCCCGCAGCGGCCGTATGTGACATCAAGCAGTCCCCCCTCAAATGGTCCGGACACGCCTGCGTTGTCCTGACAACCCCCCCCCCCCTCCCTAATGCCAAGTTGCCCCCGCACCACCTCCATGGGCCTAATTCAGTAAGGATTGCAATTGCAAAGTTGCTCGCATAGCACCTCCTTCCTGCATTTGCGATCGCAATGTTAATTTGCGTTGGCAGGCTAAGTAAACCTGAGCTTACGGAGTCCACAACGCATTCCTTGGCTTCGCCACGCTTCGCCACTTTCGAAAAACCGGGATGGCGCGATTCCATTTCTGCGGCACCGTCTCTTCACGCGAACGCCTCTGTCTGTCAGTCAGGCAGAGGTGTTCACATCCCTGCGATGCGATAGCAGGACCCGTTCTGCACATGCGCAGTTCCCGACCATCGGGAAAATGCAAGCGATTCTTACTGAATTAGGCCTTAAGTCCTTGACATGCTGTCGGATCCATGTGGCCAATGCAAACTATCACACTCTTTGGTTTATGTGATTCTACATTTAGGTTTCTCTAACGTCCTAGTGGTTGCTGGGGACTCCGTCAGGACCATGGGGAATAGCGGCTCCGCAGGAGACAGGGCACAAAAAAGTAAGCTTTTAGGATCACATGGTGTGTACTGGCTCCTCCCCCTATGACCCTCCTCCAAGCCTCAGTTAGGATACTGTGCCCGTCCGAGCAGGGTGCAATCTAGGTGGCTCTCATAAAGAGCTGCTTAGAAAAAGTTTTTTAGGTTTCTTATTTTCAGTGAGTCCTGCTGGCAACAGGCTCACTGCAACGAGGGACTTAGGGGAGAGAAGTGAACTCACCTGCGTGCAGGATGGATTTGCTTCTTAGGCTACTGGACACCATTAGCTCCAGAGGGATCGAACACAGGCCCAGCCATGGAGTCCGGTCCCGGAGCCGTGCCGCCGACCCCCCTTGCAGATGCCGAAGTTGAAGAGGTCCAGAGGTCCGGAAACAGGCGGCAGAAGACTTTCAGTCTTCATAAGGTAGCGCACAGCACTGCAGCTGTGCGCCATTGTTGTCGGCACACTTCACACCAGCGGTCACTGAGGGTGCAGGGCGCTGGGGGGGGGCGCCCTGGGCAGCAATGTATAATACCTTTTTCTATGGCTAAAATACATCACATATAGCCCTTGAGGCTATATGGATGTATTTAACCCCTGCCATATATCGCAAACTCCGGGAGAAGAGCCCGCCGTTTTAGGGGGCGGGGCCTATTCTCCTCAGCACACAGCGCCATTTTCCTGCTCAGCTCCGCTGTGAGGAAGGCTCCCAGGACTCTCCCCTGCACTGCACTACAGAAACAGGGTAAAACAGAGAAGGGGGGCATATTTTGGCGATATTTATATATATTAAGCGCATATAACAGAAACAACACCTTTTAGGGTTGTTTATATACATTTTTATAGCGCTTTGGTGTGTGCTGGCAAACTCTCCCTCTGTCTCCCCAAAGGGCTAGTGGGGTCCTGTCTTCGATAAGAGCATTCCCTGTGTGTCTGCTGTGTGTCGGTACGTGTGTGTCGACATGTATGAGGACGATGTTGGTGTGGAGGCGGAGCAATTGCCGGTAATGGTGATGTCACCCCCTAGGGAGTCGACACCGGAATGGATGGCTTTAATTATGGAATTACGTGATAATGTTAGCACGCTGCAAAAGTCAGTTGACGACATGAGACGGCCGGAAAACCAGTTAGTACCTGTCCAGGCGTCTCAGGCACCGTCAGGGGCTGTAAAACGTCCCTTACCTCAGTTAGTCGACACAGGTACCGACACAGATGAATCTAGTGTCGACGGTGAAGAAAGAAACGTATTTTCCAATAGGGCCACACCTTATATGATCACGGCAATGAAGGAGGCTTTGCATATCTCTGATACTGCAGGTACCTCAAAGGGGGGTATTATGTGGGGTGTGAAAAAACTACCTGTAGCTTTTCCAGAATCAGAGGAATTGAATGACGTGTGTGATGAAGCGTGGGTTAACCCCGATAGAAAACTGCTAATTTCAAAGAAGTTATTGGCATTATACCCTTTCCCACCAGAGGTTAGGGCGCGCTGGGAAACACCCCCTAGGGTGGATAAGGCGCTCACACGCTTATCAAAACAAGTGGCGTAACCGTCTCCTGATACGGCCGCCCTCAAGGATCCAGCTGATAGGAGGCTGGAAACTACCCTGAAGAGTATATACACACATACTGGTGTTATACTGCGACCAGCAATAGCCTCAGCCTGGATGTGCAGTGCTGGGGTGGTGTGGTCGGATTCCCTGACTGAAAATATTGATACCCTGGATAGGGACAGTATTTTATTGACTATAGAGCAATTAAAGGATGCTTTTCTTTATATGCGAGATGCTCAGAGGGATATTTGCACTCTGGCATCGAGAGTAAGTGCGATGTCCATATCTGCCAGAAGAAGTTTATGGACGCGACAGTGGTCAGGTGATGCGGATTCCAAACGGCACATGGAAGTATTGCCGTATAAAGGAGAGGAATTATTTGGGGTCGGTCTATCGGATCTGGTGGCCACGGCAACAGCCGGAAAATCCACTTTTTTACCTCAGGTCACCTCCCAACAGAAAAAGACACCGTCTTTTCAGCCGCAGTCCTTTCGTTCCTATAAGAACAAGCGGGCAAAAGGACAGTCATATTTGCCCAGAGGCAAAGGAAGGGGTAAGAGGGTGCAGCAAGCAACTACTTCCCACGAACAGAAGCCCTCCCCGGTTTCTACAAAGCCCTCAGCATGACGCTGGGGCTGTGCAAGCGGACTCAGGGGCGGTGAGGGGTCGACTAAAGATTTTCAGCACACAGTGGGCGCGCTCACAGGTGGACCCTTGGATCCTGCAGGTAGTATCTCAGGGTTACAAGTTGGAATTCGAAAAGTCTCCCCCTCGCCGGTTCCTAAAGTCTGCTTTACCAACGTCTCCCTCAGAAAGGGCGACGGTATTGGAAGCCATTCACAAGCTGTATTCTCAGCAGGTGATAGTCAAGGTACCCCTCCTACAACAGGGAAAGGGGTATTATTCCACACTATTTGTGGTACCGAAGCCGGACGGTTCGGTAAGACCTATTCTAAATCTGAAATCCTTGAACCTGTACATACAGAAATTCAAGTTCAAGATGGAGTCACTCAGAGCAGTGATAGCGAATCTGGAAGAAGGGGACTTCATGGTGTCCCTGGACATAAAAGATGCTTATCTGCATGTCCCAATTTACCCTTCACACCAAGGGTATCTCAGGTTCGTGATACAAAACTGTCATTATCAGTTTCAAACGCTGCCGTTTGGTTTGTCCACGGCACCTCGGGTCTTTACCAAGGTAATGGCCGAAATGATGGTTCTTCTACGAAGAAAAGGCGTATTAATTATCCCTTACTTGGACGATCTCCTGATAAGGGCAAGGTCCAGAGAACAGCTGGAAGTCGGAGTAGCACTAACCCAAGTAGTGCTTCAACAACACGGGTGGATTCTGAATCTTCCAAAATCTCAATTGACCCCGACGACACGTCTGCTGTTCCTGGGAATGATTCTGGACACTGTTCAGAAAAAGGTGTTTCTCCCGGAGGAGAAAGCAAGGGAGTTATCCGAACTTGTCAGGAACCTCCTAAAACCAGGAAATGTGTCAGTACATCAATGCACAAGAGTCCTGGGAAAGATGGTGGCTTCTTACGAAGCAATTCCATTCGGCAGATTCCACGCACGAATATTTCAGTGGGATCTGCTGGACAAATGGTCCGGATCGCATCTGCACATGCATCAGCGGATAACACTGTCACCAAGAACAAGGGTGTCTCTTCTGTGGTGGTTGCAGAGTGCCCATCTGTTAGAGGGCCGCAGATTCGGCATACAGGACTGGGTCCTGGTGACTACGGATGCCAGCCTACGAGGCTGGGGAGCAGTCACACAGGGAAGAAACTTCCAGGGCGTGTGGTCGAACCTGGAGACGTCTCTTCACATAAATATACTGGAGCTAAGAGCGATTTACAATGCTCTAAGCCTGGCAAAACCGCTGCTTCAGGGTCAGCCGGTGTTGATCCAGTCGGACAACATCACGGCAGTCGCCCACGTAAACAGACAGGGCGGCATGAGAAGCAGAAGAGCAATGACAGAAGCTGCAAGGATTCTTCGCTGGGCGGAAAATCATGTCATAGCACTGTCAGCAGTGTTCATTCCGGGAGTGGACAACTGGGAAGCAGACTTCCTCAGCAGACACGACCTCCACCCGGGAGAGTGGGGACTTCATCCAGAAGTCTTCCACATGATTGTGAACCGTTGGGAAAAAACCAAAGGTGGACATGATGGCGTCCCGCCTCAACAAGAAACTGGACAGATATTGCGCCAGGTCAAGAGACCCTCAGGCAATAGCTGTGGACGCTCTGGTAACACCGTGGGTGTACCAGTCCGTGTATGTGTTTCCTCCTCTGCCTCTCATACCAAAGGTACTGAGAATTATACGGCTACGGGGAGTAAGAACAATACTCGTGGCTCCGGATTGGCCGAGAAGGACTTGGTACCCGGAACTTCAAGAGATGCTCACGGAAGAGCCGTGGCCTCTACCGTTAAGAAGGGATCTGCTTCAGCAGGGACCTTGTATGTTCCAAGACTTACCGCGACTGCGTTTGACGGCATGGCGGTTGAACGCCGGATTCTAAAAGAAAAGGGCATTCCAGAGGAAGTTATTCCTACCTTGATTAAAGCCAGGAAGGAAGTGACCGCACAACATTATCACCGCATTTGGAGAAAATATGTTGCGTGGTGTGAGGCCAAGAAGGCTCCAACGGAGGAATTTCAATTGGGTCGATTCCTACATTTCCTGCAGGCAGGATTGTCTATGGGCCTCAAATTGGGGTCTATTAAGGTTCAAATTTCGGCCTTATCGATTTTCTTCCAGAAAGAATTGGCTTCAGTGCCTGAAGTACAAACCTTTGTCAAAGGTGTACTACATATGCAGCCCCCGATTGTGCCTCCAGTGGCACCGTGGGATCTCAACGTAGTTTTGGATTTTCTCAAATCCCATTGGTTTGAGCCGCTCAAATCGGTAGATTTGAAGTATCTTACATGGAAAGTAACCATGCTACTGGCCCTGGCTTCAGCCAGGAGAGTATCAGAGTTGGCGGCTTTATCGTACAAAAGCCCATATCTGATTTTCCATTCGGACAGGGCAGAACTGCGGACGCGTCCTCAGTTTCTGCCTAAGGTGGTTTCGGCTTTTCACTTGAACCAGCCTATTGTGGTGCCTGCGGCTACTAGCGACTTGGAGGACTCCAAGTTGCTGGACGTTGTCAGAGCTTTGAAAATATATATTTCAAGGACGGCTGGAGTCAGAAAATCTGACTCGCTGTTTATCCTGTATGCACCCAACAAGATGGGTGCTCCTGCGTCTAAGCAGACGATTGCTCGTTGGATCTGTAGCACAATCCAACTTGCACATTCTGTGGCAGGCCTGCCACAGCCTAAATCTGTAAATGCCCACTCCACAAGGAAGGTGGGCTCATCTTGGGCGGCTGCCCGAGGGGTCTCGGCATTACAACTTTGCCGAGCAGCTACGTGGTCAGGGGAGAACACGTTTGTAAAATTTTACAAATTTGATACTCTGGCTAAGGAGGACCTGGAGTTCTCTCATTCGGTGCTGCAGAGTCATCCGCACTCTCCCGCCCGTTTGGGAGCTTTGGTATAATCCCCATGGTCCTGACGGAGTCCCCAGCATCCACTAGGACGTTAGAGAAAATAAGAATTTACTTACCGATAATTCTATTTCTCATAGTCCGTAGTGGATGCTGGGCGCCCATCCCAAGTGCGGATTGTCTGCAATACTTGTACATAGTTATTGTTACAAAAATCGGGTTATTATTGTTGTGAGCCATCTTTTCAGAGGCTTCTTCGTTGTTATCATACTGTTAACTGGGTTCAAATCACAAGTTGTACGGTGTGGCTGGTATGAGTCTTACCCGGGATTCAAGATCCTTCCTTATTGTGTACGCTCGTCCGGGCACAGTACCTAACTGAGGCTTGGAGGAGGGTCATAGGGGGAGGAGCCAGTACACACCATGTGATCCTAAAAGCTTACTTTTTTGTGCCCTGTCTCCTGCGGAGCCGCTATTCCCCATGGTCCTGACGGAGTCCCCAGCATCCACTACGGACTATGAGAAATAGAATTATCGGTAAGTAAATTCTTATTTTTTAACTGGTGCGGATTCAAAAATGGGTAACGTGAAAGTAGCTGGCTTGATTTAGTTTTTACTCATAAACTGCTGGTACTGGAACCAATACTGAGTAGTTGGCCGAAACCCAGAACAGGGGCGCAAAGTTTAACTTGCCGTTGGTTTTCTCCAGGGACCTCCACAAGGAGGTTTAGACCCTGTCTGGGTCACTCAGCATTGGCACTAGATTGAATTTGTAGTAACTTGGCTGATTATTGCAATGGACAGAATGTGAAGCAGTTGCTGGAGTAACTGGAAGATGTGGCTGTGAAGTTGGAGATGCAAGAATATTGTCTAATACCGATGGTGCTGGAATATCATCTGGCAGCGATGTTACTAGAAGTATCGGCTGGAACCGATGTTGCTAGAATTTTGGCTAGAACCAATGGAGCGGAGATATTGTCTGGAACGGATGTTGCTAGGATATTGGCTGAAACCAATGGAGCTAGGAGTATCGGTTGGATCCATTGAAGCTAGAAATATCGACTGGAACCGATGTTGCTGAAATTATCGACTGGAACCGATGTAGATAGGAATATTGTCTGGAACCGACAGGAATAGATATATTGTCTGCAACCGATAGAGCTGGGAGTATCGGCTGGAACAGATGGAGCCAGTGAGTGCCCAGGTTGAAATAAAACACTGGAATCACCTAATTGGAAAATCCACTGGAGATCTTTCAAACATGCTGCTAGGCTGAAAGCAGAGTTGCACTGTCGACTTGAAACTCTGATTTACCCCTTTTATACCTAATGGGGAATAGGGATTGGCTGCTACGATCAGCTGGGAAGCTGATTGTCCCGGATTGCTTCAGACCAGTCATGTGAATGGTACCAGCATGGCGGTGCCTATGCCCAGAGACGGCAAGAAGACACCACCACTGGACTTCCCAGTGTCACCTGGCATCAAGGCCTTCGACCTCCAGCAACCCCACACACTGCCACACAGCCCTCGGAGTGGTGAGAAGCGGGTCTCCCACAGTGGCCGATGCCAAGCCGAGACAAGGCCATCTTCTTCCATGGTCCAGTTCTGAAGCTATGCCTATCTTAGCTGCTCTTGGCTATGGACAGGGGTCAGCATGGGCATTCTGACCGGTCTGTGGGTACGCAACCTCATATGCAGCAAGTTGCGATTTGCTGTGTGGTCTGACACCTTTCTATAATAGCCAGCATTAACTTTTTCTGCAATTTGTGCTACAGTAGCTGTTCTGTGGGATTGGACCAGATGGACTAGACATCACTTTGCACGCATGTCAATGAGCCTTGGGCTCCTATGACCCTGTCTCTGGTTCATCCTTTGTCCTTCCTTGGGCCACTTTTGGTAGGTACTAACCACTGCATACCGGGAACACCCCACAAGACCAGCCGTTTTGGAGAATCCAGTTGTCTAGCCATCACAAATTGGCACTTGTGAAAGTCACTCAGATCCTTACACTTGCTCATTTTTCCTGCTTCCTAATACAACAACTTCAAGTACTGACAATTGCTGCCTATTATATCCCACTCCTCATCAGGTGCCATTTTAATTAGATAATCATTTTTATTTACTCTGCCTTTTATTGGTTTTGATGTTATAACTGATGGGTGTGTACATATAATGTAGAATGCCCACTGTAGTGGGTATAAATAAGGAATATTCGACATTACCCCAGCCAGTAGACCAGCAATGTCTATGTGATAATGGTTCTTCTCCATATAAAGCTCTATTTGGAACCAAGAGCAGCATGTACATAAGAGCTGATAAAATTTCAAGCTGTGACTGTATAGTACTCTGTGCATCAGGAGAGATGTCAGTCATTGTCACCCTGCTTTGATGGGTGACCTCTTCTATGGTTCCTCCATTGAAGTGTAACCTTTCAAAAGTTAATTATTTATAACTTGATATTTCTGCCTTTCCAGCACCAATATTTGTGTCTCTGTTGATTGTTGATGACCTGTGGGTCATATTGCATGAATAGTTGACTTTAATTCTTATTTATTTTTATATTATGTCTTGTGCACTTATTATTTATCCTGTCTTTGTAGGATATAGCAGGAGCCAATGGCATTAAAGCTATGCCAACATTCCACTTTTACAAAAACGGAGCGAAGGTAAGCCATACATATGCTTTCTGACATAGGAAACCCTTTGTGGTTACCAGTTCATTTTACCAGACTATGAAGTGTTCCAGATAAGTTTCTCGGCAGAGGGACTGATGCGTTTCTCTGCTTCTTTTGGGCATTTTCCTCAGAGGTATCTCTGTGCTGGCCTATCATGTATATTCCCCAAAGTGATTAATGAGGATCGATCTCATTAATCCCTCAAATTCCTGTGATTTTATGGGGATTATGTAATAGGTTCCGAGATTATGCAACCAGCAGGATTTCAGCGAGTTTTTGCTGCTAAATTTAAAGCGGCAATCTGTTTATAATGCAGAATCGGCAGTAGAAGTTATTGAAGTTTTAATATTAGCGCCAAAGTCACTGAAATCCTGGCGGTTTATAATTTCAGAACCTATTACATAGGCACCCCAATCCTTGGAGTATTCCAATGTATTCTATAGTTAATAAATACACAAACTCCTGCAAAGTTAAAATTTATACTAGATATTGGTTAGAATCAAAATTGGGTGTTAGAGTATTGGAACAGAGATAATTTCTAGCTAACAAACTTCATGGTATGGGGGGGGGGGAGCGGTGGTGGAATTCAGACCCTACGCCATTGCCACTAGTTCTTCAGCACCTTGCAGCTACCCAATTATCATTAACCCACACAGCAAGGTCAATATGCATCTTCTCACTGAACCTGGCAGAAGTCACAGCTTTATCTGAAGTTCTTCCAATCACTGACTCTCTGTGTCCTGCATTTTATCCTCTCACTCATGTCCAATCCATGTAGAAATGCAGCTAGGAAAACTAGTGATGGCACGTTTCTTTTTTAAGACTGTTGACTGAAAATACGTGGCTTTACTGTATATTTGGTATGTATGCCATTTTTCTACCACAGCGGCAAAAACAGTGTTTTGGTGGTAACCAAGATATGTGTGCAGCTTAGCACTGATCCTCTTATAGAAGCTTGGAGCTAATTTGTCTTTTAAGTTCTATACTTTTCTAAACACCACACTGTTACAATCAGGCAAAGCTGTTCTTAGCACTTCATCCAGTTCTAGAAGAGCACAGTTCTTATTAATTATTTCTCTAATATGGGGTGCGCAAGAATTATATTGTGTTATAAAGACCACTGAACTGTCGGGATCTTCCTTTTTTTTTTTTATTGCTCCATTCTTTCATGTTTGTACAGAAAGAGAATTTAAATTCTATATTTAATACATGTCCATGCTTTAGTTAGGGGAAGTTAGGGTTATGCTTGGTTTCTAAATGTCTGAAGCATATGTTTGCCTCTTGCATGGTACATTTTCTCTTCAGTCTGAGAAACTACTTTTTCTGTATGTTTTCTTTCCAAACTTTGATATGTCCACTGTAATTCAAATTATTACAGGTATCAACCTTTTTAATCTGTTTCTGCAATAATCTTGTTACGTATGAAAAGAACATCCCAAAAACATAATGGGGTATATTTACTAAGATTTGTGATTGTGCCGATTTCAGCTGAGATCAATTTCAGCTGACAGTGGCCGTTTCAGATTGCAATTTTTTGAGAAAAAACACAGTAATTTACTAAACTACCGTGTTTTTTCAATATGCACTCACCAATGTTGATGTAATTTGTATTGTCGGGCAGTGTTTTACGGGAGAGATTAGTAAAATACTGCTGACATCACATAATGAAGCGTGGCTGGATCATTGTGTACAGTATGTGAAATAGTTTAAAAAAAAATGCATGGGTCCCCCCTCCTAAGCATAACTAGCTCCGGGCTCTTTGAGATGGTTCTGGTTGTTAAATACCGGTGAAAAAATGCGTAGGGGTCCCCAGTATTTATAAAACCAGCATCGTGCTCATGGACCAGTCCTGGTTCCAAAAATCCGGGGAACAAAAGACGTAGGGATCCCCTGAATTTTTAAAACCAGCACTGGGCTCCACTAGCCAGAGAGATAATGCTACAGCCGGGGGACACTTTTATGTAGGTCTCTGCAGCCATGGCATTAACCCCCCAACTAGTCACTGCTGGCTGGGGTACCCTGGGGGAGTGGGGTCCCCCCCCCCTCCAGGCACCCAAGGGCCAGGGGTGAAGCCCAAGGCTGTCCCCTCCATCCATGGGCTGTGGATGGAGGGCTGGTGGCCATAAAAAGTGTAAAAGAAAAGAATAAAATATTGTCTTTTGGTGTGGAACTACAGGTCCCAGCAAGCCTCCCCCGCATACCTGGAGAACCACAATTACCAGCATGCGGGACATTAAAGGGCTCGCTGGTACCTTTTAATTCCACACCAAAATAAACATTCAAAGAAACACACACACACACCGTGAAAGTTTACATTTATTAAAACAGACTTACACATACTTACCTACAGCCAACGCCGCCATTCACGTCCACTTGTCCAATAGAATCCGGAGGTACCTTTAAAAAAAAATTATAGCCTATTATCCTGTGTAGATCTGTCCTCTTCAATCCATGTAGGCATCCACAGGAGTAAAAAAAAACAACAAAAAACACAAACAACCGATCCATCACTTTAAAGGGGATCCATGTTTACACATAGATCCCCTTTCCCCGAATGGCGGGACCCCTCGTTACTTCTGTCAGTTGGGGACCTGCCAGCCAGTCAGGGAGCTCCACGTCATAACGCTCCCCTGATTGGCTGTATGCACCTGGCCTGTCAATCAGGCGGAGCGCGTAGGCTATAATGGAGGATCGCGATTCTCCATTATAATCAATAGTGGGAATATTGCGGTCTGCGGTAGACCATGAGGTTAATTGAGGTCACTCTTGTGGGTGGAACTAAAAGTACCAGCAGGCCCTTTAATACCCCGCTTGCTGGTACTTGTGGTTCTTCAGGTACCAACATGTGGGGGAGGCTTGCTGGGACCTGTAGTTCCACGCCAAAAGACAAAATTTATTTTAATCTTTTTTTTTTTTTTACACTTTTTATGGCTATCAGCCCTCCATCCACAGCACACGGATGGAAGGGACAGCCTCGGGCTTCACCCCTGGCTCTAGAATGCTTGGAGGGGGGGGGGAGACCCCTTTATTGTAGGGGTCCCCTCTCCCCCAGGGAACCCCGGCCAGGGGTGACTAGTTGGGTTAATTCCACGGCCGCAGGGACCTACATAAAAGTGTCCCCCACTGTGGCATTATCTCCCTGGCTAGTGGAGCCTGGTGCTGGTTTTAAAAATACAGGGGACTCCTACGTTTTTTGTCCCCAATATTTTTGGAACCAGAACCCGTTCAAGAGCCCGGTGCTGGTTGTATAAATACTGGGGACCCCTACTCATTTTTACCCTGGTATGTTAACAACCAGGACCGGCTCAAAGAGCCCAGGTCTGGTTATGCTTACCCACAAATATTTTTTTTTTTTTTTACTATTTCACATACTTTTACACAGAGAAGCATGATTCTACAAACACGTCAGCCAAAAGCAGGTCTATTTGACAGTTCTATTTCTGTACGAATTCCATGCTTTTCCGGCAGTGTTTGGCTATTGTAGGCAATGATTAAGAATACAAATCCTTAGTAAATTTCCGTCTTGTATGAGGTGTATGTGACCAAACAACCGTGTTTGACCGATGGTCAATTGATATTTGTGTGGACAGCAGTGTATCTCAATATGAATTGCCCCAACACTGCCGTGATTTGTGTTTAGTAAATTTCCGAGATGCATTTTCGGCCGAAAATGCAATCTCGAATCAAATCGGGACCTTAGTCAATTTCCACCCATGTGTGGATATAATGCTAAAGCAAACTTAAAATGTTTCAAACCATGCTAGCTTCCTTGAAATTAATATAGTTACATGGTTTGTTTTATATTACAGATTGAGGAACTACGTGGAGCTGATCCTGCAAAGCTTGAAGCTCTAGTTGCCAAACACATGTGAGATGCTTTCATGCCCATGAAGTGACAACAAGTTGCCCACCCCAGATGCTGCTTTGGATTGAGGGTCGAACAGCCATACCGGTCTAGAGCAGTTCTGGAGTCAGTCTGAACAACCAAATTTTATGGGGCCCATTTGGTATGGTTTTTAATGGCTGCAAACAGAGGGTTTAACCAAAGAGTCTAGCCTGCCAATCGAAAATAAACGACCAGATCAGTTTATTTTCTTATGGACATGGATATCAGCTTTTTGTTTCTCAACAGGAGCATTTATCTGATAATTGAAGTACAACTCCCAGCTTGCTGGTAGACAGTGTCATAAACTGAAATTTAACATGAAGACCAACTGGTTCCCCAAACTACATAGTGTATAATTCTTTGCTATTTAATGGACTGACGTAAGAATGAAGACCACTTCAAGGAAACATTTCATGGCTTTTATATACGAGCTTGTTAAATATTGTATTCTGATCCGTTAGATCCGTTAGATGATACTTTACTGCTAACATTTTCCAATACATCTTCCAACATGAATTTTTCGATGTAATGATTTTATGATCTCTAGTAAAGAACGTGATCAGTTGTTAAAAAGCTGTTGGCGTGCTTTGTCATTACACTTGGGGAAAGAAAGACATTATACTTTTTCTGTTGGCGGGTGGGATGGACACCATTGAGCAGGCCTGCTTTATACTTCATCCCCTGTAAGAGATAGGGAGCACTAGAGATTTTTGCTGTATGTAGGTATAATTGCATTCAAGTATTGCTGATACATTTGTTTTAAGGGCCTGATTCAGAGATGGATGGAAATGCCTTTGGAGGTGCGATTCTGTATGCAGCAGCTGTGCAAGAATATGCAAATGTCACAGCCGACGTGCAATGCCATAACTAGCCAAAAATAAAAGGCCAGGACTTCATGGGGAAGGGCGTGTCCACAGAATAGTACCAGTTCACATTACTCCGCATAGTATTGTCCGTTACTCACATTACACTTATGCTTGTACTGGCATGCACTAAATACTGTATGTTGCTACCAGTTTCCTCTCTTGCTGTGAATTCCAGCAGAGGGTATTCTAGAGTGGGATGGCATTCTGTTGAGAGAGAATAGCATAGGTTTATAGTAACTCTGCTGCTGCCAGCAGTGGCCCACAGTAGCTACGAGAGTACATTAGTCAAGCGGCGGGGCTACATTGTATACCTTCCACAAAGGAGTCTGGGTCTGACCATTCTGGCTATGATCACTAGCACAAAAATCTGCGCTCACTGCAGCAGTTTTAATGAAATGTATGTTAGTTTAAAGAGGTACAACAGACAGAAACGGAGGGGGTGCAAATCCCCACCCCTAAATTTCCCTTCAGCACACTAAAAATTACCTGAACCTATCTGGTAATAGAAATTCAGAGAATTAGTCACAAATGGTTGCAAACACGTTTAGCTGCTGAGCCACTTCACAGATTCTCTGATATCAGCAGTCCTAACACTACATAATAGCAGAGTCCACATACCTCTCCCCCTTTCCAGCACCTGATACATAATTATCTCCAGGATTTACCGAGCAACTACCATTGTTTGTAGTTTAAAGAGGTACAAGACACATATACAATCAGTCATAGGGGGATATCCAATTATCCCCGGTAAAACATCGGGTACGAAAAATGGCCGTTTTTCTGACTTTTTTCAGATGTTTCACTGTTTTGTTTTGTTTTGTTTTACAGGCTATCCAGATTGATTGCCTGTAAAATGCAAAAACCTTTCTCCCAAACACACACAGGTTCAGTGAAACCTGTGTGTTTCCGTGTGAAACAGCTCCGTTTTCTGATGAAAACTGGGCTGTTTCCGGGGATTCTGCTTCACCTGCCGGAGGCAGGTGAAACAAAATCCCAGATAAACTGCGTCACGCACAGGCTTATAGGGGCTAATTAGCTAGCCCCCGGCAGGACAATCAGCCCTGGTAAATTACCAGGGCTAATTGGATATCCCCCATAATGTATCTACTGTACAAACAGTTACAATGTGATGCAGGCACAAAGTAAAATAAATGTAGTGGCAACTCTTGTCAGAAAATGTACAAGGCCTGTGGAATAATACTGAAATAAGGAGGGGATAGGTGGGGGGGGGGGGGGGGGGTTTGGTTTCTGGTCGGAGGATCAATATGATTTATATAGGAAAGGATTTTTTCACATTTAGTGGTCCTTTAGGTCATTCACCCCTGAAGAACCTCTTCAGCTCAACCCTTTCCCATGGGGATAGTACTAATAGTGGTCATTCCTGAGGAAGGCCAGGAAGCTCATTCACATACTTTTTAACAGAGACGCTACAGGCTGCTGATAAAAAGGAACGGGAACTGCTCAAAACACCAAACAGCACAGACCCTGAGACAGGCCCGGCCGGGAAGACTTTAGCACCGGAAGTATACAGGAAGGTACGATACATGGAGGGCAATCGACAGGTAAGACTCTACAGAGGGGGTAGTGTGTGGCAGAAGGCTCGTTCAAACCCAAACTTTCTCATACGTCCTAGAGGATGCTGGGGACACCATTAGAACCATGGGGTATAGACGGGATCTGCAGGAGACATGGGCACTTTAAGACTTTGAAAGGGTGTGAACTGGCTCCACCCTCTATGTCCCTCCTACAGACTCCAGTTTTAGAATTGTGCCCAGGCAGACTGGATGCACTCTGAGGAGCTTACTGAGTTTCTCTGAAAAAGACTTATGTTAGGTTTTTTATTTTCAGGGGGAACTGCTGGCAACAGTCTCCCTGCTTCGTGGGACTAAGGGGAGAGAAGTTATGACCTACTTCCAGTGAGTTCAAAGGCTCTGCTTCTGGCTACAGGACACCATTAGCTCCTGAGGGTTTGATCGCTAGGTACGCCTAGATGCTCGTTCCCAGAGCCAGCCATCACCCCCCTTACAGAGCCAGAAGACAGGTGAGTAGAAGAAGATCAAGAAGACTTCGGTGACGGCATTCTGAGGTACCGCACAGCGATCGCACGCTGCGCGCCATGCTCCCACACACACAGCAACACTACAGGGTGCGGGGAAGGGGGGCGCCCTGGGCAGCAGTAAAGCCTCAAAAAGAACTGGCATGAGAGGACATAAGTGCCTAGGCACTGTCCTAACCCCCGCCAGTATAAATATACATTTCAAAAAAAGCGGGACTGAAGCGCCCCATTAAGGGGGCGGAGCTTCGTCCTCACAGCTCACACAGCTCAGTGACATTTTCCTCTACACAGGCTGCAGAGACGCTGGTCCTTCCTCACACTTTTGAATAAGTATCAGGGTGCAAAACGGGGGGGGGGGGGGGGGGGCACAGAAATATTGGTGCAATATGTGTTTAATATAAAAGCGCTCCAGGTCTGGGGTATTCTTTAGTGTTTCAGAACCGGTGATTGATGCTGGGTTGTGAGCTGGCAAACTCCCTCTGTGTCTCTCTGACAGACTTTACTGTGGGTCTGTCCCCTATATGCCCGGTGTGTCTGTGGGTGTTGGGTACACGTGTGTCGGCATGTCTGAGGCTGAAGGCTCTTCCCAGGAGGAGGCTGTATTAGGGACACAAACGGCTGTGGGAGTGGCCCTGTCGGCACCGCCGACTCCGGATTGGGTAAATGTGTTGAACACCTTGAATGTAAATGTCGCTCTTATTAGTAAGATGCTAGATAAGTCTGAGTCTTAGACCCAGGCATGGAAGAAATCTGTAGAAGATATGTTATTGCAAAGTCAGCTCCCCTCAGGGTCACAGAAACGTACGCTGGCCCAGTTGGTAGACACTGATACCGACACGGACTCTGATTCCAGTGTCGACTATAGCGATTCCAGATTAGATCCAAAATTGGCAAAGAGCATTCAGTACATGATTGTGGCGGTTAAAGAGGTACTACATATCACTGAGGACCCGGCTGTCCCTGATAAAAGGGTCTGTATGTATAAGGAAAGGAAACCTGAGGTAACGTTTCCTCCCTCTCATGAACTGAACACGCTATTTGAAAAACTCTGGGAAGCGCCTGACAAAAAGTTTCAGATTCCCAAAAGAATTACAGTAGCTTATCCATTTTCCTCGGCGGATAGGGAAATGTGGGAGTCACCCCCCACCGTGGACAAGGCTCTGTCACGTTTGTCTAAAAAGGTGGCGCTCTCGTCACCTGACACGGCGGTCCTTAAGGATCCTGCGGATCGTAAACAAGAAACTACGTTAAAGTACATTTATGCGACCACAGGTACGCTACTCAGACCTTTCATTGCGTCTGCGCGGGTAAGTAGTGCTATCGAAAAGTGGGCAGACAACTTGTCTTCTGAAATAGATACCCTAGATAGGGATAACGTCCTCTTGACGCTGGGATATATCAAGGACGCTGCAGCATACCTTAAGGAAGCTGCGAGAGATATTGGTCTTTTGGGATCGAAGGCCAATGCCATGGCAGTCTCAGCTACACGAGCGTTGTGGATTCACCAATGGAATGCTGATGCTGATTCCAAGAAAAGTATGGAATCTCTACCATATAAAGGTAAGGCTTTATTTGGTGACGGCCTTGATGATTTGGTATCTACAGCTACCGCGGGTAAGTCATCCTTTTTGCCTTATGTTCCTCCACAACAAAAGAAAACGCATCACTATCAGATGCAGTCCTTTCGGCCCAATAAATACAGAAAGGGCCAAGGTTCTTCCTTCCTTGCTACTAGAGGAAGGGGAAGAGGTAAACGATCACCAGCCTTATCAGGCTCCCAGGAGCTGAAGTCCTCCCAGGCTTCTGCCAATTCCACCACATGACGTTGGGGCTCCTATGCGGGAGTCCGTACCAGTGGGGGCACGTCTCAAACTCTTCAGTCAGTTTTGGGTTCGTTCGGACCTAGACCCATGGGTTTTACAGATAGTATCCCAAGGGTACAAGCTGGAGTTTCAAGACGTTCCCCCTCGCCGGTTTTTCAAATCGGCCTTACCAGCTTCTCTTCCAGACAGGTAGTTTGCGGCACAATACAAAAGTTGTGTCAAAATTAAGTTATCGTCAGGGTTCCCCAGTCAAGACCAATCCTAAACCTGAAATCCCTAAATTTCTACCTAAAGAAATTCAAATTCAAGATGGAGTCTCTCGGAGCAGTGATCTCAAGTCTGGAGGAAGGGGATTGTATGGTGTCGGTGGACATAAAGGATGTCTACTTACATGTTCCCATTTATCCTCCGCATCAGGCTTACCTGAGGTTTGCAATTCAGGATTGTCATTACAAATTTCAAACATTGCCGTTTGGTCTGTCCACGGCTTCGAGGATTTTCACCAAAGTGATGGCGGAGATGATGGTTCTCCTTTGCAAGCAAGGAGTCATGATTATCCCTTACTTGGACGATCTCCTGATAAAGGCGAGATCCAGGGACCAGTTGGTAAAAAAAAGTTGCACTCTCCCTGACAGTCCTTCAGCAACATGGTTGTCTCCTAAACTTGCCAAAATCACAGTTATTTCCGACGACGCGGTTGTCGTTTTTGGGAATGATATTGGACACAGAACTACAGAGAGTCTTTCATCCAGTGGAAAAGGCTCTGGAACTTCAGAGTCAGGTCAAAAAAAATAAAAAATTCTGAAGCCAGCAAGAGTGTCAATCCATCAATGCATTCGGTTGCTGGGGAAGATGGTTGCGGCCTACGAGGCCATTCAGTTTTGCAGGTTCCATGCCAGAGTGTTCCAGTAGGACCTGTTGAACAAGTGGTCCCGGTCCCACCTACACATGCACCGGAGGATAATCCTGTCTTCCAAAACCAGGGTATCACTCCTGTGGTGGCTGCACAGCTCTCACCTCCTAGAGGGGCGCAGGTTCGGGATACAGGACTGGATCCTAGTGACCACGGATGCAAGCCTCCGAGGCTGCGGAGCAGTCACAATGGGAGAAAACTTCCAAGGAAGATGGTCAAATCAGGAAACTTGTCTCCACATAAATGTTCTGGAGTTAAGGGCCATTTGCAACGGCCTTCTGCAAGCGGAACATCTTCTTCGAGATCTACCTGTACTGATCCAGTCGGACAATGTAACAGCAGTAGCGTACGTAAACCGTCAGGGCGGAACAAAAAGCAGAGCGGCAATGGCAGAAGCCACAAGGATTTTCCGCTGGGTGGAAAAGAATACAAGCGCTCTGTCAGCGATCTTCATTCCAGGAGTGGACAACTGGGAAGCAGACTTTCTCAGCAGGCATGATCTCCATCCAGGAGAGTGGGGCCTCCACCAAGAAGTCTTCGCAGAGGTGACAAGTTCGTTGGGGAGTGTCTCAAGTAGACATGATGGCATCTCATCTCAACAAGAAGCTTCAGAGATATTGTTCCAGGTCAAAGGACCCTCAAGCAATTGCACTGGATGCACTGGTGACACCGTGGGTGTTTCAGTCGGTGTATGTAGTCCCTCCACTTCCTCTCATTCCAAAGGTTCTAAAGATCATAAGAAGAGCTGAGATCCGGGCGATCCTCATTGTCCCAGACTGGCCAAGGAGGGCTTGGTATACGGATCTTCAGGAATTACTCATAGGAGATCCCTGGCCTCTTCCTCTGCGCGAGGACCTGTTACAACAGGACTCCCCAACAACAGGGGCCGTGCATGTATCAGGACTTACCGCGGCTACGTTTGACGGCATGGCGGTTGAGCGCAAAATCCAAGCCCGTAAGGGTATTCCCAGTGAAGTCATTCCCACCCTTATTCAGGCCAGAAAAGGGGTAACGTCTAAACATTACCACCGTATTTGGAGAAAATATGTTTCTTGGTGTGAATCCAAGGGGGCTCCTACGGAGGAGTTTCGACTAGGACGTTTTCTCCATTTTCTACAAGCAGGTGTGGATGCGGGCCTAAAATTGGGCTCAATTAAGGTACAGATTTCGGCCTTATTGGTTTTCTTTCAGAAACAATTGGCCTCCCTTCCAGAAGTTCAGACTTTCGTGAAAGGCGTGTTGCACATCCAACCTCCATTTGTGCCTCCAGTGGCACCATGGGATCTTAATGTGGTGTTGCAGTTCCTTCAATCACATTGGTTTGAACCTTTACGGAAGGTGGAGTTGAAATTCCTCACTTGGAAAGTGGTCATCCTGTTGGCCTTGGCATCTGCAAGGCAGGTGTCTGAGTTAACAGCCTTGTCTTACAAGAGCCCTTATTTGATCTTCCATGAAGATAGAGCTGAAGTGAGGACACGTCAACAATTTCTACCAAAGGTGGTTTCCTCTTTCTACATGAACCAACATATTGTGGTGCCTGTGGCTACTGACGCCTTCGCCGAGTCAAAATCTCTGGATGTGGTCAGAGCTTTGAAGATTTATGTCACCAGAACGGCTCAGATTAGGAAAACAGAAGCTCTGTTTGTCCTGTATGCTCCCAACAAGGTTGGGTGTCCTGCTTCCAAGCAGACCATTGCACGCTGGCTCTGTAACACGATTCAGCATGCTCATTCCACGGCTGGATTGCCGTTACCGGAATCGGTAAAAGCCCATTCTACAAGAAAGGTGGGCTCGTCCTGGGCGGCTGCCCGGGGGGTCTCGGCATTGCAACTTTGCCGAGCAGCTGCTTGGTCGGGGTCAAACACGTTTGCAAAGTTCTACAAGTTTCACACCTTGGCCGATGAAGACCTTAAGTTTGGTCAATCGGTGCTGCAGGGTCATCAGCACTCTCCTGCCCGTTCTAGAGCTTTGGTATAACCCCATGGTACTAATGGTGTCCCCAGCATCCTCTAGGACTTATGAGAAAATAGGATTTTAATACCTACCGGTAAATCCTTTTCTCTTAGTCCGTAGAGGATGCTGGGCGCCCATCCCAGTGCATACTGTATCTGCAGTTGTGGTTACACACTTGTTGTGTTACGTTTATTGTCAGCATGTTGCTGCTAGTGTTCATGCCGTTGGCTTGTGTTCTGTTGAATGCCATGTTCTGCGGCATGCTTGAGGTGTGAGCTGGTATGAATCTCACCTCAGTTTAACAATAAATCCTTTCCTCTAAATGTCCGTCTCCCTGGGCACAGTTCCTATAACTGGAGTCTGGAGGAGGGGCTTAGAGGGAGGATGTACGTTAGCAGGGAAAGGGATACTACTGCACTAGCATATTATAGAAAAGTTCCAAATTAGAACAAATTAGAACAAAGGAAACCCCTAGTTATATTATATATCAGATATTTGAATTATATAGGGGGTGCTGCCACTGAATATATTGTTGCCAATATATAGTTATGCACAAAAAGAAACAGAAGGATTGGACTTGAAGTGGCGCACTTAAACATTAAATTGATACATAAAATATAACTTTTATTAGAGTATATTTGTTAAAAAGACCTGTAGCTGTGAAATATTAAAACCAAAAACATATAAATTGTCATTGAATAAAAACACACACTGTGCTAACTGTGTAGTGCTACACATATATAATATATTATAGGTACTATGACCCTTGAATCAAATTATATGTGTTGTTAGGCTGAGTGCCCAATGGCGCTTTAAAGTCACTGATCAGTTGTACTAGATAGGCTTACTGAGGGTACTGTAAAGTGCAATATTCCAATAGAAAGCTCCCCCTCAGTTTGGGCGCTGTGATCCCTCACTTATGTGCAATCATATGCTTGTACAGCTATGAGTCAGTGTTTATCCTCACTAGTGATCTCAATGTAATTAGCTGTTCTCAATCAATTTACAGCAGGTAATATCTGAAGTCAGTATCACTTTAAGTGAATCTCAATATAATTAGCTGTTCTCAGTCGATTTACAGCAGGTAATTAATAAAGTCAATATCACTTTAAGTGAGTAATCACAATGTTCATTAGTGATATTGTTAATGAGAGACACTGTAATGTCCAAAAATGCATATAAACTGACAGTTTTCCACAATATTCACTACTATTATAGTGGAATATAGATCATAGCTGTGAGGCACAGGGTTTAGTGAGCTGTTTGAGTATTGCACTAATGCCGTACACTGGAACACTCCATCAGCTGTTAATAGCAGTATATCCTAACTGGCTGTTTTGTAATTATCAGCTGTGTGATGGAAACCTATATATCAAATGAACAGCATTTAACCTGAGTAGCACATAAACACTGCTAGATAAATTGTTCTATACTTGTAAAGTAACAAGCAGTGCTGTAGAGATGTCTCAGCTGCTACATTAAGCAGTGTATCTTAGTCTTGCTACAATGTTGCTAGTACATGCAGCTTGCTGAGTCATATGTGGTTAAATAATCCTCTCAGTGCAGGAAAGCTTGTGAGCTCCAACAGTGTCATGAGGCTTCACAATAGCCAGCTCAGCTTTAGTATAGATCTCGCTCTATTCCTAACAACACAATACATTTAGCACATTGTTATTATACACAGCAGCACAGTGTGACTCGCCGACACGTGTTTCACAGTTAAGTTTTTTCAGGGCTAACCAGAATGCCTCCAATAGCCCTAATTTAACAGTACAGATACACCAATCGCGGGGCAGATTCCTGGTCACGTGACTGGGCCATCCAATCACGTCGCGTCTCCTGTTAATGGGATTTGGACTGTGCTCAGTCTAATCATGTGACACCTATTAACCTATCAGAGAGCCCAAAATACGTGCACCAGAGATAGGCATAATGTTAAATCTGTGTCTCTGATTCTGGGCTACGGTTCAAGTCATCTGACTGGTTAGATCCAATGGAATCATAATAATAGGTTCCTGAGAGTAATATTAAAGGGATACTCGGTGTTTCCAGTATGAGAGATAAACTTGAGTATGCTTAGTAAGTAAGGTGAGTGTATATTGGAAAAGTGATGTATAACAGTTGTCATTGGCAACCACATAATAGGAAAAACAACAAAATGAACACCTCAAACTGTGCAATGTGAAAATAAAATAAACAATAAAATTGTGAAAAACAGCTGAGTGGTATACTATGTGTGTCTGTGTCAGAATTTAATTTAATACAGTGAAAATAAGATAGTGACTGTATATTATTTATAATGGTCATGTAAATATTTCATGGCCAAGAGTGTTTATTGTCTGGTGAGTGAACTGAAAATGGTGAAATTATAATGATGATTTGATCTAATAGTGACCCGCCAAATAAATGTGATTAAAAATATGTGATATGCATACAAATTGTACACTTATAAATATATTATGAAGGTGGTCCTACAGAATACTAATTCATGGAGTAGTTCCCAGCAATCTCATTATTATAATACATTTAATATGTTGAGCCACCTTATAATTGAGAGATATTGAGTCTACCTGTTGTATATAAATATACCTACTATCTCATCCCACGGTAGCATCCCTTATCTTGTATCGTAGGAACCTATGGAACCGGTTCCTCTCAGTATGATTGGATGTACACATCCCTAATTTTCTCAGATGTATTTTCCCATATTATTCCCAAATCTGCATATATCTCCTTGTCCCCATTATTCCTGGTGTAGTTGTCTCTTTTTAAATTCGAGGTATCTGTTCAAGACGGTAAGTATAATTTCTTATAATTCCTATATACTCATTATTCCAACATAGATAACCAATGGATCACATATGGATTATTTGTTTTGCTTGTTGTTTGTCACCTAGTTTATCGTAGGCCCCTGACCAATCTCCATTGGATGAGCATGTGCTATTCCCCAAGGGAGTAATTCTGAGTTGATCGCAGCAGGAATTTTGTTAGCAGTTGGGCAAAACCATGTGCACTGCAGGGGGGGCAGATATAACATTTGCAGAGAGAGTTAGATTTGGGTGGGGTGTGTTTAAACTGAAATTAAATTACAGTGTAAAAATAAAGCAGGCAGTATTTACACTGCACAGAAACAATAACCCACCCAAATCTAACTCTCTCTGCACATGTTATATCTGCCACACCTGCAGTGCACATGGGGGGTCATTCCGACCTGATCGCTCGCTGCAGTTTATCGCAGTGCAGCGATCGGGTCGGATCTGCTCCGGCGCCGCAGTGCGCCGGTGCATACTGGCTGGCCGAAGGCCGTTGTATTGTAACGATCGCCTCTGCCTGATTGACAGGTAGAGGAGGTCGCTGGGCAGGAGGGGGCTGGACGGCAGCGCTAAGCCGCCGTTTAGGGGGCACGGCCCGGCAATTGCAGGCGTGGCCGGACCATTGGGGGGGCGGGCCGCGGCGGCTACGTGACATCACACGCAGCCGCTGCGACCCGGGCAGCGAGGAGGTTCTCCCGACCAGCCGCAGGAGCTGCGCTGGCCGGGAGTTACACCTGAAATGCAAAAGCATCGCCACTGTGCGATGCTTTTGCATTTCTGCGGGGGGGCGGCAATGACATGCGAGGCAGACTAGCCTTGTGCTGGCGGTCCCCCCGCATGTCAGAGTGCCTGATCGTAGCTGTGCTAAATTTAGCACAGCTATGATCAACTCGGAATGACCCCCACGGTTTTCCCCAACTACTACCAAATTTGCTGCTGCGATCAGGTCTGAATTACCCCCTTTATTTGGTACTAAACAGAGTAAATTACAGTTTTCAACAAACATTCATTAAGTAGTCACTTTTGCAGGAAACAAATGTTTCAGTCTACATAAAACTTATAGTAAAAATCCTAGTGCTCCCACTCTAATAAATTGGACAGGGGACAGACCTTGGGTAAAGGTTTGTGGTGTGACAGATGGTGCTACCTTTTTTTTAAAAAAAAACTCCTTCTGATTGGTATAGAGTGGTTACATCAGCAAGTTTACTTAATACATATAATAATACATTCCTTTTACGGTTTATACTCAATACCCATAACGATTTTGCTATGGTTCACTCCGCTGGGAAGTTGACCTTTAAGTCGTTGGTTGTTCTCATATGTGCATTTAATATAGGTAGAGAAGACCACAATGTGTAATAAATTCCTTACAACCCAACTGAGTAATATATTATGAGGGAATTCATATGTATTCCTGGCAGATGGGATGCTGGCTATCAATATCCCGTCAGCGGCATACCGCTGAATGTCAGCAGCGAGGTGAGCACAAAGAGTGCCCTTGTAGGCGCGCTGCGCTCTCCACGCTGCAGGCTCGCTGTGATCGCCACAGGTTCTATTCCCACTCTATGGGTTTCGTGGACACCCACGAGTGGGAATAGCCCCAGTGCGCCGGAATTCCGGCTGTTATCATTGTCGGTATTTTGGCGCTGGTATCCTGACCCCAATATCCCAAAAGCCGGCAAATTAACTTCATCCCATTATAATATGTAAATTAGTATGTCTGTTATTTAAATGTGTATGTAAGTATGTTGGAGTCGTACCAAAAACTCACAGATATACGGTGAGTAAATTTCATATAAAGATATCTTTCATGCTACATAAAATGGATGAAGTAATCAGTGGATGAGGTGGCATACCTCCCTTACAATTTGAGCTAATGGTGTAACTCATATAATGGTATCTTTATGTCCAGGATTACTCATGGAGAAAATAGGATTTTAATTACCTACCGGTAAATCCCTTTCTCGTAGTCCGTAGGGGATACTGAAAATCCATTTAGTACTATGGGGTATAGATGGGTCCACTAGGAGCCTTGAGCACTTTAAGAATTTGATGGTGTGCGCTGACTCCTCCCTCTATGCCCCTCTTACCAGACCAAGGATAGATAAGGAAAGTGGTGAGATTATGAACCAGCACACACAGAACAAGAGGAAAGCCATGCTAACCAAACTTGAAACCAGGAACAGCAACAGCTGAATACTTAACCAAGTGGAGGAAGAACGAAGCACCGGGCGGGCGCCCAGTATCCCCTACGGACTACGAGAAAAGGATTTACCGGTAGGTAATTAAAATCCTATTTTCTCTTACATCCTTGGGGATACTGGTAATCCATTTAGTACTATGGGGAAGTACCAAAGCTCCCAAACCGGGCGGGAGAGTGCTGAGGTTCCAGCAGAACTGATTGACCAAACTGAAGGTCCTCAGAGGCCAAAGTATCGAACTTGTAAAACTTTGCTAACGTGTTCGAACCTGATCAAGTAGCTGCTCGGCAGAGCTCTAAAGCCGAGACACCCCGGACAGCTGCCCAAGAAGAACCCACGACCTGGTAGAGTAGGCCTGTATAGATTTTGGAACCGGCAATCCTATTGTGGAATAAGCATGCTGGATAGTGAGCCTGATCCAGCGTGCAACAGGCTGCTTTGAAGCAGGACACCCAATCTTATTGGGATCATAGAAAACGAACAGCGAGTCGGATTTCCTGTGATGAGCTCTCCTCTTTAATTAGACCTTCAAAGCCCTCACAACATCTAAAGACTTTGAAGTAGCAGAGGTTTCCGTAACAGCTGGAACCATAATAGGTTGGTTGATGTGAAACGCGGACACCACTTTAGGAAGAAATTGCTGACGAGCTCTGAGTTCAGCTCTGTCCTCATGGAAAATTAAGTAGGGACTCTTGTGAAACAACGCCTCTAGCTCCGACACATGTCTTGCTGAAGCCAAGGCCAACAGTGTGATGGTCTTCCATGTAAGGTACTTTACGTCAACCTCCTGTAACGGTTCAAACCAGTCCGATTGGAGGAACTGCAGCACCAAATTAAGATCCTGAGGTGCCGTGGGAGGCACAAAGGGAGGCTGGATGTGCAGAAAAACCTGTCAAGAACGTCTGGACCTCAGGGAGAGAAGCCAATTGTTTCTGAAAGTAAATAGACAAGGCCAAAATCTGGACTTTAATGTTTGTTTGCTCTCACACCAAGAGACATACTTCTTCCATATACGGTGGTAATGTTTAGATGTTACCCCCTTTCTGGCTTGGATCATAGTCGGGATAACCCTGTCAGGAATCCCTCTCCTGGATAGATTCAGCCGTTCAACTTCCATGCCGTTAAACGTAGCTGCAGTAAGTCTTGATAGACGAACGGGCCCTGTTGAAGAAGATCCTCACAAAGAGGTAGAGGCCACGGATCTTCGATTAGCTTCTCGAGAAAATCCGCATACCAGACCCTTCGAGGCTAGTCCGGAGCAATGAGGATTGCTTGAACCTTTTCCCTTTTTATTCTTTAGAATTCTTGGGATCAGAGGAAGTGGAGGAAACACGTACACCAGCTGGTAGACCCACGGAGTTGTCAGATCATCTACCGCTACTGCTTGTGGGTATCTCAAACTGGAACAATACTGCTTGAGCTTCTTGTTGAGTCGAGAAGCCATCATGTCGATCTGTGGATATCCCCACCGACGCATCAACCACCGGAACACCTCCAGTTGGAGGTCCCACTCCCCCGGGTGTAGGTCGTGTCTGCTGAGGAAGTCTGCTTCCCAGTTGTCTACTCCTGTAATGAAGACCGCCGACAATGCCACGGCGTGCCCAGAGGAGAATTCTTGACACCTCTGACATTGCTGCTCTGCTTTTTGTTCCGCCCTGTCGGTTTATGTACGTTACCACTGTAACATTTTCCGACTGGACTTGAATGACCTGATTCCCAAGTAGAGATGAGGCCTGCAAAAGGGCGTTGTAGATTGCCCTGAGTTCCAAGATGTTTATTGGAAGGACGACTTCCTGACTTGACCATCTTCCTTGAAACTGCACCCCCTGGGTGACTGCTCCCCAGCCTCCAAGGCTTGCATCTGTGGTTAGCAGAATCCAATTCTGATTTCCGACCCTCCGACCCTCGAAGAGGTGAGAAGTCTGTAGCCACCACAGAAGGGAGGTTCTGGCTCTTGGTGACAGATCCTCTGGTGCATGTGAAAATGCGATCCGGCCCATTTGTCCTTTAGATGCAGCTGGATGGGTCTCACAAGAAACCTTCTGTACTGAAGCGCCTTGTAAGAGGTCACCATTTTCCTCAGAAGGCGAATGCACAGATGCACCGAGATCCGGGTTGGCTTCAGGACAGCCCGAACCATCGACTGAATTACCATAGCCTTCTCCGAGGGAAGAAACACTCTCTGAGACTCAGTATCATTCCCAGAAAAAGAAGCCTCTGTATCGGTTCCAGGAGAGATTTTGGTAAGTTCAGAATCCACCCGTTAACCAGGAGTAGTCTGGTTGAGCGGCCAATGCTGTCCAACAACCGCTCCCTGGACGGTGTTTTTATCAGAAGATCATCCAGGTACGGAATTATGTTCACTCCCTGTTTGCGGAGTACAAACATCTCTGCCATCACTTTGGTGAACACTGTCGGTGCCGTGGAGAGACCAAATGGCAGGGCCTGGAACTGGTAGTGACAGTCCTGCAGTGCAAACCGTAGATAAGCCTGATGAGGCAGCCAGATTGGAATGTGAAGGTATGAATCCTTGAAATCCAGAGACACTTATGGGCCCTACACACATGCCGATATTACTGCACGATATGAATGATCTCGTTCATTAATGAATGAGATAACGCTCATATCGTGCAGTGTGGAGTCACCAGCAATGAACGATGCGCGGCCCCACGTTCGTTCATCGCTGGTGACATGTCGGCTGTGCATGCAGGCCAATATGGACGAGATCGTCCATATTTGCCTGCACGTCTATGGAGTCGGGTGACGGGGGGAGTGAAGAAACTTCACTCCCCCCGTCACTGCCCCCCCGCCGCCGGGTCGCCCGTCGGCCGTATTGGCCGTCGGGCACCTCGGCGGCACATCACCTAATGTGTAGGGCACATAAGAATTCCCCTTCCTCCAGACCTGAGATCACCGCTCTCAGAGACTCCATCTTGAATTTGAACACTCGGAAGTACAGGTTCAACGACTTGAGGTTCAAAATCGGTCTTACTGAACCGTCCGGTTTTGGTACTACAAACAATTTGGAATAATGGGGGTCATTCCGAGTTGATCACTCGCTGTCGATTTTCGCAGCGCAGCGATTAGGTGAAAAATCTGCATTTCTGCGCATGCGTATGGGCCGCAATGCGCATGCGCGCCGTATGGGTTCAAAGCCCGTTGTGGTTGTGCACAGGTTGTAGCGAAGTTTTCAGTCGCACTGACGGCCGCAAGAAGATTGACAGGAAGGGGGCGTTTCTAGGTGTCAACTGACCGTATTCAGGGAGTGTTTGCAAAAATGCTGGCATGTCTGAAAACACGCAGGCGTGGCTGGGCGTTCGCTGGGCGGGTGTATGACGTCAAATCCGGACTCGAATAGGCTGAAGTGATCTCAAGCGCTGAGTAGGTTCAGAGCTACTCTGAAACTGCACAAACTTTTTGCAGAGCTTGGCTACAAAAGTGTTCTGCTAAGCTAAAATACACTACCCAGTGGGCGGCGGCATAGTGTTTGCATGGCTGCTAAAACTAGCTAGCGAGTGATCAACTCGGAATGACCCCCAATACCCCTTGTTTTGCAGATGAGGTGGAACTGGAACAATGACCTGAGTCTGTACCAGTTTTTGAATGGCGTCCTATAAGGTTATACTTGCCTCTTGAGAAACTGGTAAGTCTAATTTGAAGAATCTGTGAGGTGGGAGCTCCTGAAACTCAAGTCTGTAGCCCTAGGAAATAAGATCAATGACCCAGGGATCCTGACACGAACCTATCCAGATGTGACTGAAAAATTTTAGTCGGGCTCCCACCCGCCAGTCTTCCAGGTATCGCGGTCCACCATCATGCTGAAGGCTTTGAGGAAGCAGAGCTTGAGTTCTGTTCCTGAAAACCGGTAGTTGCTGGTTTGCGTGGTTTACCTCTAGCGCCTCTGGTGGCTGTAGAAGAACCTCTTGCTTTGCCATTAAACTTGGCAGTCCGAAAGAACTGTAGATTAGGTCCTGAGTAGGCCTTCCTAGCTGGTGGAGCTGCAGAAGGAAGATATGTGGACTTACCCGCAGTAGCTTTGGAGATCCATTTGTCTAGTTCATCCCCAAATAAGGCCTCTCCTTTGAAGGGTAGGCCTTCCACGCCTTTCCTGGAGTCCGCGTCAGCTGTACGCTGGCGTAGCCATAAGCCTCTGCGGGCTGAAACTGCCATAGCAGTGGTGCGTGCATTAAGCAAGCCTATTTCTTTTATGGCTTCCACCATAAAGTTTGCAGAGTCCTGTCACAACTGAGGGCCTGAGCTGACGGGAGGCAGCCTCAGTTGTAGGGGCTGAGATGTAACGGAACCTGGGAGGTTGTATCAGACCCCTAGACATGTAAGTAACATGTAGAATAACTGCCCGAAGGCGTGACCACGACAACCAGGATAAAAGTCAATGATGTTTATTATGACAAACTCCGTAACAGCAGCAGTAAAGGAAACATAAAAGTCAACAGAGGATAAATACAATTCCTGGGTACTACAGGGTGGCAAGGGCCACAGGCACTGGTAGTGTGAGACAGTTCTTATAATCTTCTAGTTGGAAAGTCCTTACCAGGCCTGACTGTAGCAATGGAGAGAACCCAGGATCGTACCAGCTGGTGTTCCAGGAAAAGGCTGGGCTGCTGAAGATAAAACGGCTGCTGTGGATACTGGCTGGAACCAGACTGTTGTTGGTACGGAGTGGATACTGGCTGGAACCAGTTAAATAATAAACGAACTTGAGAGCGATGAAATAATAATGAAGTTTGGAGTTTGAGAGCGGTGAAATAATAATACCGGTGGAGAGTGGTAAACTGCAGAAAGGACACCGGCCCTTTAAGAGAAGCTGTACACTGCTGGAAGCTGGGCTGGAAGCAGGTGATTGATAATGAAGTTTGGAGTTTGAGAGCGGTGAAATAATAATACCGGTGGAGAGTGGTAAACTGCAGAAAGGACACCGGCTCTTTAAGAGAAGCTGTACACTGCTGGAAGCTGGGCTGGAAGCAGGTGATTGTTGTAACTGGAAACAGGTGAGTCCAGAATGGATCGGAGAGTCAGGCTACACCGCAGATGGAATGCTGGTGCGGGTCTCTATAGCAGAAGTCTGGAGACAGGAGCTGGAACCTGGAAGACAACCACAGGAGAGAGACAAACTGGAACTAGGTTAGACAACCAAAGCACTGACGCCTTCCTTGCTCAGGCACAGCTTACTTATACCTGCAGCAAGGAAGGGGTTGGCTAGGCAATTATGCAAATCAACAATACAGACAGCAGATTGGTGGAAATGATCAGATGACAAAATCCAAGATGGCTGCGCCCATGCAGACACTTGGAGGGAAGTTTGGTTTGTAATCCATGTGAGAATTGAAACAGTAATGGCGACGCCGGCCACAGGAGACGGGAGACGCCAGACTGACAAGCGCACATTTAACCACGCGGGCACAGCGGAGGCCGCGGCTGATGAAATCACCACTCTGACATTCTGCATGTGGAAACTCAGGAACAGCGGGATCCGGTCCTGGAACGCTGAGCCAGCCTTAGGAGGCATCTGAAGGGTAAGTAATGGCGTCCAGATACCCGGATCGTGACAGCACCCCCCCCTTTAGGAGTGGCCCCAGGACACTTCTTAGGCTTTAAAGGAAACTTTGCGTGGAAATTTCGGACCAAGGCAGGAGCATGGACGTCTGAGGCATTGGTCCAAGAGCGTTCTTCAGGACCATAGCCCTTCCAGTCAATGAGGTATTGTAACTGACCGTAACGGAAACGTGAGTCCAAAATCTTGGCCACCTCGTACTCGACTTCCCGTTGAGTCTGAACTTTGGGAGCTGGAGGAAGTGCGGAATGAAACCGATTCAGGATCAGCGGTTTCAACAAAGAAACATGAAATGTCCTGGGTATTTTCAAGAAGGATGGTAACTGTAACCTGTAGGCAACAGGATTGATGACTTGTTCAATCTTGAAGGGTCCGATGTAGCGAGGTGCAAATTTCATGCTGGGAACTCTCAACCTCAAATTCTTCGTGGACAGCCACACACGATCACCCACCTTGAGAGCAGGAACCGCTCTACGCTTCCTATCGGCAAACTTCTTATACCTGAATGAGGCTTTAAGCAGGGCTGCGCGGACGTTCCTCCAGTTATTTGAAAACTGACGCAAGGTGACATCCACTGCTGGAACAGAAGTTGCGGGAAGCGGTTGGAATTCTGGGACTTTAGGGTGGAATCCATAATTAATGAAGAATGGTGTAGAAGAAGATGAGGAATGGTATTGATTGTTGTGGCTGAACTCGGCCCAAGGAAGGAGTTGAACCCAGTCATCTTGAGAGGAAGACACATATATACGGAGGAAGGCCTCCAAGTCCTGATTCACCCTCTCGGTTTGACCATTGGTCTGAGGATGGTAAGCCGTGGAAAACCTTAACTTGACTTGGAGGGCTTGACACAAACTTCGCCAAAATTTGGCTACAAATTGTACTCCACGATCCGAGATGATCTCTTCAGGAAGACCGTGAAGTCGGAAGATCTCTTGTATAAACACTTGAGCCAACTTGGAAGCTGACGGAAGACCGGTGAGAGGGATGAAATGTGCCATCTTGGTGAACCGGTCAACTACCACCCAGATGGTATTAAACTTGTTGCAGATAGGTAGATCGGAAACAAAGTCCATCGACAAATGGGTCCAAGGTCGACGGGGAACAGATAATGGAACCAGTTGCCCCGCAGGCGACTGGCGGGAGACTTTGTGTTGGGCACACTTTGGGCAGGAGGCAATAAATTCCATAACGTCCTTCTTCAGAGTTGGCCACCAGTAGGACCTAGAAATAAATTCAAGGGTTTTTTGAATGCCTGTATGTCCAGCAAAACGGGAAGCATGGGCCCAATGCATGAGCTTCTTCCTTAGAACTGGCTTAACAAAACTTTTCCCTGGTGGAGGCGTAGAGTCCATCCCTACCATGGAGAATGCCAACGGATTAATAATAGGATGCTTATCTGCAGACTCGGACTCATTTTCTTGCTCCCATGAGCGGGAAAGGGCATCGGCCTTACGATTCTGAGAACCCGGACAGAACTGGAGTTTAAAGTCAAACCTAGAGAAGAAAAGTGCCCATCTGGCCTGACGAGGATTCAGACATTGTGCGCCTTTGAGATATAAAAGATTTTTGTGGTCGGTAAGTATGGTGATTGAGTGGGAAGCTCCCTCCAACAGGTATCTCCACTCCTCCAGAGCGAGCTTGATGGCTAGCAACTCCTGATCGCCAATGGCATAGTTGCGCTCAGCTGGGGAGAACTTCCGGGAGAAGAAACTGCAAGGATGTAGATGTCCATCTTTGGCCCTCTGGGATAACACAGCTCCTACTCCAACGGAGGAGGCATCTACCTCTAAGATAAAAGGAGAGTCGGTGTCGGGCTGTTTCAGAACTGGTGCAGAGATGAACCGTTGCTTCAGAAGGTGAAAGGCCTGTGTAGCTTCCTCGGACCACTTGGACGGATTAGCACCTTTCTTGGTTAATGCAGTGATAGGCGCCACAATGGTGGAAAAGTCTCGTATAAATTTTCTATAATAATTGGCGAACCCTAAGAACCTCTGGACCCCTTTGAGGCTTAAGGGTATAGGCCAATTCTGGATTGCTTGGAGTTTCTCAGGATCCATCTCTAGTCCGGAACCGGACACAATGTAACCTAGAAACGGAATGGTTTTAACTTCAAACACACACTTCTCCAATTTACAATAGAGGTGATTGACACGGAGACGGGAAAGAACCTCTTTTACCCAGAAACGATGATCTTCGAGATTATTAGCAAAGATGAGGATGTCGTCTAGATAAACCACGACATGGCGGTACAAGATGTCCCTGAAAATCTCATTCACGAAGTGCTGGAAGACTGCTGGAGCATTGCTCAATCCGAAGGGCATGACGAGGTACTCATAATGTCCGTCACGGGTGTTAAAGGCGGTCTTCCACTCGTCACCCTCACGGATTCGGATGAGATTGTAGGCACCCCTCAAGTCCAGCTTTGTGAAAATAGTTGCACCACTAACTCTATCAAAGAGCTCGGTAATCAGGGGTAAAGGGTATCGGTTCTTGACGGTAATGTCGTTCAGACCTCTGTAGTCGATGCACGGACGCAGACCACCGTCTTTCTTCTTAACGAAGAAGAAGCCTGCGCCGGCTGGAGAAGAAGATGGTCGGATGAAACCCTTCGCCAGGTTCTCTTTGATGTACTCTTCCATGGAGTGTGTCTCAGGCAGAGACAACGGATAAGTTCGACCTCGCGGTGGAACCTTCCCTGGAATGAGGTTGATTGGGCAGTCCCATTCTCTATGAGGAGGAAGGATATCAGCAGAGGCTTTACTGAACACGTCCGTGAAGTCTTGATATGGAGGAGGCGGAACATCAGATGACCTGGGGAAGGAAGAACAAACAGGAAGAACTTTGGCTAAACAAGTCTCAGCACAGGAGGGACCCCATGCCAGTATTTGCGTAGTCGTCCAGTCAATTGATGGGTTGTGGAGACGGAGCCATGGAAGGCCTAAAACCACTGGATGTGTGGCTCTTGGAATCACTAAAAAAGAAATATACTCAGAATGAAGAACTCCCACTCTCAGACGAACTGGAAGAGTCCTTAAGGAAATGACTGCGTCAAAAATCTTGCTGCCATCCACGGCAGTCAAAGAGATGGACGAGGACAGTCTCTCGGTGGGTAGGGACCACCGTTTAACATAAGCTTCGGTTATGAAATTCCCAGCTGCTCCGGAATCAAGGAGGGCAATGACGTTCCTGTAACGTTGAGCAATTTGGAGCGACACTGGGAGGTTACAGTCATGAGGAGATGGAGAGGAGATCATTACTCCTAGCCGGCCCTCTCCTTGGCGAGCTAGGATCTGGAGTTTCCCGGACGTTTGGGACAGGCATTGATAGTGTGCGACGGAGCTGCACAGTAGAGACAGAGAGACTCAGAGAGACGTCTTCGGCGCTCAGCGGGAGATAGACGAGAACGACTAATTTGCATAGGCTCATCCTTGGATGGAGATGGTTGACGAGGAGGAGGAGCAGAAGATTTAGGAGTAGATGATCTTCCTCGCTCGGTTGCTCTCTCTCTGAAACGTAGATCAACCTTCGTGCAAAGAGAAATGAGCTCATCCAACTTAGAGGGCAAGTCTCTGGTAGCTAACTCATCCTTGATGCGTTCTGATAAGCCATGCCAGAATGCAGCATACAGGGCCTCGTCGTTCCATGCCAGTTCGGATGCCAGGATTTTAAACTGTATAAGATACTGTCCCACAGTACGTGTTCCCTGGCGTAAACGGAGAATCTCAGATGAAGCAGATGTTATCCGGCCTGGCTCGTCGAAGATGCGCCTGAATGTAGCTACAAAGTCAGTATAGGAGGATAGCAGGGGATCAGACTTCTCCCATAAAGGTGATGCCCAGTCAAGGGCTGAGCCACTGAGAAGGGAGATGATATAGGCAATTTTGGTACGGTCACTGAAGAAATTGCCAGGTAGAAGCTCAAAGTGGATTTCACATTGATTGAGAAATCCCCTGCAGAACCTTGGAGATCCATCAAATTTTGCTGGCGTTGGAAGATGAAGATGTGGACTGGAAATGGGTAAGGTGGGTGGGGTTACAGCTGGTGTCACTGTAGTGGACGCACCGGACGTGCCAGGTCCACGGAGGGTCGTTTGAATCCCATCCAGCCGTGTAGAGAGATCCTGGAGACAGCGGATGATGTGGCCCTGTGCAGCCTCCTGATGTTCAAGTCGGGCTGCCAGTTCTTGCATCGGCCTGGTCGCTTGATCCTGGTCTCCGGCTGAATTCATTAGGTCAGTGCTTACTGTCACAACTGAGGGCCTGAGCTGACGGGAGGCAGCCTCAGTTGTAGGGGCTGAGATGTAACGGAACCTGGGAGGTTGTATCAGACCCCTAGACATGTAAGTAACATGTAGAATAACTGCCCGAAGGCGTGACCACGACAACCAGGATAAAAGTCAATGATGTTTATTATGACAAACTCCGTAACACAGCAGCAGTAAAGGAAACATAAAAGTCAACAGAGGATAAATACAATTCCTGGGTACTACAGGGTGGCAAGGGCCACAGGCACTGGTAGTGTGAGACAGTTCTTATAATCTTCTAGTTGGAAAGTCCTTACCAGGCCTGACTGTAGCAATGGAGAGAACCCAGGATCGTACCAGCTGGTGTTCCAGGAAAAGGCTGGGCTGCTGAAGATAAAACGGCTGCTGTGGATACTGGCTGGAACCAGACTGTTGTTGGTACGGAGTGGATACTGGCTGGAACCAGTTAAATAATAAACGAACTTGAGAGCGATGAAATAATAATGAAGTTTGGAGTTTGAGAGCGGTGAAATAATAATACCGGTGGAGAGTGGTAAACTGCAGAAAGGACACCGGCCCTTTAAGAGAAGCTGTACACTGCTGGAAGCTGGGCTGGAAGCAGGTGATTGATAATGAAGTTTGGAGTTTGAGAGCGGTGAAATAATAATACCGGTGGAGAGTGGTAAACTGCAGAAAGGACACCGGCCCTTTAAGAGAAGCTGTACACTGCTGGAAGCTGGGCTGGAAGCAGGTGATTGTTGTAACTGGAAACAGGTGAGTCCAGAATGGATCGGAGAGTCAGGCTACACCGCAGATGGAATGCTGGTGCGGGTCTCTATAGCAGAAGTCTGGAGACAGGAGCTGGAACCTGGAAGACAACCACAGGAGAGAGACAAACTGGAACTAGGTTAGACAACCAAAGCACTGACGCCTTCCTTGCTCAGGCACAGCTTACTTATACCTGCAGCAAGGAAGGGGTTGGCTAGGCAATTATGCAAATCAACAATACAGACAGCAGATTGGTGGAAATGATCAGATGACAAAATCCAAGATGGCTGCGCCCATGCAGACACTTGGAGGGAAGTTTGGTTTGTAATCCATGTGAGAATTGAAACAGTAATGGCGACGCCGGCCACAGGAGACAGGAGACGCCAGACTGACAAGCGCACATTTAACCACGCGGGCACAGCGGAGGCCGCGGCTGATGAAATCACCACTCTGACATTCTGCATGTGGAAACTCAGGAACAGCGGGATCCGGTCCTGGAACGCTGAGCCAGCCTTAGGAGGCATCTGAAGGGTAAGTAATGGCGTCCAGATACCCGGATCGTGACAAGTCCTGTATATGTTGCAGGAGTAAAATAATCTCCCCCTGAGGCAAGGTATCTAACCCCTCAATTAGGTTACCTGACCATTTGGCGATGGCCTTAGTAATCCACCCAAATGCTGTAGTGGGTCTCTGGGCCACCCCAGCAGCTGTATACAAGGATTTGAGTGTAGTCTCAATTGTACGATCAGCCGTGTCTTTTAGGGAGGCTGCATCCGGGACAGGCAATACAATTTTTCGTGACAGCCTGGATACAGATTTATCTACTATTGGTGGATTTTCCCATTTTTTCCTATACTCAGGAGGAAAAGGAAAAGATGATAGCAACCTTTTAGGGATTTGAAATTTCCTATCAGGATTAACCCACGGTTCTTCAAACAGGGTATTTAGTTCCTTTGACATAGGAAAAGTGGCTGAGGATTTCTTTTTTATATTAAAATAAGATTCCTCAGTCTACTCTGTCACCTTATCAGGGATATGCAGAGCTTCTCTGATAGCCTCTATGAGAGCCTCTATTCCATGTGACAGAGTAGCCTCCCCACCTCTTAGTCCACCTCCACCTCCTACATGTCAGACCCTTCATCATCAGAGTAAGACTGCAGGATATGGGCCAAAGTACGTTTTTGTAGACAAATGGCAGGGGACTGAGATGCTGATTTGGGCACTGAGTCTCTTTTCATAAACTCAGTGTCAGGGCCAAGTGTTTTTGTGAATCTGTTAACCCTAGAACAACCAAAGGTGTAGGTGCTGGGGTATGATGAAAACAGGAAGGACAAAGAAAGTTCAGTTTCATATATTTATTAA
This sequence comes from Pseudophryne corroboree, assembly GCF_028390025.1. NCBI lineage: Eukaryota > Metazoa > Chordata > Amphibia > Anura > Myobatrachidae > Pseudophryne > Pseudophryne corroboree. The sequence goes on along the minus strand of NC_086444.1, from coordinate 576,681,064 downwards.
AGGCAACAATTCCAGTAAGGAGTTAAATGACAGTTATTAGTCACCATCTGTATACTGACGTATGGCACTGAATGGTATAATGATAAGCAGGAACAGTCTTAAAGATGCATTGAAGAAATGTTCATACAACTGAGTTTAAACAGGCTTGTGAATGAAAGAATAATTATCCAAATGAAGCAATGATTGGTGCCAAACTGTAAGGAGTGTTAACTGGATACTGTAGACATAAATGAATAACTGTAGAGACTTGTACTGAAGCTTAAAGGTTAAACTGGAAGGCTGTGAAGAATTGATTGCAGCAACAATGAATATACAATATTGAATGAAATACTTGCAAGTTGTGAAGATAACACTTGAAGCACTGTGAAACTGCAGCAGACGACGATGGTGAAGAATGAGTTAAACTGGATGATGAGAGATCGAGAACCAGGATTAAGTGAAAACTTCCACAGACTGTGATTATAGCAGGCAGTCACTAAACAGAGAAACCTCACACAGGACTCCGGGGATTCCATTTGTTGCCACTTAGAGAGTGATTAACTGACAGCACAGCAGGAAGCTGGTGGATCTCTTGCAGTGAAGGCTGCAGGCAGATCCCTGGGAGCGGAGGCGATATCAGGACCACTGGGACTACTGTACACAGGATATCACGAAGAGAGCACAGAGCTAGGGCATAGAGTAGATACAACAAAGCACTGGCTCAGAATAACATAATCCCAGCCTACTTAAAGGCAGCACAAGCACGGGATTGGCTAACACCCACAGGTGTTTCACAAGTGCTCTCAGGTGCTCATTTGGTCAACAACATGGCTGCCTCCTATACTGTAGACACACAGCGGCATCTTCGGCCATTCGGTCCCCGCACTCCCGGCTCCCAGAATCTGCATCACCTCTGCCGCTGAACATGCCATGTCCCCACACGGCCGCACAGCACTACGAGCAACTGCACCGGCAACAGATGGACCCCAGAACCTGCAGTGGTGAGTGATCGGTTCATCATAGTACCCCCCTTTAAGGGTGAACTCCGGACACCTTTGATCTTTGTCAGGATTCTTGGAGTAAAATTTTTGTACCAGTCTTGGAGCATGAACATCTTCAGCAAAAACCCAGGACCTCTCCTCCAGTCCATAACCCTTCCAATTAACAAGAAACTGCAGACGTCCATATCGACCAATCTCCTTAACCTCAAATTCCTCATCCTGCAAAGAGTGAACTTTAGGAGGTTTGGACAGGGCAGTGTGAAACTTATTGAGAATCGAAGGTTTCAACAATGATATATGAAAGGCTTTAGGAATTTTCAAAGAAGGTGGCAACTTGACTTTGTATGACACAGGGTTGAGTACCTTTTCAATGGGAAATGGACCAATAAACATGGGAGCAAACTTCTTAGAAGGAACTTTGAACTTAAGATTGTGAGTAGAAATCCAAACTTGGTCTTCTACCTTGTAGTTTGGTACAGCCCAGAGCCGGATTAAGGGGGGGGGGAGGGCTCGAGGGGCACGTTACCCTGGGCCCCCTCAGTGAATGGGGCCCCCAGCTTTGGTTACAGCTGCAGTGCAAAACAGCACTGCGAGCTGTAGAAAATGAAAGTAAACAAGATGGAGGATGAGGAGGGGTGGAGTTCGGGCATGGGGGCGGGGCTTCACGGCACTGTACATTCGGTGCTTGGCAAGCAGCATGGGAGAGGAGGAGAACTTGGAGGCAGGACGGGATCAGATGCACACATACAGTGTGCCTGCAGTGCCCACCCAGTGATTTTAGAGGGAGGTAAGAGGGAGGAGTGGGGGGACTGTGTAAGAGGGAGGAGGGGGACACTATATGTTTATGTGTAAGAGGGAGGAGGGGAACACTGTATATGAATATGTGTAAGAGGGAGGAGGGAGACTGTATAAATATGTGTGAGAGGAAGGAGGGGGACACTGAATAGGAATATGTGTGAAAGGGAAGAGGGGGACACTGTATGAGGGAGGAGGGGGACACTATAGGAATATGTGTGAAAGGGAAGAGGGGGACACTGTATGAGGGAGGAGGGGGACACTATAGGAATGTGTGTGAAAGGGAGGAGGGGGACACTATAGGAATATGTGTGAAAGGGAGGAGGGGGACACTGTATAGGAATATGTGTGAAAGGGAGCAGGGGGACACTGTATGAGGGAGGAGAGGGACACTGTATAGGAATATGTGTGAGAGGGAGGAGGGGGACACTGTATAGGAATATGTGTGAAAGGGAGGAGGGGGACACTGTATGAGGGATGAGGGGGACACTGTATATGAATATGTGTGAGAGGGAGGAGGGAGACACTATATAAATATGTGTGAGAGGGAGGAGGGAGACACCGTATATAAATATGTGTGAGAGAGAGAGGAGGGGGACACTGTATAGGAATATGTGTGAAAGGGAGGAAGGGGACACTGTATAGGAATATGTGTGAAAGGGAGGAAAGGGACACTGTATAGGCATATGTGTGAAAGGGAGGAAGGGGACACTGTATAGGAATATGTGTGAGAGGGAGGAGGGGGACACTATGTATATGTGTAAGAGGGATATGTTTATGTGTGTGACTGTATGTTTATGACTGTGTGTGACAGTTTGTATATATGTGTGATTGTATGCATGTGTGTCTAACTGTACATATGTATGTGTATATGTGTGTGACTACTTATGTGACAGTATGCAAGTGACTGTGTGTGCGACTGTACATATGTATATGTGTGTGACAGTATGTATGTGTATAAGTACTGTATGTGACTGTATTCATGTGTATGATAGTATATATGTATGTGTACTGTATATGTACATATACATATCACCCCCAACAATCACGATGTGATGGGACAGTACTGTTTTTTGGGTTCTGTCCCATCAGTGGGCAGGAGCAATGGGAGGGACATAATGCTCCCAACTACTGTGCGCATGAGGCTGGGGCTGCTGGGGAAGCAATGTCCATGCCCCCAGCATGAAGTGAAATGGGCATGTGACTTGTGGCCACACCCCAGTTCATGTGCACACTGAAGGTTTGCGCACTAAGGAGGTCATTCAGATGTGATCGCTGGGCTGCGTTTTTTGCTGTCCTGCAATCAGATAGTCGCCGCCTGCAGGGGGAGTGTATTTTCGCTGTGCAAGTGTGCGAACACATGTGTAGCTGAGCTGCTAAAAAGCAGTTTGTGCAGTCTCTGCGCAGCCGAGGACTTACTCTTCCAGTGCGATTGAATCCTGCTGATCGGGGCCGGAGGTGACGTCAGAAATCCCCCCTGAAAACGCTTAAGCCCGTCTGCGTTTTTCCGGACACTCCCTGAAAACGGTCAGTTGTCACCCACAAACGGCCTCTTCCTGTCAATCACCTTGCAAACGCCTGTGCGAATGGATCCTTCGCACCATCCCGTCGCTGACCACCTATGCCCGTTGTAGTTGTCCGACGCGACTGCGCATTGCGGTACATATGCATGCGCAGTTCGGATCTGATCGCCCACTGTGCAAAAACGCACAACAGCGATCAGATCTAAATGACCCCCTAAGACCTGATCCAAAAATGTTAATCTTTAGGGCCCCCCCAGTATTAAGTGGATTTAATCAACGACTTGCGCACACAACTCCATATTTTAGACAACCATTGAAGCACTTGATCTGCTGCTGGAACCTCTTGAGCTGGCAACGGATGGAACTCTGGCACACGAGGATGATAACCAAAGTTAGTATAAACCGGCGTAGATTCTAAAGATGAATGAAAGAGATTATTATGAGCGAATTTTGCCAATTGAAGGTAGTCAATCTAATCATCCAGATGGTCCATCTGTCTGGGGATGATATGCTGAAGAAAAATTCAACTTAATGTTTAAAGATGAACAAAGCGACTTCCAAAACTTGGCTACAAATTGTGTTCCCCCATCAGAGATGATCACTTGAGGAAGGCCATGCCACTTTAAGATCTCAGAAATGAATAATCTGGCTAGTGAAGGAGCTGATGGTAATTCAGTTAACGGAATGAAATGCGCCATTTTCGAAAATCGATCCACTATCACGTAAATGGTACTCCGCCCTTTTGATGGGGGTAAATCTGTCACGAAATCCATTGAGATATGAGTCCATGGTTGTTTGGGTATAGATAACGGATGTAACAAACCTGGAGGAGCACTCTTATCTATAAGCTATATGAAATAGGGCTAGGGAGCACAATATGCACTTGGGTCAGTAATTTGTTAGATAATAGGGAGCAGCGCGTTGTGGTCAATGGATCATTTTCAAATTGGACCAAAGTACTAAGTGCCACAAGGGTCTGTACTTGGACCACTTTTGTTCAACATTTTCATCAATGACCTAACAGTAGGTCTAGAGAGCATGGTGTAAATTTTCGCAGACGATACCAAGTTGTGTAAGGTTATAAATACGGAGGGGGATGCTGAGTCTCTTCAGAACGACTTAACTAAACTGGAAGCATGGGCAGCAAAATGGAGAATGAGATTCACCACAGACAAGTGTAAGGTTATGCACTGTGGGGGCAAGACCAAAAATTACACCTACATACTAAATGGGGTAATATTAGGGGATTCTGTACTGGAGAAAGACATAGGGGTTCACATAGATAACAAATTAAGCAGCAGTACCCAAAGTAGGAGTGCAGCAAAGAAGGCTAATAAGATATTAGTATCCATAAAACAGGGAATTGATGCTAGGGACGAGAGTATTATACTCCCATTATATAAATCACTAGTGAGGCCACATCTTGAATACTGTGTGCAATTTTGGGCACCACATTACAAAAAGGATATCCTGGAGCTAGAAAAGGTTCAGAGGCGGGCGACCAAACTAATCAAGGGCATGTAGACGCTGGAATACGAGGAAAGGCTTGTAAGGCTAGGCATGTTTACATTGGAATAGAGGAGACTATGGGGTTTATTTACTAAGCTCACGATTTTGACCGAGATGGTGTTTTTTCTTCAAAGTGTCATCTCGGGAATTTACTAAGCTCAAATCTCGGCAGTGATGAGGGCATTCGTATTTTTTTGGAAGTCAAATAAAAAAAATACGAATGAATACACCATCGGTCAAATACGACTGTTTTTTGATACAACTCGGTAATTTACTAAAAAGTGTATTTCACAAACACTGCCGGCAATAGCCAAACACTGCCGTGAATAAATACAAATTGTAAAAAAATACAGTTTCAAAACAGACCTGCTTTTTTTTTTACAGTGTTCTGATAGGCATGCACGGATCCATGAGATCCGTGCATGGTTATCAGTGGGAAGGGGTGGGAAATAGTGTAAAAGTAGTAAAAAAAAAATGCGTGGGGTCCCCCCTCCTAAGCAAAACCAGCCTCGGGCTCTTTGAGCCGGTCCTGGTTAAAAAAATATGCGGGAAAAAATGACTGGGGTTCCCCCATATTTAAACAACCAGCACCGGGCTCTGCGCCTGGTCTTGGTGCAAAAAATACGGGGGACAAAAAGCGTAGGGGTCCCCCGTATTTTATACACCAGCACCGGGCTCCACTAGTCAGAGAGATAATGCCACAGCCGGGGGACACTTTTATATAGGTCCCTGCGGCCCTGGCATTAAATCACTAACTAGTAATCCCTGGCCGGGGTACCCTGGAGGAGTGGGAACCCCTTAAAGCAAGGGGTCCCTCCCCCTCCAGCCACCCAAGGGCCAGGGGTGAAGCCCGAAGCTGTCCCCCCCATCCATGGGCTGCGGATGGGGGGCTGATAGCCAAGTGTAAAATAACAGAATATTGTTTTTTGCACAAGAACTACAAGTCCCTGCAAGCCTCCCCCGCAAGCTGGTGCTTGGAGAACCACAAGTACCAGCATGCGGGGGTTAAACGGGCCCGCAGGTACCTATAGTTCTTCTGCAAAAAAAATACCCACATAAAAACAGTACACACACACCTTGAAAGTACAACTTTATTACATACATTCCGACACACACATACTTACCTATGTTCATCTGCCGACTCGGCCCACGTCTCGACGTCGATTCCAGGGTACCTGAAAATAAAATTATACTCACCTAAATCCAGTGTGTCCTGTTCTTTTTTTATAATCCATGTACTTGGCAAAAAAACAAACTGCATACCCGATCCACGCACTGAAAGGGGACCCATGTTTACACATGGGACCCCTTTCCCCGTCTGCAGGGACCCCCCCTGACTCCTGTCAAAGAGGGTCCCTTCAGCCAATCAGGGAGCGCCACGTCGTGGCACCCTCCTGATTGGCTGTGACCTCCTGTAGTGTCAGTGAGGCTGTGCAGTGAAGATTCAATGTAGCGCCTATGCGCTCCATTGTATCCAATGGTGGGAACTTTGCGGTCAGCGGTTGACCGAAAGTAACCTCACCGCTGCCCGCAAAGTTCCCACCATTGTAAACAATGGAGCGCATAGGCGCTACATTGTATCTCTGCCGTGTGCTGCCTGACAGACACTACAGGAGCACACAGCCAATCAGGAGAGTGACACGACGTGGCGCTCCCTGATTGGCTGAAGGGACCCTCTTTGACAGGAGTCAGGGGGGTCCCTGCAGACGGGGAAAGGGGTCCCATGTGTAAACATGGGTCCTCTTTCAGTGCGTGGTCGGGTTTCCGTTTTTTTGTTTTGCAAAGTACGTGGATTATACAAAGAAAACAAGATACCCTGGATTATGTGAGTATAATTTTTTCACAGGTACCCCAAGGATTCTACATGGAGAAAAGGACTGAGCCTCGTGGGAACATAGGTAAGTATGTATGTTTGGAGGTGTGCATGTATGTAATAAACTTATACTGTCACGGTGTGTGTGTCCTGTTTTTTGGGGGATATTTTTTTAGTAGTAGTACTACAGGTACCAGCGGGCCCGGTTTTCCACCGCATGCTGGTACTTGTGGGTCTCCAAGTATCAGCTTGCGGGGAGTCTTGCTAGGACTTGTAGTACTGCTACTGAAAACAATATTCACATTTTTTACAAAAGGCTATCAGCCCCCCATCCACCGCCCTTGGATGGGGGGGGGGGACAGCCTCGGGCTTCACCCCTGGTCCTTGGGTGGCTGGAGGGGGGGGGACCCCTTGATTTAAGGGGTTCCCACTCCTCCAGGGTACCCCGGCCAGGGGTGACTAGTTGGGTATGTAATGCCAGGGCCGCCGGGACCAGTATAAAAGTATCCCCCGGCTGTGGCATTATGTACCTGGCTAGTGGAGCCCGGTGCTGGTTTCAAAAATACGGGGGACCCCTACGCTTTTTGTCCCCTGTATTTTTGGAGCCAGGACCAGGCGCAGAGCCCGGTGCTGGTTTATGAAATATGGGGGAACCCCTGTCATTTCCCCCCCATATTTTGTGAACCAGGACCGGCTCAAAGAGCCCGAGGCTGGTTTTGCTTAGGGGAGGGGGGACCCCACGCATTTTTTTTTGTGCTTTTTAACAATTTTTTTTTTTTTTACGAAAGGTGCACAATGAAGCCCTGCACGGATCTCACAGATCCGGCCGAGATTCATTGTGTTAATGTCGACAGTGTTTTACTATTCACTCCCGTAAAACACTGCCAAAAAATACGAATGACATCGACATCGGAAAACACGAAAATGCAGAATACGACAGCTTAGAAATTAGTCGTAATAAATTCAAAAAGTTGCAAATTTACACTTTCGATGTCATTCGTGTTTGAACTTTAACCTCATTCTGAAAAATACGAATTTTAGTAAATATACCCCTAAGAGGGGACATGATCAACATCTACAAATATATAAGGGGTCAATACACAGAGCTTGGGAGGAACCTGTTTTCTATAAGATCAGCACAGAGAACACATGGTCACTCGCTTAGGTTAGAGGAGAGAAGTTTCCGCACATTGAGGCGAAAAGGTTTTTTCACAGTAAGGACAATACGTGTTTGGAATTCCCTGCCTGAGAGATTAGTAACTGTGGACTCAGTCAACACCTTTAAGAATGGGTTAGATAAATTCCTATTGGATAAAGATATTCAGGGTTATGGTGCATAGGCACGCATTATAGTTAATTTAACTATTCCTAACATAAAAATAACTAGTCCTATAATAAGACTGCATAGGAGACCACAAATAGGTTGAACTCAATGGACAATTGTCTTTTTTCAACCTTAGTTACTATGTAACTCCTTGGACAATTATGTTGGGCACATTTAGGACATGCTGCTATAAACTCTCGAACATCAGTTTTGAGACGTTGCCGCCAGTAAGACTGTTGAATAAATTTGAGAGTCTTTAGGACCCCAGGATGACCCATGAAGGATGATGAGTGAGCCCAAGTAAGTAGTTGTTTTCGAAGATTTGTGGTGACAAAGGTTTTGCCAGGTGGAGGAACTTGGACTGAAGACGTTTGAGTCGTTAAAAAGGATGTAGGACTCACAATGGCTTGATTCGCGGTAGCATAATTTGATTCAGAAGAATTGAAAGACTGAGAAAGGGCATCTGCTTTTTTGTTTTGAGACCCTGGACAATAGGTGATCTTAAAATTAAACTGGGTGAAGAAAAGAGCCCATCGAGCTTGTCGTGGATTCAAACACTGAGCCGACTGCAGATAGCGAAGATTCTTATGATCAGTATATAATGTAAAAGGGTGTTGTGCTCCCTCTAGAAGGTATCTCCACTCCTCAAACGTCAATTTGATGGCACGTTATTCCGCTCCCCAATAGCATAATTACTTTCGGCCAGAAGGAACTTATGGGAGAACTATCTGCAGAGATGGACTTTTTTATCTTTAAAGACTTGTGACAACACAGCTCCCACTGCTTCCGTAGATGCGTCTACCTCCATTAGAAAGGGACGGTTCAAATCTGGCTGTCGAAGAATGGGAGCTGACACAAAGGCTTGCTTTAAATCGGAGAAGGCTTTGATTGCTTCAGAAGACCAGTTCGTAGGATTTGCTCCCTTGCAAGTCAGGGCTGTGATGGGAGCGGCCAACGTAGAGTAATTCTTAATGAATTCCTATAAAGATTAGCGAAGCCAAGGAGTCGCTGAATCCCCTTAAGAGTCGTAGGAGTGGACCAGTCTTGGATAGCTTGTATATTTACAGGATCCATACATAGCTCTTATCTGGAAATTATGTAACCAATGAACGGTATAGAAGATACTTCAAATGTACACTTCTCCAACTTACAATATAGTAGATTTTTCCTCAGGTGGGTCAGTACCTCTTTAACTTGGTGATGGTGAGACTTCAGATCCTTGGAGAATATAAAGATATAATCCAAGTACACTACTAAAAACTTGTAGAGAAGATCTCGAAAAAGTTTGTTCACATAGCTTTGGAAAACTGCAGGAGCATTACAAAGACCAAAAGGCATTACAAGATATTCATAATTCCCATCCCGGGTATTAAAGGCAGTCTTCCATTCGTCCCCTGCACGGATGCAAATTAAATTGTAGGCTCCACGAAGATCTCATTTTGTAAACACAGTAGCTCCCTTTACCCGGTCTAATAATTCTGGAATTAACGGCAATGGGTACTTGTTCTTCACAGTGATCTCATTAAGTCTGCGATAATCTATGCATGGTCGTAAACCAACGTCTATCTTCTTTATGAAGAAGAATCTGGCTCCTGCAGGTGAAGATGGTCTAATAAATTCTTTGGATAAATTCTCTTGTATATACTCAGACATAGCTTGAGTCTCCAGGATGGACAGTGGATAAATTCGCCCCCTATGAGGTATTTTGCCTGGCACCAAATCGATTGGGCAGTCCCATTTACGATGAGGGGGTAAGGAGTCAGCCGCTTGTTTACTGAAGACATCCACAAAAGATTGATAGACTGAAGGTAACTCGGGAAGACCGACTGACCGTAGGGGTTTAACTGAAGCTAAACAGTCCTTGGAACAATATTCTCCCCACAAAATAATTTCCATAGTTTGCCAGTTGAATTGTGGATTATGTTTCTGCAGCCAAGGTAATCCAAATATCACATATGAGAGGCTTTGGGAATCACGAGGAAGGAAATATATTCAGAATGGAGCACACCAATTTTCATCTTGAGACATACGGTTCGATGAGTGATTATGCCGTCTGGAATTTGACTTCCATCCACTGCTGTAACAGCAACTGCTACTTCCAGAGGCACGGTTTGAACTTTAGATTGTATGACAATGGCTGAGGTGATGATGTTCTCGGCTGCACCGGAATCTAGGAGTTAGATCTGAGGAAGCCACTGACATGAATACACAGGCGGGGAAACGCGTCTTTTAAAAGTTTTAAAAGCTGATCCTGAGCACCTAATTGATAAACCAGGCAAAAACAACTTGCCTCACGACTGGGGAATTTCTACTTGATCTCCAGATAAGGCTTGCTGAGAAGGTTTGAAGCACCAGAGCCGGCACTTGAAATCTATACAACCCAGGAGGAGGATGTTTTAATATATATGTATTAACATGGCCATGCTTAATTAATAACTGCTTTGCATGAACAAGCCTGCTCTTTCCAAAGAAAAACTGCTTTAAAAATCCTGCATGCTAACCAATTAATAACTGCAATAGCAGAGACTATGTTTTAAGATCTATAAAAGCTGCATGGAACACTGAATACTTATTATCTTTGTAACTGGATAAAGAGACTCTGTGGCGATAGCCTGCAAATTTCACTAACAAAGCAACATCTGAAATCTGTTCTGATAAAGATACAAAGTATAAAGTGGAGCTTGGTTACATTGTAATGCTCATTATGCTGATATGAGACAAATGTTTCTTTACTGTCTATGATAAATTGTTATATACATATTGCCATGTTTTGAGATAGAAAATAAGATTTTTAAACCTACCAGTAAATCTTTTTCTCCTAGTCCGTAGAGGATGCTGGGGACTCCGTAAGGACCATGGGGTATAGATGGGCTCCGCAGGAGACATGGGCACCTATAAATAACTTTTAGTATGGGTGTGCACTGGCTCCTCCCTCTATGCCCCTCCTCCAGACCTCAGTTAGATAACTGTGCCCAGAGGAGATGGACAATATGAGGAAAGGATTTTGTTAATCTCAGGGCAAGATTCATACCAGCCCACACCAATCATACCATATAACCTGGAATACCCAAAACCAGTTAACAGTATGAACATCCAACAGCATCGGTCCAAGACCGATTCCAACTGTAACATAACCCTTATGTAAGCAATAACTATATACAAGTCTTGCAGATTTTCCGCACTGGGACGGGCGCCCAGCATCCTCTACGGACTAGGAGAAAAAGATTTACCGGTAGGTTTAAAATCTTATTTTCTCTTACGTCCTAGAGGATGCTGGGGACTCCGTAAGGACCATGGGGTTTACACCAAAAGCTCCCAATCGGGCGGGAGAGTGCGGATGACTCTGTAGCACCGACTGAGCAAATGCTAGGTCCTCATCAGCCAGGGTATCAAACTTGTAGAATTTAGCAATAGTGTTTGAACTAGAGATGAGCGGGTTCGGTTCCTCGGAATCCGAACCCGCCCGAACTTCATTTTTTTTTACACGGGGCCGAGCGACTCGGATCTTCCCGCCTTGCTCGGTTAACCCGAGCGCGCCCGAACGTCATCATCCCGCTGTCGGATTGTCGCGAGGCTCGGATTCTATCGCGAGACTCGGATTCTATATAAGGAGCCGCGCGTCGCCGCCATTTTCACACGTGCATTGAGATTCATAGGGAGAGGACGTGGCTGGCGTCCTCTCCGTTTATAGAGAAGAGAGTGAGACTAGAGTAGAGAGAGACACAGTAGTAATTTTGGGGAGCATTAGGAGGAGTACTACTACTTGCTGAAGTGATAGATAGATAGTGTGACTGTATAATGTATATCTGACTTGTGGGGGAGACACTGACAGTGGGGAGCAGTTAGAGTCTGAGAGCAGGACTCAGGAGTACATATAACGTACAGTGCACACTTTTGCTGCCAGAGTGCCACACTGCCATTGTGACCACACTGACCACCAGTATAATATATATTGTGATTGTCTGCTTAGGAGTACTACTTGCAAGTTGCTGATAGTGTGACCAGTGACCTGACCACCAGTTTAATAATCACCACCAGTTTAATATATATATATATATATATAAAATTGTATATAATATATATATAATATTGTATACCACCAACCCGTTTTTTTTCTTTTTCTTTCTTCTTCTTTATACATACTACTATAGTAGCTTACTGTAGCAGTCTGCGGTGCTGCTGAGCTGACAGTGTCCAGCAGGTCCGTCATCAGTCATTACATAATAAATATATATACCTGTCCGGCTGCAGTACTAGTGATATTATATATATATATATATTGATTTCATCTCATTATCATCCAGTCTATATTAGCAGCAGACACAGTACGGTAGTCCACGGCTGTAGCTACCTCTGTGTCGGCAGTCGCTCGTCCATCCATAATTGTATACCACCTACCCGTGTTTTTTTTTTTTTTTCTTTCTTCTTTATACATACTACTATAGTAGCTTACTGTAGCAGTCTGCGGTGCTGCTGAGCTGACAGTGTCCAGCAGGTCCGTCATCAGTCATTACATAATAAATATATCTACCTGTCCGGCTGCAGTACTAGTGTGATATTATATATATATATATATATATTGATTTCATCTCATTATCATCCAGTCTATATTAGCAGCAGACACAGTACAGTAGTCCACGGCTGTAGCTACCTCTGTGTCGGCAGTCGCTCGTCCATCCATAATTGTATACCACCTACCCGTGGTTTTTTTTTCTTTCTTTCTTCTTTATACATACTACTATAGTAGCTTACTGTAGCAGTCTGCGGTGCTGCTGAGCTGACAGTGTCCAGCAGGTCCGTCATCAGTCATTACATAATAAATATATCTACCTGTCCGGCTGCAGTACTAGTGTGATATTATATATATATATATATATATATTGATTTCATCTCATTATCATCCAGTCTATATTAGCAGCAGACACAGTACGGTAGTCCACGGCTGTAGCTACCTCTGTGTCGGCAGTCGCTCGTCCATCCATAATTGTATACCACCTACCCGTGGTTTTTTTTTTTTTTCTTTCTTCTTTATACATACTACTATAGTAGCTTACTGTAGCAGTCTGCGGTGCTGCTGAGCTGACAGTGTCCAGCAGGTCCGTCATCAGTCATTACATAATAAATATATCTACCTGTCCGGCTGCAGTACTAGTGTGATATTATATATATATATATATTGATTTCATCTCATTATCATCCAGTCTATATTAGCAGCAGACACAGTACGGTAGTCCACGGCTGTAGCTACCTCTGTGTCGGCAGTCGCTCGTCCATCCTTAATTGTATACCACCTACCCGTGGTTTGTTTTTTTTTTCTTTCTTCTTTATACATACTACTATAGTAGCTTACTGTAGCAGTCTGCGGTGCTGCTGAGCTGACAGTGTCCAGCAGGTCCGTCATCAGTCATTACATAATAAATATATCTACCTGTCCGGCTGCAGTACTAGTGTGATATTATATATATATATATATTGATTTCATCTCATTATCATCCAGTCTATATTAGCAGCAGACACAGTACGGTAGTCCACGGCTGTAGCTACCTCTGTGTCGGCAGTCGCTCGTCCATCCATAATTGTATACCACCTACCCGTGGTTTTTTTTTTTTCTTTCTTCTTTATTCATACTACTATAGTAGCTTACTGTAGCAGTCTGCGGTGCTGCTGAGCTGACAGTGTCCAGCAGGTCCGTCATCAGTCATTACATAATAAATATATATACCTGTCCGGCTGCAGTACTAGTGATATTATATATATATATATATTGATTTCATCTCATTATCATCCAGTCTATATTAGCAGCAGACACAGTACGGTAGTCCACGGCTGTAGCTACCTCTGTGTCGGCAGTCGCTCGTCCATCCATAAGTATACTAGTATCCATCCATCTCCATTGTTTACCTGAGGTGCCTTTTAGTTGTGCCTATTAAAATATGGAGAACAAAAATGTTGAGGTTCCAAAATTAGGGAAAGATCAAGATCCACTTCCACCTCGTGCTGAAGCTGCTGCCACTAGTCATGGCCGAGATGATGAAATGCCAGCAACGTCGTGTGCCAAGGCCGATGCCCAATGTCATAGGACAGAGCATGTAAAATCCAAAACACCAAATATCAGTAAAAAAAGGACTCCAAAATCTAAAATAAAATTGTCGGAGGAGAAGCGTAAACTTGCCAATATGCCATTTACCACACGGAGTGGCAAGGAACGGCTGAGGCCCTGGCCTATGTTCATGGCTAGTGGTTCAGCTTTACATGAGGATGGAAGCACTCAGCCTCTCGCTAGAAAAATGAAAAGACTCAAGCTGGCAAAAGCACCGCAAAGAACTGTGCGTTCTTCGAAATCCCAAATCCACAAGGAGAGTCCAATTGTGTCGGTTGCGATGCCTGACCTTCCCAACACTGGACGTGAAGAGCATGCGTCTTCCACCATTTGCACGCCCCCTGCAAGTGCTGGAAGGAGCACCCGCAGTCCAGTTCCTGATAGTCAGATTGAAAATGTCAGTGTTGAAGTACACCAGGATGAGGAGGATATGGGTGTTGCTGGCGCTGGGGAGGAAATTGACAAGGAGGATTCTGATGGTGAGGTGGTTTGTTTAAGTCAGGCACCCGGGGAGACACCTGTTGTCCGTGGGAGGAATATGGCCGTTGACATGCCTGGTGAAAATACCAAACAAATCAGCTCTTCGGTGTGGAAGTATTTCAACAGAAATGCGGACAACATTTGTCAAGCCGTGTGTTGCCTTTGTCAAGCTGTAATAAGTAGGGGTAAGGACGTTAACCACCTCGGAACATCCTCCCTTATACGTCACCTGCAGCGCATTCATAATAAGTCAGTGACAAGTTCAAAAACTTTGGGCGACAGCGGAAGCAGTCCACTGACCAGTAAATCCCTTCCTCTTGTAACCAAGCTCACGCAAACCACCCCACCAACTCCCTCAGTGTCAATTTCCTCCTTCCCCAGGAATGCAAATAGTCCTGCAGGCCATGTCACTGGCAATTCTGACGATTCCTCTCCTGCCTGGGATTCCTCCGATGCATCCTTGCGTGTAACGCCTACTGCTGCTGGCGCTGCTGTTGTTGCTGCTGGGAGTCGATGGTCATCCCAGAGGGGAAATCGTAAGACCACTTTTACTACTTCCACCAAGCAATTGACTGTCCAACAGTCCTTTGCGAGGAAGATGAAATATCACAGCAGTCATCCTGCTGCAAAGCGGATAACTGAGGCCTTGGCATCCTGGGTGGTGAGAAACGTGGTTCCGGTATCCATCATTACTGCAGAGCCAACTAGAGACTTGTTGGAGGTACTGTGTCCCCGGTACCAAATACCATCTAGGTTCCATTTCTCTAGGCAGGCGATACCGAAAATGTACACAGACCTCAGAAAAAGAGTCACCAGTGTCCTAAAAAATGCAGCTGTACCCAATGTCCACTTAACCACGGACATGTGGACAAGTGGAGCAGGGCAGGGTCAGGACTATATGACTGTGACAGCCCACTGGGTAGATGTATGGACTCCCGCCGCAAGAACAGCGGCGGCGGCACCAGTAGCAGCATCTCGCAAACGCCAACTCTTTCCTAGGCAGGCTACGCTTTGTATCACCGGTTTCCAGAATACGCACACAGCTGAAAACCTCTTACGGCAACTGAGGAAGATCATCGCGGAATGGCTTACCCCAATTGGACTCTCCTGTCGATTTGTGGCATCGGACAACGCCAGCAATATTGTGTGTGCATTAAATCTGGGCAAATTCCAGCACGTCCCATGTTTTGCACATACCTTGAATTTGGTGGTGCAGAATTTTTAAAAAAACGACAGGGGCGTGCAAGAGATGCTGTCGGTGGCCAGAAGAATTGCGGGACACTTTCGGCGTACAGGCACCACGTACAGAAGACTGGAGCAACACCAAAAACGCCTGAACCTGCCCTGCCATCATCTGAAGCAAGAAGTGGTAACGAGGTGGAATTCAACCCTCTATATGCTTCAGAGGTTGGAGGAGCAGCAAAAGGCCATTCAAGCCTATACAATTCAGCACGATATAGGAGGTGGAATGCACCTGTCTCAAGCGCAGTGGAGAATGATTTCAACGTTGTGTAAGGTTCTGCTGCCCTTTGAACTTGCCACACGTGAAGTCAGTTCAGACACTGCCAGCCTGAGTCAGGTCATTCCCCTCATCAGGCTTTTGCAGAAGAAGCTGGAGACATTGAAGGAGGAGCTAACACGGAGCGATTCCGCTAGGCATGTGGGACTTGTGGATGGAGCCCTTAATTCGCTTAACAAGGATTCACGGGTGGTCAATCTGTTGAAATCAGAGCACTACATTTTGGCCACCGTGCTCGATCCTAGATTTAAAACCTACCTTGGATCTCTCTTTCCGGCAGACACAAGTCTGCTGGGGTTCAAAGACCTGCTGGTGAGAAAATTGTTAAGTCAAGCGGAACGCGACCTGTCAACATCTCCTCCTTCACATTCTCCCGCAACTGGGGGTGCGAGGAAAAGGCTCAGAATTCCGAGCCCACCCGCTGGCGGTGATGCTGGGCAGTCTGGAGCGACTGCTGATGCTGACATCTGGTCCGGACTGAAGGACCTGTCAACGATTACGGACATGTCGTCTACTGTCACTGCATATGATTCTCTCCCCATTGAAAGAATGGTGGAGGATTATATGAGTGACCGCATCCAAGTAGGCACGTCACACAGTCCGTACTTATACTGGCAGGAAAAAGAGGCAAGTTGGAGGCCCTTGCACAAACTGGCTTTATTCTACCTAAGTTGCCCTCCCACAAGTGTGTACTCCGAAAGAGTGTTTAGTGCCGCCGCTCACCTTGTCAGCAATCGGCGTACGAGGTTACTTCCAGAAAATGTGGAGAAGATGATGTTCATTAAAATGAATTATAATCAATTCCTCCGTGGAGACATTGACCAGCAGCAATTGCCTCCACAAAGTACACAGGGAGCTGAGATGGTGGATTCCAGTGGGGACGAATTGATAATCTGTGAGGAGGGGGATGTACACGGTGATATATCGGAGGATGATGATGAGGTGGACATCTTGCCTCTGTAGAGCCAGTTTGTGCAAGGAGAGATTAATTGCTTCTTTTTTGGTGGGGGTCCAAACCAACCCGTCATTTCAGTCACAGTCGTGTGGCAGACCCTGTCACTGAAATGATGGGTTGGTTAAAGTGTGCATGTCCTGTTTATACAACATAAGGGTGGGTGGGAGGGCCCAAGGACAATTCCATCTTGCACCTCTTTTTTCTTTAATTTTTCTTTGCGTCATGTGCTGTTTGGGGAGTGTTTTTTGGAAGGGCCATCCTGCGTGACACTGCAGTGCCACTCCTAGATGGGCCAGGTGTTTGTGTCGGCCACTAGGGTCGCTTAGCTTACTCACACAGCTACCTCATTGCGCCTCTTTTTTTCTTTGCGTCATGTGCTGTTTGGGGAGTGTTTTTTGGAAGGGCCATCCTGCGTGACACTGCAGTGCCACTCCTAGATGGGCCCGGTGTTTGTGTCGGCCACTAGGGTCGCTTATCTTACTCACACAGCTACCTCATTGCGCCTCTTTTTTTCTTTGCGTCATGTGCTGTTTGGGGAGTGTTTTTTGGAAGGGCCATCCTGCGTGACACTGCAGTGCCACTCCTAGATGGGCCCGGTGTTTGTGTCGGCCACTAGGGTCGCTTATCTTACTCACACAGCTACCTCATTGCGCCTCTTTTTTTCTTTGCGTCATGTGCTGTTTGGGGAGTGTTTTTTGGAAGGGCCATCCTGCGTGACACTGCAGTGCCACTCCTAGATGGGCCAGGTGTTTGTGTCGGCCACTAGGGTCGCTTAGCTTACTCACACAGCTACCTCATTGCGCCTCTTTTTTTCTTTGCGTCATGTGCTGTTTGGGGAGTGTTTTTTGGAAGGGCCATCCTGCGTGACACTGCAGTGCCACTCCTAGATGGGCCCGGTGTTTGTGTCGGCCACTAGGGTCGCTTATCTTACTCACACAGCTACCTCATTGCGCCTCTTTTTTTCTTTGCGTCATGTGCTGTTTAGGGAGTGTTTTTTGGAAGGGCCATCCTGCGTGACACTGCAGTGCCACTCCTAGATGGGCCCGGTGTTTGTGTCGGCCACTAGGGTCGCTTAGCTTAGTCATCCAGCGACCTCGGTGCAAATTTTAGGACTAAAAATAATATTGTGAGGTGTGAGGTATTCAGAATAGACTGAAAATGAGTGGAAATTATGGTTTTTGAGGTTAATAATACTTTGGGATCAAAATGACCCCCAAATTCTATGATTTAAGCTGTTTTTTAGTGTTTTTTGAAAAAAACACCCGAATCCAAAACACACCCGAATCCGACAAAAAAAATTCGGTGAGGTTTTGCCAAAACGCGGTCGAACCCAAAACACGGCCGCGGAACCGAACCCAAAACCAAAACACAAAACCCGAAAAATTTCAAGTGCACATCTCTAGTTTGAACCCGACCAAGTCGCCACTCGGCAAAGCTGTAATGCCGAGATGCCTCGGGCAGACGCCCAAGAAGATCCCACCTTCCTAGTGGAATGGGCCTTTACTGAATGTGGTAACGGCAATCCACCCGTAACATAAGCCTGCTGAATCGTGTTACAGATCCAGCGAGCAATAGTCTGCTTTGAAGCAGGCGTGCCAATCTTGTTGGCTGCATACAGGACAAACAGAGCCTCTGTTTTCCTAATTCTAGCCGTCCTGGCTACATAAATCTTTAAGGCCCTGACTACATCCAGGGACATGGAATCCTCCAAGTCACTCGTAGCCACAGGCACCACGATAGGTTGGTTCATATGAAATGAAGACACCACCTTAGGTAAAAATTGAGGACGAGTCCTCAATTCTGCTCTATCCAGATGAAAAATCAAGTAGGGGCTCTTGTGAGACAATGCCGCCAATTCAGACACCCGCCTTGCCGAAGCTAAGGCCAATAACATGACCACCTTCCAGGTGAGAAATTTCAACTCAACCGTTTTAAGGGGTTCAAACCAGTGTGACTTAAGGAACTGTAACACCACGTTCAGGTCCCATGGCGCCACTGGGGCCACAAAAGGAGGCTGGATGTGTAGCACTCCCTTCACAAAAGTCTGGACTTCTGGAAGAGAAGCCAATTCCTTCTGAAAGAATATCGATAAGGCCGAAATCTGTACCTTAACAGAGCCTAACTTCAGGCCCATATCCACTCCTGTTTGTAGAAAGAGGAGAAAACGGCCGGGGTGGAAATCTTCCGTAGGAGCATTCTTGGCTTCACACCAAGATACATACTTCCTCCAAATACGGTGATAATGTTTTGCCGTCACCTCCTTCCTAGCCTTTATTAGAGTAGGTATGACCTCCTCCGGAATACCCTTCTCAGCTAGGATCCGGCGTTCAACCGCCATGCCGTCAAACGTAACCGCGGTAAGTCTTGGAACGTGCAAGGTCCCTGCTGTAACAGGTCCTCCCTTAGCGGAAGAGGCCAAGGATCTTCTGCGAGCATCTCCTGAAGATCCGAGTACCAGGCCCTTCAAGGCCAGTCTGGAACAATGAGTATTGTCTGTACTCTTTTCTGTCTTATGATCCTCAACACCTTTGTGATGAGAGGCAGAGGAGGAAACACATAGACCAACTGGAACACCCATGGCGTTACCAGAGCATCTACTGCTATTGCCTGAGGGTCCCGGGACCTGGCACAGTACCTCCGAAGCTTCTTGTTGAGGCGTGACACCATCATGTCTATTTGAGGAACTCCCCAGAGACCCGTTATCTCTGCAAAGACTTCTTGATGAAGTCCCCACTCTCCTGGATGGAGATCGTGTCTGCTGAGGAAGTCCGCTTCCCAGTTGTCCACTCCCGGAATGAAGACAGCTGACAGAACGCTTACGTGACTTTCCGCCCAGCGAAGAATCCTGGTGGCTTCCGCCATCGCGACTCTGCTCCTTGTCCCGCCTTGGCGGTTCACATGAGCCACGGCTGTGACATTGTCTGATTGAATCAGAACCGGTAGGTTGCGAAGAAGACCCTCCGCTTGTCGAAGGCCGTTGTATATGGCCCTTATTTCCAGCACGTTGATGTGCAGACAGGACTCCTGGCTTGACCATAGTCCTTGAAAGTTTCTTCCTTGGGTGACTGCTCCCCATCCTCGGAGGCTCGCGTCCGTGGTTACCAGAACCCAGTCCTGAATGCCGAACCTGCGACCCTCCAGAAGGTGAGCACTTTGCAGCCACCATAGGAGAGACACCCTGGCCCTGGGGGACAGTGTTATTTTCTGATGTATTTGTAGATGGGACCCGGACCACTTGTCCAGAAGGTCCCATTGAAACGTCCTCGCATGGAACCTGCCGAAGGGAATGGCCTCGTAGGCTGCCACCATTTTCCCCAGAACTCGAGTGCATTGATGAACTGACACTCTTTTCGGCTTTAGCAGGTCTCTAACCATGTTCTGGAGGTCCTGGGCTTTTTCCAACGGGAGAAAAACCTTCTTTCGTTCCGTGTCTAGTATCATGCCTAGGAACGATAGTCGAGATGTTGGAACCAACTGTGACTTTGGCAGATTGAGAATCCAACCGTGTTGCTGGAGCACTCTCAGAGAGAGTGACACGTTCTTCAGTAATCGATCTTTTGATCTCGCCTTTATCAGGAGATCGTCCAAGTATGGGATAATTGTGACTCCTTGCCTGCGCAGGATCACCATCATTTCCGCCATTATCTTGGTGAAAATCCTCCTGTACCGCGAATCTCAGGTACTCCTGATGAGCGGGATATATGGGGACATGTAGGTAAGCATCCTTTATGTCCAGTGACACCATAAAATCCACCCCTTCCAGGCTGGCTATTACAGCTCGGAGTGATTCCATCTTGAATTTGAAACGTTTCAAGTACAGATTTAGGGATTTTTTATTTAAACTGGGCCTGACCGAACCATCCGGCTTCGGGACCACAAAGAGGGTCGAATAGTACCCTTTTCCCTGTTGACTCAGGGGAACCCCTATAACCACTTGCTGTTGACACAGCGTTTGAATTGCAGCTAACACTACTTCCCGCTCTGGGGTAGAAGCTGGTAAGGCCGACTTGAAAAATCGGTGTGGGGGCACCTCTTCGAATTCCAGCTTGTAGCCTTGGGAAACTATCTCCATCACCCAAGGATCTACGTCTGACCGAACCCAGACCTGGCTGAAGAGTCGAAGGCGTGCCCCCACCGGTGCGGACTCCCACAGGGGAGCCCCAGCGTCATGCGGTGGATTTTGTATAAGCCGGGGAGGACTTCTGTTCCTGGGAACCCGCCACGGCAGGTGTTCTTTTCCCTCTACCCTTACCTCTGGCAAGGAAGGAGGAGCCCCGACCTCTTCTGGGCTTTTGCGACCAAAAGGACTGCATCTGATACTGTGGAGTTTTCTTTTGCTGTTGGGGAACAAAAGGTAAAAAGGTAGATTTACCTGCGGTAGCTGTGGAAACCAGGTCCGCGAGCCCATCCCCCAACAACACATCACCCTTATAGGGTAAAACCTCCATATGCTTTTGTGATAGGTGGCTAAGCGTACCTGCAGTCTCACGCCTGTCCAGTTGTGGCCTCTCTGGTCGTTCGGTTCTTGCTTGTCGCGACGTCAGGCGGAATCTGCGTGGGAAGGCTGCGTAGGACCTGGGCAGAAGGGACGGGGATACCCCAGTATAGTCAACACCCCCCTTTTAAAGGTGAAAGGACCACTACGGTGGGATACAGTAACAAAGATTTATTATAGACAGGGTTAGTCACTGGTCCATGTGACTAAATTCACCTCTTAGTAGAGTTCAGTGCAATTCAATAAGCCACGATACTTTTAGTCACATACTAAAAATATAACATAACATTAACACAAGAGCATTTCAGAATTTCAACACTCAGACGTCTTATACAGCTGTTTCATGAGTATGCATGCGTTATACTGACGGGTCACTAGATGTCGCTAGATTGGATATGTTCAGTTTATGCTGCTGACAAAATGTTCCAGCTATATCACTGTCCTACAGGGGGTGCTGTAGAATGAGTTCGCACTGTGCACAGTATTTGTAATCCAACGGGTGGTGCCGTGGAGCAGCTACTTGCCATGTATAGCACCAGTTTCCAATAGAGGGCGCTGTGGAGTAAGTCATATCCCAGTATAGCAATGCTTCAAATAGAGGGCGCTGTGGAGTAAGTCATTTCACAGTCTAGCAATGCTTCAAATAGAGGGCGCTGTGGAGTAAGTCATTTCACAGTCTAGCAATGCTTCAAATAGAGGGCGCTGTGGAGCAAGTCATATCACAGTATAGCAATGCTTCAAATAGAGGGCGCTGTGGAGTAAGTCATTTCACATACAGTGGGTCACAGAGCAAATGACCCAATCCTAGCACACACATTGTGCTGCAGCTCAAACAGTCTAGGGATAAGTGTCACTTCGTGTTTTCCTTGCAATTGCAGTGGTAAGGGGAAGCAGAGGGTCTCACACAACCCTATCCCTTAAGGCTCTCTCTGGTACAATGACAGGCAGCTCCAAATAAATCCCACATGTCCCTCTCCTTGTACATAGGGTCCTGCTGTGATCTGTCCCAAGGGGCTGTGATGTTGCAAGCTGTCAGGGTGACCACTGTTGGTCTGGGTGCCCATATGTGGGGGCTGTCTGGGGTGAAGTAGAGTACCTGCATTATCTGCTGCTGTTGCCAGCTCCTGCCGGTCACTTCTCACTGCTGCTTTTCAGGATGACAGCCGTCTCTCGATGCCCAGTCTCTCCCAGCGCAGCGCGCCTCCAGACCTCCGCGTACAGCTCTTCACATCCACGCATGACACACTGCCTCCTGTTCCAAAGCCATGCTCTCTCTGTCTGCTCACTGCAGCTCTCCTTCCTGCTTCTCTCCCCACACAACACGGCCAATCAGAGCGCTCCCAGCTTCCCGCTCTGCAGGGATCCTGATGGAAAGCACAGGGTCCTAGTGCTATACATATTCCTCTCCTGGTTGCCATAGTTGCTTAGCAACCAGTGTAAAAAGGATTTTAATCCTCACAGTGCATCTGCAACTGGTTTAACTGCAGAAGGGGTACCCCAAACGCGGGTATCACATGTTCGCCCGCTGAAATTATGCGTGTCCCCACGCATACTGTAATGGATTAAAGTCCTACACCACAGTCTTTGAACTCCCAATACATGCAAATAATTAGATGCCAACAAGTTAAACCTGAACAGTTATACCTTTCTACTTTTACTCTTGTTAAATAGCTAGGGTATGTCCATCCCAGGGACCCCATCCCTCCGCCACAGGACTCCGATCCCTCTGCGGTACGGGTTCTTCAATGGTGTACATGGGTGGTACTCTATATCATGGCGTGCGATCTGCAACGAGCATGTGGTGCACCTTTATCGCATCTCATTGATCTTCGTATAGCCTGCTGTATCCTGAAGGTGAATTCTTCTCCCGTTATGGTCCTGTACTCACTATCCATTACAGGCTTCTCTTCCGTGGAATGGGCTTCAGCCTTCTCAGCTGCCTGTGGGGTCTCTGCCTGCAGTGCCTGGGGCTTGGGTTCAGACGATGGCATTGCTGGCTCCGGACTTCTGGATTCCACGGGTTCCACTATCTTTGTCATGGCCATGTGGACCACTGCTTCAGTGTCCCTTTTCTGGTCAGTCGCACCGGCATCTGTTTGCTCGAAATTTGCTGCACGGTAATCTGCGTCTTGCCTTTTTGGGATGTACTCTCGTTTTGGTTGAGGAGAAATCTGAGGCTTTATCACATTTTGAAGGCACTGCTGCACTGTCTCACTCTGACCTTTCGCAACCGGTCTCTCGCTTGTGTCCAGCATTTTCCTTTGCTTTGGGACTTCAGGTTCGGGTGGTCGGGGTATCCGTTCAGGTCGAGGAGGATTGGTGTTAGGTCTACCGGTCTCGCTATTACAGTCTCTTGGTTCCTCTCTGCTTCCGCTGTCCCAGTAGTCTTGCTGGTAGTAGAGTGGAGGCTTTCTATACCGCGGACAGCGCCAATACCGGTTACGCTCTCTGGCATGTCTGTTGCCTTGCACTGGAACGCCATTAGGACCTGTGACGTTGATGGCCTTAACGCCCCTTTTTCCATTGGTCAATTCAAATTCGACCCATTCCCCGCTTCCTAGGCTTCGGAAGTAATTGTTCTGATGGGTCTTCTGAATGCCCGTATAGTGAACATATATGGTTCTCTTAGTGTCTGTTCTCCTTATGAAGCCGTAACCACGCGTTGCACTAAACCACAATACTTGGCCTGTCGTCTTTCTTGTTCTGGTTCTTCGATCATCCCCACCAGATGGTACACTCATCACTCCGACTTGACTCTGCCACACCAGTCTTGGTCCTGCTTTTCTGGGTCGTTCCTCCCATGGTAGATCTATTCTCTCCACTCTTTCGGAGGTCTGTTGACATACAGTGCCTTTCAGAGCATGGAATTGATCGGTCAATCGTCGGCCCGATTCTCTTACTACGTCCCAGCGAGGACGACTCTGCCAATCTTGCTCATTGACGCCATTCTCTGTGTCTAGTCCTATCTTGGTCCCTGTCGAGCTCTTCTAATCTCCGGCTCATTTGGGAGAGATTCAATATCATCTCCGTCAGCCTCTGATTGAGCGTTTCCATAGGATCTGGTCCCGGTGGGGCTTGTGCTTGCTGGAGAACCGCTCCCACTTGGGCTAGTCCGTCTGACTTCACGGGCAGTGCGGTTTCTCTGTAGCTGTCATCTTCACTCCACTCTGAAGACGCATCTTTCACGACATTGTTGCTCTGATTTTTCCCAAGGATCTGCAGCACCGTCTCTTTGAATTCAGAGAAGGAGTTCCCTGGTTGCTGTCGTCTCTCCATGCGCATTTGAGAGCGAATCGTCTCTCCTCTTGCCCCTTCTACAAACAGGTCTGTTAACGTTCTATCTATCCCTTCGACTTCTCGTTCATCCAGGGCCCGTATAGCCTTTGCAGCTTCTTGTAGGGCCAGCGCGAAGTCTCGCAGTGATTCGTCAGGTCTTTGTTTTCTCGCATAAAGGCGGCTCTTTAATTCCGCTATAGTCTCGCAGTCGAATATGGTCATCAGCTTCTTAAAGATCCCTTCGACGGTCTTCTTTTCGCTGTCTTCCCATGCTTTCACTTCCCGTAGTGCCGAATCCGTCAATTGACCCATAACGATCTCTATTTTCTGTTCTTCGGTTAGTGAGTACAGGCGGAACATGGAGTACATCTTGTCTTTGAATTCTTTGAACGTACTCGAACCCGGCACTTGTTTTCCTGCAAACGTTGGTAACCATGGTGCTCCAAAATAGTATGGCATAGTCAACGGTGATGCCGCCATGGTGGTCGTGTTTCCTTGTCCGAGTGCCGGTGGTAGCATGGGAGTAGCGGGAACCTGTGGATCCGTCATCTTGCTCGTATCCTGTTCGTGACGCCAAGTGTGATAGGTGGCTAAGCGTACCTGCAGTCTCACGCCTGTCCAGTTGTGGCCTCTCTGGTCGTTCGGTTCTTGCTTGTCGCGACGTCAGGCGGAATCTGCGTGGGAAGGCTGCGTAGGACCTGGGCAGAAGGGACGGGGATACCCCAGTATAGTCAACACCCCCCTTTTAAAGGTGAAAGGACCACTACGGTGGGATACAGTAACAAAGATTTATTATAGACAGGGTTAGTCACTGGTCCATGTGACTAAATTCACCTCTTAGTAGAGTTCAGTGCAATTCAATAAGCCACGATACTTTTAGTCACATACTAAAAATATAACATAACATTAACACAAGAGCATTTCAGAATTTCAACACTCAGACGTCTTATACAGCTGTTTCATGAGTATGCATGCGTTATACTGACGGGTCACTAGATGTCGCTAGATTGGATATGTTCAGTTTATGCTGCTGACAAAATGTTCCAGCTATATCACTGTCCTACAGGGGGTGCTGTAGAATGAGTTCGCACTGTGCACAGTATTTGTAATCCAACGGGTGGTGCCGTGGAGCAGCTACTTGCCATGTATAGCACCAGTTTCCAATAGAGGGCGCTGTGGAGTAAGTCATATCCCAGTATAGCAATGCTTCAAATAGAGGGCGCGGTGGAGTAAGTCATTTCACAGTCTAGCAATGCTTCAAATAGAGGGCGCTGTGGAGTAAGTCATTTCACAGTCTAGCAATGCTTCAAATAGAGGGCGCTGTGGAGCAAGTCATATCACAGTATAGCAATGCTTCAAATAGAGGGCGCTGTGGAGTAAGTCATTTCACATACAGTGGGTCACAGAGCAAATGACCCAATCCTAGCACACACATTGTGCTGCAGCTCAAACAGTCTAGGGATAAGTGTCACTTCGTGTTTTCCTTGCAATTGCAGTGGTAAGGGGAAGCAGAGGGTCTCACACAACCCTATCCCTTAAGGCTCTCTCTGGTACAATGACAGGCAGCTCCAAATAAATCCCACATGTCCCTCTCCTTGTACATAGGGTCCTGCTGTGATCTGTCCCAAGGGGCTGTGATGTTGCAAGCTGTCAGGGTGACCACTGTTGGTCTGGGTGCCCATATGTGGGGGCTGTCTGGGGTGAAGTAGAGTACCTGCATTATCTGCTGCTGTTGCCAGCTCCTGCCGGTCACTTCTCACTGCTGCTTTTCAGGATGACAGCCGTCTCTCGATGCCCAGTCTCTCCCAGCGCAGCGCGCCTCCAGACCTCCGCGTACAGCTCTTCACATCCACGCATGACACACTGCCTCCTGTTCCAAAGCCATGCTCTCTCTGTCTGCTCACTGCAGCTCTCCTTCCTGCTTCTCTCCCCACACAACACGGCCAATCAGAGCGCTCCCAGCTTCCCGCTCTGCAGGGATCCTGATGGAAAGCCCAGGGTCCTAGTGCTATACATATTCCTCTCCTGGTTGCCATAGTTGCTTAGCAACCAGTGTAAAAAGGATTTTAATCCTCACAGTGCATCTGCAACTGGTTTAACTGCAGAAGGGGTACCCCAAACGCGGGTATCACATGTTCGCCCGCTGAAATTATGCGTGTCCCCACGCATACTGTAATGGATTAAAGTCCTACACCACAGTCTTTGAACTCCCAATACATGCAAATAATTAGATGCCAACAAGTTAAACCTGAACAGTTATACCTTTCTACTTTTACTCTTGTTAAATAGCTAGGGTATGTCCATCCCAGGGACCCCATCCCTCCGCCACAGGACTCCGATCCCTCTGCGGTACGGGTTCTTCAATGGTGTACATGGGTGGTACTCTATATCACGGCGTGCGATCTGCAACGAGCATGTGGTGCACCTTTATCGCATCTCATTGATCTTCGTATAGCCTGCTGTATCCTGAAGGTGAATTCTTCTCCCGTTATGGTCCTGTACTCACTATCCATTACAGGCTTCTCTTCCGTGGAATGGGCTTCAGCCTTCTCAGCTGCCTGTGGGGTCTCTGCCTGCAGTGCCTGGGGCTTGGGTTCAGACGATGGCATTGCTGGCTCCGGACTTCTGGATTCCACGGGTTCCACTATCTTTGTCATGGCCATGTGGACCACTGCTTCAGTGTCCCTTTTCTGGTCAGTCGCACCGGCATCTGTTTGCTCGAAATTTGCTGCACGGTAATCTGCGTCTTGCCTTTTTGGGATGTACTCTCGTTTTGGTTGAGGAGAAATCTGAGGCTTTATCACATTTTGAAGGCACTGCTGCACTGTCTCACTCTGACCTTTCGCAACCGGTCTCTCGCTTGTGTCCAGCATTTTCCTTTGCTTTGGGACTTCAGGTTCGGGTGGTCGGGGTATCCGTTCAGGTCGAGGAGGATTGGTGTTAGGTCTACCGGTCTCACTATTACAGTCTCTTGGTTCCTCTCTGCTTCCGCTGTCCCAGTAGTCTTGCTGGTAGTAGAGTGGAGGCTTTCTATACCGCGGACAGCGCCAATACCGGTTACGCTCTCTGGCATGTCTGTTGCCTTGCACTGGAACGCCATTAGGACCTGTGACGTTGATGGCCTTAACGCCCCTTTTTCCATTGGTCAATTCAAATTCGACCCATTCCCCGCTTCCTAGGCTTCGGAAGTAATTGTTCTGATGGGTCTTCTGAATGCCCGTATAGTGAACATATATGGTTCTCTTAGTGTCTGTTCTCCTTATGAAGCCGTAACCACGCGTTGCACTAAACCACAATACTTGGCCTGTCGTCTTTCTTGTTCTGGTTCTTCGATCATCCCCACCAGATGGTACACTCATCACTCCGACTTGACTCTGCCACACCAGTCTTGGTCTTGCTTTTCTGGGTCGTTCCTCCCATGGTAGATCTATTCTCTCCACTCTTTCGGAGGTCTGTTGACATACAGTGCCTTTCAGAGCATGGAATTGATCGGTCAATCGTCGGCCCGATTCTCTTACTACGTCCCAGCGAGGACGACTCTGCCAATCTTGCTCTTGACGCCATTCTCTGTGTCTATTCCTATCTTGGTCCCTGTCGAGCTCTTCTAATCTCCGGCTCATTTGGGAGAGATTCAATATCATCTCCGTCAGCCTCTGATTGAGCGTTTCCATAGGATCTGGTCCCGGTGGGGCTTGTGCTTGCTGGAGAACCGCTCCCACTTGGGCTAGTCCGTCTGACTTCACGGGCAGTGCGGTTTCTCTGTAGCTGTCATCTTCACTCCACTCTGAAGACGCATCTTTCACGACATTGTTGCTCTGATTTTTCCCAAGGATCTGCAGCGCCGTCTCTTTGAATTCAGAGAAGGAGTTCCCTGGTTGCTGTCGTCTCTCCATGCGCATTTGAGAGCGAATCGTCTCTCCTCTTGCCCCTTCTACAAACAGGTCTGTTAACGTTCTATCTATCCCTTCGACTTCTCGTTCATCCAGGGCCCGTATAGCCTTTGCAGCTTCTTGTAGGGCCAGCGCGAAGTCTCGCAGTGATTCGTCAGGTCTTTGTTTTCTCGCATAAAGGCGGCTCTTTAATTCCGCTATAGTCTCGCAGTCGAATATGGTCATCAGCTTCTTAAAGATCCCTTCGACGGTCTTCTTTTCGCTGTCTTCCCATGCTTTCACTTCCCGTAGTGCCGAATCCGTCAATTGACCCATAACGATCTCTATTTTCTGTTCTTCGGTTAGTGAGTACAGGCGGAACATGGAGTACATCTTGTCTTTGAATTCTTTGAACGTACTCGAACCCGGCACTTGTTTTCCTGCAAACGTTGGTAACCATGGTGCTCCAAAATAGTATGGCATAGTCAACGGTGATGCCGCCATGGTGGTCGTGTTTCCTTGTCCGAGTGCCGGTGGTAGCATGGGAGTAGCGGGAACCTGTGGATCCGTCATCTTGCTCGTATCCTGTTCGTGACGCCAAGTGTGATAGGTGGCTAAGCGTACCTGCAGTCTCACGCCTGTCCAGTTGTGGCCTCTCTGGTCGTTCGGTTCTTGCTTGTCGCGACGTCAGGCGGAATCTGCGTGGGAAGGCTGCGTAGGACCTGGGCAGAAGGGACGGGGATACCCCAGTATAGTCAACACCCCCCTTTTAAAGGTGAAAGGACCACTACGGTGGGATACAGTAACAAAGATTTATTATAGACAGGGTTAGTCACTGGTCCATGTGACTAAATTCACCTCTTAGTAGAGTTCAGTGCAATTCAATAAGCCACGATACTTTTAGTCACATACTAAAAATATAACATAACATTAACACAAGAGCATTTCAGAATTTCAACACTCAGACGTCTTATACAGCTGTTTCATGAGTATGCATGCGTTATACTGACGGGTCACTAGATGTCGCTAGATTGGATATGTTCAGTTTATGCTGCTGACAAAATGTTCCAGCTATATCACTGTCCTACAGGGGGTGCTGTAGAATGAGTTCGCACTGTGCACAGTATTTGTAATCCAACGGGTGGTGCCGTGGAGCAGCTACTTGCCATGTATAGCACCAGTTTCCAATAGAGGGCGCTGTGGAGTAAGTCATATCCCAGTATAGCAATGCTTCAAATAGAGGGCGCGGTGGAGTAAGTCATTTCACAGTCTAGCAATGCTTCAAATAGAGGGCGCTGTGGAGTAAGTCATTTCACAGTCTAGCAATGCTTCAAATAGAGGGCGCTGTGGAGCAAGTCATATCACAGTATAGCAATGCTTCAAATAGAGGGCGCTGTGGAGTAAGTCATTTCACATACAGTGGGTCACAGAGCAAATGACCCAATCCTAGCACACACATTGTGCTGCAGCTCAAACAGTCTAGGGATAAGTGTCACTTCGTGTTTTCCTTGCAATTGCAGTGGTAAGGGGAAGCAGAGGGTCTCACACAACCCTATCCCTTAAGGCTCTCTCTGGTACAATGACAGGCAGCTCCAAATAAATCCCACATGTCCCTCTCCTTGTACATAGGGTCCTGCTGTGATCTGTCCCAAGGGGCTGTGATGTTGCAAGCTGTCAGGGTGACCACTGTTGGTCTGGGTGCCCATATGTGGGGGCTGTCTGGGGTGAAGTAGAGTACCTGCATTATCTACTGCTGTTGCCAGCTCCTGCCGGTCACTTCTCACTGCTGCTTTTCAGGATGACAGCCGTCTCTCGATGCCCAGTCTCTCCCAGCGCAGCGCGCCTCCAGACCTCCGCGTACAGCTCTTCACATCCGCGCATGACACACTGCCTCCTGTTCCAAAGCCATGCTCTCTCTGTCTGCTCACTGCAGCTCTCCTTCCTGCTTCTCTCCCCACACAACACGGCCAATCAGAGCGCTCCCAGCTTCCCGCTCTGCAGGGATCCTGATGGAAAGCCCAGGGTCCTAGTGCTATACATATTCCTCTCCTGGTTGCCATAGTTGCTTAGCAACCAGTGTAAAAAGGATTTTAATCCTCACAGTGCATCTGCAACTGGTTTAACTGCAGAAGGGGTACCCCAAACGCGGGTATCACATGTTCGCCCGCTGAAATTATGCGTGTCCCCACGCATACTGTAATGGATTAGAGTCCTACACCACAGTCTTTGAACTCCCAATACATGCAAATAATTAGATGCCAACAAGTTAAACCTGAACAGTTATACCTTTCTACTTTTACTCTTGTTAAATAGCTAGGGTATGTCCATCCCAGGGACCCCATCCCTCCGCCACAGGACTCCGATCCCTCTGCGGTACGGGTTCTTCAATGGTGTACATGGGTGGTACTCTATATCACGGCGTGCGATCTGCAACGAGCATGTGGTGCACCTTTATCGCATCTCATTGATCTTCGTATAGCCTGCTGTATCCTGAAGGCGAATTCTTCTCCCGTTATGGTCCTGTACTCACTATCCATTACAGGCTTCTCTTCCGTGGAATGGGCTTCAGCCTTCTCAGCTGCCTGTGGGGTCTCTGCCTGCAGTGCCTGGGGCTTGGGTTCAGACGATGGCATTGCTGGCTCCGGACTTCTGGATTCCACGGGTTCCACTATCTTTGTCATGGCCATGTGGACCACTGCTTCAGTGTCCCTTTTCTGGTCAGTCGCACCGGCATCTGTTTGCTCGAAATTTGCTGCACGGTAATCTGCGTCTTGCCTTTTTGGGATGTACTCTCGTTTTGGTTGAGGAGAAATCTGAGGCTTTATCACATTTTGAAGGCACTGCTGCACTGTCTCACTCTGACCTTTCGCAACCGGTCTCTCGCTTGTGTCCAGCATTTTCCTTTGCTTTGGGACTTCAGGTTCGGGTGGTCGGGGTATCCGTTCAGGTCGAGGAGGATTGGTGTTAGGTCTACCGGTCTCACTATTACAGTCTCTTGGTTCCTCTCTGCTTCCGCTGTCCCAGTAGTCTTGCTGGTAGTAGAGTGGAGGCTTTCTATACCGCGGACAGCACCAATACCGGTTACGCTCTCTGGCATGTCTGTTGCCTTGCACTGGAACGCCATTAGGACCTGTGACGTTGATGGCCTTAACGCCCCTTTTTCCATTGGTCAATTCAAATTCGACCCATTCCCCGCTTCCTAGGCTTCGGAAGTAATTGTTCTGATGGGTCTTCTGAATGCCCGTATAGTGAACATATATGGTTCTCTTAGTGTCTGTTCTCCTTATGAAGCCGTAACCACGCGTTGCACTAAACCACAATACTTGGCCTGTCGTCTTTCTTGTTCTGGTTCTTCGATCATCCCCACCAGATGGTACACTCATCACTCCGACTTGACTCTGCCACACCAGTCTTGGTCCTGCTTTTCTGGGTCGTTCCTCCCATGGTAGATCTATTCTCTCCACTCTTTCGGAGGTCTGTTGACATACAGTGCCTTTCAGAGCATGGAATTGATCGGTCAATCGTCGGCCCGATTCTCTTACTACGTCCCAGCGAGGACGACTCTGCCAATCTTGCTCTTGACGCCATTCTCTGTGTCTATTCCTATCTTGGTCCCTGTCGAGCTCTTCTAATCTCCGGCTCATTTGGGAGAGATTCAATATCATCTCCGTCAGCCTCTGATTGAGCGTTTCCATAGGATCTGGTCCCGGTGGGGCTTGTGCTTGCTGGAGAACCGCTCCCACTTGGGCTAGTCCGTCTGACTTCACGGGCAGTGCGGTTTCTCTGTAGCTGTCATCTTCACTCCACTCTGAAGACGCATCTTTCACGACATTGTTGCTCTGATTTTTCCCAAGGATCTGCAGCACCGTCTCTTTGAATTCAGAGAAGGAGTTCCCTGGTTGCTGTCGTCTCTCCATGCGCATTTGAGAGCGAATCGTCTCTCCTCTTGCCCCTTCTACAAACAGGTCTGTTAACGTTCTATCTATCCCTTCGACTTCTCGTTCATCCAGGGCCCGTATAGCCTTTGCAGCTTCTTGTAGGGCCAGCGCGAAGTCTCGCAGTGATTCATCAGGTCTTTGTTTTCTCGCATAAAGGCGGCTCTTTAATTCCGCTATAGTCTCGCAGTCGAATATGGTCATCAGCTTCTTAAAGATCCCTTCGACGGTCTTCTTTTCGCTGTCTTCCCATGCTTTCACTTCCCGTAGTGCCGAATCCGTCAATTGACCCATAACGATCTCTATTTTCTGTTCTTCGGTTAGTGAGTACAGGCGGAACATGAAGTACATCTTGTCTTTGAATTCTTTGAACGTACTCGAACCCGGCACTTGTTTTCCTGCAAACGTTGGTAACCATGGTGCTCCAAAATAGTATGGCATAGTCAACGGTGATGCCGCCATGGTGGTCGTGTTTCCTTGTCCGAGTGCCGGTGGTAGCATGGGAGTAGCGGGAACCTGTGGATCCGTCATCTTGCTCGTATCCTGTTCGTGACGCCAAGTGTGATAGGTGGCTAAGCGTACCTGCAGTCTCACGCCTGTCCAGTTGTGGCCTCTCTGGTCGTTCGGTTCTTGCTTGTCGCGACGTCAGGCGGAATCTGCGTGGGAAGGCTGCGTAGGACCTGGGCAGAAGGGACGGGGATACCCCAGTATAGTCAACACCCCCCTTTTAAAGGTGAAAGGACCACTACGGTGGGATACAGTAACAAAGATTTATTATAGACAGGGTTAGTCACTGGTCCATGTGACTAAATTCACCTCTTAGTAGAGTTCAGTGCAATTCAATAAGCCACGATACTTTTAGTCACATACTAAAAATATAACATAACATTAACACAAGAGCATTTCAGAATTTCAACACTCAGACGTCTTATACAGCTGTTTCATGAGTATGCATGCGTTATACTGACGGGTCACTAGATGTCGCTAGATTGGATATGTTCAGTTTATGCTGCTGACAAAATGTTCCAGCTATATCACTGTCCTACAGGGGGTGCTGTAGAATGAGTTCGCACTGTGCACAGTATTTGTAATCCAACGGGTGGTGCCGTGGAGCAGCTACTTGCCATGTATAGCACCAGTTTCCAATAGAGGGCGCTGTGGAGTAAGTCATATCCCAGTATAGCAATGCTTCAAATAGAGGGCGCTGTGGAGTAAGTCATTTCACAGTCTAGCAATGCTTCAAATAGAGGGCGCTGTGGAGTAAGTCATTTCACAGTCTAGCAATGCTTCAAATAGAGGGCGCTGTGGAGCAAGTCATATCACAGTATAGCAATGCTTCAAATAGAGGGCGCTGTGGAGTAAGTCATTTCACATACAGTGGGTCACAGAGCAAATGACCCAATCCTGGCACACACATTGTGCTGCAGCTCAAACAGTCTAGGGATAAGTGTCACTTCGTGTTTTCCTTGCAATTGCAGTGGTAAGGGGAAGCAGAGGGTCTCACACAACCCTATCCCTTAAGGCTCTCTCTGGTACAATGACAGGCAGCTCCAAATAAATCCCACATGTCCCTCTCCTTGTACATAGGGTCCTGCTGTGATCTGTCCCAAGGGGCTGTGATGTTGCAAGCTGTCAGGGTGACCACTGTTGGTCTGGGTGCCCATATGTGGGGGCTGTCTGGGGTGAAGTAGAGTACCTGCATTATCTGCTGCTGTTGCCAGCTCCTGCCGGTCACTTCTCACTGCTGCTTTTCAGGATGACAGCCGTCTCTCGATGCCCAGTCTCTCCCAGCGCAGCGCGCCTCCAGACCTCCGCGTACAGCTCTTCACATCCGCGCATGACACACTGCCTCCTGTTCCAAAGCCATGCTCTCTCTGTCTGCTCACTGCAGCTCTCCTTCCTGCTTCTCTCCCCACACAACACGGCCAATCAGAGCGCTCCCAGCTTCCCGCTCTGCAGGGATCCTGATGGAAAGCCCAGGGTCCTAGTGCTATACATATTCCTCTCCTGGTTGCCATAGTTGCTTAGCAACCAGTGTAAAAAGGATTTTAATCCTCACAGTGCATCTGCAACTGGTTTAACTGCAGAAGGGGTACCCCAAACGCGGGTATCACATGTTCGCCCGCTGAAATTATGCGTGTCCCCACGCATACTGTAATGGATTAGAGTCCTACACCACAGTCTTTGAACTCCCAATACATGCAAATAATTAGATGCCAACAAGTTAAACCTGAACAGTTATACCTTTCTACTTTTACTCTTGTTAAATAGCTAGGGTATGTCCATCCCAGGGACCCCATCCCTCCGCCACAGGACTCCGATCCCTCTGCGGTACGGGTTCTTCAATGGTGTACATGTGTGGTACACTATATCACGGCGTGCGATCTGCAACGAGCATGTGGTGCACCTTTATCGCATCTCATTGATCTTCGTATAGCCTGCTGTATCCTGAAGGCGAATTCTTCTCCCGTTATGGTCCTGTACTCACTATCCATTACAGGCTTCTCTTCCGTGGAATGGGCTTCAGCCTTCTCAGCTGCCTGTGGGGTCTCTGCCTGCAGTGCCTGGGGCTTGGGTTCAGACGATGGCATTGCTGGCTCCGGACTTCTGGATTCCACGGGTTCCACTATCTTTGTCATGGCCATGTGGACCACTGCTTCAGTGTCCCTTTTCTGGTCAGTCGCACCGGCATCTGTTTGCTCGAAATTTGCTGCACGGTAATCTGCGTCTTGCCTTTTTGGGATGTACTCTCGTTTTGGTTGAGGAGAAATCTGAGGCTTTATCACATTTTGAAGGCACTGCTGCACTGTCTCACTCTGACCTTTCGCAACCGGTCTCTCGCTTGTGTCCAGCATTTTCCTTTGCTTTGGGACTTCAGGTTCGGGTGGTCGGGGTATCCGTTCAGGTCGAGGAGGATTGGTGTTAGGTCTACCGGTCTCACTATTACAGTCTCTTGGTTCCTCTCTGCTTCCGCTGTCCCAGTAGTCTTGCTGGTAGTAGAGTGGAGGCTTTCTATACCGCGGACAGCACCAATACCGGTTACGCTCTCTGGCATGTCTGTTGCCTTGCACTGGAACGCCATTAGGACCTGTGACGTTGATGGCCTTAACGCCCCTTTTTCCATTGGTCAATTCAAATTCGACCCATTCCCCGCTTCCTAGGCTTCGGAAGTAATTGTTCTGATGGGTCTTCTGAATGCCCGTATAGTGAACATATATGGTTCTCTTAGTGTCTGTTCTCCTTATGAAGCCGTAACCACGCGTTGCACTAAACCACAATACTTGGCCTGTCGTCTTTCTTGTTCTGGTTCTTCGATCATCCCCACCAGATGGTACACTCATCACTCCGACTTGACTCTGCCACACCAGTCTTGGTCCTGCTTTTCTGGGTCGTTCCTCCCATGGTAGATCTATTCTCTCCACTCTTTCGGAGGTCTGTTGACATACAGTGCCTTTCAGAGCATGGAATTGATCGGTCAATCGTCGGCCCGATTCTCTTACTACGTCCCAGCGAGGACGACTCTGACAATCTTGCTCTTGATGCCATTCTCTGTGTCTATTCCTATCTTGGTCCCTGTCGAGCTCTTCTAATCTCCGGCTCATTTGGGAGAGATTCAATATCATCTCCGTCAGCCTCTGATTGAGCATTTCCATAGGATCTGGTCCCGGTGGGGCTTGTGCTTGCTGGAGAACCGCTCCCACTTGGGCTAGTCCGTCTGACTTCACGGGCAGTGCGGTTTCTCTGTAGCTGTCATCTTCACTCCACTCTGAAGACGCATCTTTCACGACATTGTTGCTCTGATTTTTCCCAAGGATCTGCAGCACCGTCTCTTTGAATTCAGAGAAGGAGTTCCCTGGTTGCTGTCGTCTGTCCATGCGCATTTGAGAGCGAATCGTCTCTCCTCTTGCCCCTTCTACAAACAGGTCTGTTAACGTTCTATCTATCCCTTCGACTTCTCGTTCATCCAGGGCCCGTATAGCCTTTGCAGCTTCTTGTAGGGCCAGCGCGAAGTCTCGCAGTGATTCGTCAGGTCTTTGTTTTCTCGCATAAAGGCGGCTCTTTAATTCCGCTATAGTCTCGCAGTCGAATATGGTCATCAGCTTCTTAAAGATCCCTTCGACGGTCTTCTTTTCGCTGTCTTCCCATGCTTTCACTTCCCGTAGTGCCGAATCCGTCAATTGACCCATAACGATCTCTATTTTCTGTTCTTCGGTTAGTGAGTACAGGCGGAACATGGAGTACATCTTGTCTTTGAATTCTTTGAACGTACTCGAACCCGGCACTTGTTTTCCTGCAAACGTTGGTAACCATGGTGCTCCAAAATAGTATGGCATAGTCAACGGTGATGCCGCCATGGTGGTCGTGTTTCCTTGTCCGAGTGCCGGTGGTAGCATGGGAGTAGCGGGAACCTGTGGATCCGTCATCTTGCTCGTATCCTGTTCGTGACGCCAAGTGTGATAGGTGGCTAAGCGTACCTGCAGTCTCACGCCTGTCCAGTTGTGGCCTCTCTGGTCGTTCGGTTCTTGCTTGTCGCGACGTCAGGCGGAATCTGCGTGGGAAGGCTGCGTAGGACCTGGGCAGAAGGGACGGGGATACCCCAGTATAGTCAACACCCCCCTTTTAAAGGTGAAAGGACCACTACGGTGGGATACAGTAACAAAGATTTATTATAGACAGGGTTAGTCACTGGTCCATGTGACTAAATTCACCTCTTAGTAGAGTTCAGTGCAATTCAATAAGCCACGATACTTTTAGTCACATACTAAAAATATAACATAACATTAACACAAGAGCATTTCAGAATTTCAACACTCAGACGTCTTATACAGCTGTTTCATGAGTATGCATGCGTTATACTGACGGGTCACTAGATGTCACTAGATTGGATATGTTCAGTTTATGCTGCTGACAAAATGTTCCAGCTATATCACTGTCCTACAGGGGGTGCTGTAGAATGAGTTCGCACTGTGCACAGTATTTGTAATCCAACGGGTGGTGCCGTGGAGCAGCTACTTGCCATGTATAGCACCAGTTTCCAATAGAGGGCGCTGTGGAGTAAGTCATATCCCAGTATAGCAATGCTTCAAATAGAGGGCGCTGTGGAGTAAGTCATTTCACAGTCTAGCAATGCTTCAAATAGAGGGCGCTGTGGAGTAAGTCATTTCACAGTCTAGCAATGCTTCAAATAGAGGGCGCTGTGGAGCAAGTCATATCACAGTATAGCAATGCTTCAAATAGAGGGCGCTGTGGAGTAAGTCATTTCACATACAGTGGGTCACAGAGCAAATGACCCAATCCTGGCACACACATTGTGCTGCAGCTCAAACAGTCTAGGGATAAGTGTCACTTCGTGTTTTCCTTGCAATTGCAGTGGTAAGGGGAAGCAGAGGGTCTCACACAACCCTATCCCTTAAGGCTCTCTCTGGTACAATGACAGGCAGCTCCAAATAAATCCCACATGTCCCTCTCCTTGTACATAGGGTCCTGCTGTGATCTGTCCCAAGGGGCTGTGATGTTGCAAGCTGTCAGGGTGACCACTGTTGGTCTGGGTGCCCATATGTGGGGGCTGTCTGGGGTGAAGTAGAGTACCTGCATTATCTGCTGCTGTTGCCAGCTCCTGCCGGTCACTTCTCACTGCTGCTTTTCAGGATGACAGCCGTCTCTCGATGCCCAGTCTCTCCCAGCGCAGCGCGCCTCCAGACCTCCGCGTACAGCTCTTCACATCCACGCATGACACACTGCCTCCTGTTCCAAAGCCATGCTCTCTCTGTCTGCTCACTGCAGCTCTCCTTCCTGCTTCTCTCCCCACACAACACGGCCAATCAGAGCGCTCCCAGCTTCCCGCTCTGCAGGGATCCTGATGGAAAGCCCAGGGTCCTAGTGCTATACATATTCCTCTCCTGGTTGCCATAGTTGCTTAGCAACCAGTGTAAAAAGGATTTTAATCCTCACAGTGCATCTGCAACTGGTTTAACTGCAGAAGGGGTACCCCAAACGCGGGTATCACATGTTCGCCCGCTGAAATTATGCGTGTCCCCACGCATACTGTAATGGATTAAAGTCCTACACCACAGTCTTTGAACTCCCAGTACATGCAAATAATTAGATGCCAACAAGTTAAACCTGAACAGTTATACCTTTCTACTTTTATTCTTGTTAAATAGCTAGGGTATGTCCATCCCAGGGACCCCATCCCTCCGCCACAGGACTCCGATCCCTCTGCGGTACGGGTTCTTCAATGGTGTACATGGGTGGTACTCTATATCACGGCGTGCGATCTGCAACGAGCATGTGGTGCACCTTTATCGCATCTCATTGATCTTCGTATAGCCTGCTGTATCCTGAAGGCGAATTCTTCTCCCGTTATGGTCCTGTACTCACTATCCATTACAGGCTTCTCTTCCGTGGAA
The DNA here is from genome assembly GCF_028390025.1 of Pseudophryne corroboree. NCBI lineage: Eukaryota > Metazoa > Chordata > Amphibia > Anura > Myobatrachidae > Pseudophryne > Pseudophryne corroboree. The sequence continues at coordinate 576,642,081 of NC_086444.1, read as the reverse complement.
TGGGCTTCAGCCTTCTCAGCTGCCTGTGGGGTCTCTGCCTGCAGTGCCTGGGGCTTGGGTTCAGACGATGGCATTGCTGGCTCCGGACTTCTGGATTCCACGGGTTCCACTATCTTTGTCATGGCCATGTGGACCACTGCTTCAGTGTCCCTTTTCTGGTCAGTCGCACCGGCATCTGTTTGCTCGAAATTTGCTGCACGGTAATCTGCGTCTTGCCTTTTTGGGATGTACTCTCGTTTTGGTTGAGGAGAAATCTGAGGCTTTATCACATTTTGAAGGCACTGCTGCACTGTCTCACTCTGACCTTTCGCAACCGGTCTCTCGCTTGTGTCCAGCATTTTCCTTTGCTTTGGGACTTCAGGTTCGGGTGGTCGGGGTATCCGTTCAGGTCGAGGAGGATTGGTGTTAGGTCTACCGGTCTCACTATTACAGTCTCTTGGTTCCTCTATGCTTCCGCTGTCCCAGTAGTCTTGCTGGTAGTAGAGTGGAGGCTTTCTATACCGCGGACAGCACCAATACCGGTTACGCTCTCTGGCATGTCTGTTGCCTTGCACTGGAACGCCATTAGGACCTGTGACGTTGATGGCCTTAACGCCCCTTTTTCCATTGGTCAATTCAAATTCGACCCATTCCCCGCTTCCTAGGCTTCGGAAGTAATTGTTCTGATGGGTCTTCTGAATGCCCGTATAGTGAACATATATGGTTCTCTTAGTGTCTGTTCTCCTTATGAAGCCGTAACCACGCGTTGCACTAAACCACAATACTTGGCCTGTCGTCTTTCTTGTTCTGGTTCTTCGATCATCCCCACCAGATGGTACACTCATCACTCCGACTTGACTCTGCCACACCAGTCTTGGTCCTGCTTTTCTGGGTCGTTCCTCCCATGGTAGATCTATTCTCTCCACTCTTTCGGAGGTCTGTTGACATACAGTGCCTTTCAGAGCATGGAATTGATCGGTCAATCGTCGGCCCGATTCTCTTACTACGTCCCAGCGAGGACGACTCTGCCAATCTTGCTCTTGACGCCATTCTCTGTGTCTATTCCTATCTTGGTCCCTGTCGAGCTCTTCTAATCTCCGGCTCATTTGGGAGAGATTCAATATCATCTCCGTCAGCCTCTGATTGAGCGTTTCCATAGGATCTGGTCCCGGTGGGGCTTGTGCTTGCTGGAGAACCGCTCCCACTTGGGCTAGTCCGTCTGACTTCACAGGCAGTGCGGTTTCTCTGTAGCTGTCATCTTCACTCCACTCTGAAGACGCATCTTTCACGACATTGTTGCTCTGATTTTTCCCAAGGATCTGCAGCACCGTCTCTTTGAATTCAGAGAAGGAGTTCCCTGGTTGCTGTCGTCTCTCCATGCGCATTTGAGAGCGAATCGTCTCTCCTCTTGCCCCTTCTACAAACAGGTCTGTTAACGTTCTATCTATCCCTTCGACTTCTCATTCATCCAGGGCCCGTATAGCCTTTGCAGCTTCTTGTAGGGCCAGCGCGAAGTCTCGCAGTGATTCGTCAGGTCTTTGTTTTCTCGCATAAAGGCAGCTCTTTAATTCCGCTATAGTCTCGCAGTCGAATATGGTCATCAGCTTCTTAAAGATCCCTTCGACGGTCTTCTTTTCGCTGTCTTCCCATGCTTTCACTTCCCGTAGTGCCGAATCCGTCAATTGACCCATAACGATCTCTATTTTCTGTTCTTCGGTTAGTGAGTACAGGCGGAACATGAAGTACATCTTGTCTTTGAATTCTTTGAACGTACTCGAACCCGGCACTTGTTATCCTGCAAACGTTGGTAACCATGATGCTCCAAAATATTATGGCATAGTCAACGGTGATGCCGCCATGGTGGTCGTGTTTCCTTGTCCGAGTGCCGGTGGTAGCATGGGAGTAGCGGGAACCTGTGGATCCGTCATCTTGCTCGTATCCTGTTCGTGACGCCAAGTGTGATAGGTGGCTAAGCGTACCTGCAGTCTCACGCCTGTCCAGTTGTGGCCTCTCTGGTCGTTCGGTTCTTGCTTGTCGCGACGTCAGGCGGAATCTGCGTGGGAAGGCTGCGTAGGACCTGGGCAGAAGGGACGGGGATACCCCAGTATAGTCAACACCCCCCTTTTAAAGGTGAAAGGACCACTACGGTGGGATACAGTAACAAAGATTTATTATAGACAGGGTTAGTCACTGGTCCATGTGACTAAATTCACCTCTTAGTAGAGTTCAGTGCAATTCAATAAGCCACGATACTTTTAGTCACATACTAAAAATATAACATAACATTAACACAAGAGCATTTCAGAATTTCAACACTCAGACGTCTTATACAGCTGTTTCATGAGTATGCATGCGTTATACTGACGGGTCACTAGATGTCGCTAGATTGGATATGTTCAGTTTATGCTGCTGACAAAATGTTCCAGCTATATCACTGTCCTACAGGGGGTGCTGTAGAATGAGTTCGCACTGTGCACAGTATTTGTAATCCAACGGGTGGTGCCGTGGAGCAGCTACTTGCCATGTATAGCACCAGTTTCCAATAGAGGGCGCTGTGGAGTAAGTCATATCCCAGTATAGCAATGCTTCAAATAGAGGGCGCTGTGGAGTAAGTCATTTCACAGTCTAGCAATGCTTCAAATAGAGGGCGCTGTGGAGTAAGTCATTTCACAGTCTAGCAATGCTTCAAATAGAGGGCGCTGTGGAGCAAGTCATATCACAGTATAGCAATGCTTCAAATAGAGGGCGCTGTGGAGTAAGTCATTTCACATACAGTGGGTCACAGAGCAAATGACCCAATCCTGGCACACACATTGTGCTGCAGCTCAAACAGTCTAGGGATAAGTGTCACTTCGTGTTTTCCTTGCAATTGCAGTGGTAAGGGGAAGCAGAGGGTCTCACACAACCCTATCCCTTAAGGCTCTCTCTGGTACAATGACAGGCAGCTCCAAATAAATCCCACATGTCCCTCTCCTTGTACATAGGGTCCTGCTGTGATCTGTCCCAAGGGGCTGTGATGTTGCAAGCTGTCAGGGTGACCACTGTTGGTCTGGGTGCCCATATGTGGGAGCTGTCTGGGGTGAAGTAGAGTACCTGCATTATCTACTGCTGTTGCCAGCTCCTGCCGGTCACTTCTCACTGCTGCTTTTCAGGATGACAGCCGTCTCTCGATGCCCAGTCTCTCCCAGCGCAGCGCGCCTCCAGACCTCCGCGTACAGCTCTTCACATCCGCGCATGACACACTGCCTCCTGTTCCAAAGCCATGCTCTCTCTGTCTGCTCACTGCAGCTCTCCTTCCTGCTTCTCTCCCCACACAACACGGCCAATCAGAGCGCTCCCAGCTTCCCGCTCTGCAGGGATCCTGATGGAAAGCCCAGGGTCCTAGTGCTATACATATTCCTCTCCTGGTTGCCATAGTTGCTTAGCAACCAGTGTAAAAAGGATTTTAATCCTCACAGTGCATCTGCAACTGGTTTAACTGCAGAAGGGGTACCCCAAACGCGGGTATCACATGTTCGCCCGCTGAAATTATGCGTGTCCCCACGCATACTGTAATGGATTAGAGTCCTACACCACAGTCTTTGAACTCCCAATACATGCAAATAATTAGATGCCAACAAGTTAAACCTGAACAGTTATACCTTTCTACTTTTACTCTTGTTAAATAGCTAGGGTATGTCCATCCCAGGGACCCCATCCCTCCGCCACAGGACTCCGATCCCTCTGCGGTACGGGTTCTTCAATGGTGTACATGGGTGGTACTCTATATCACGGCGTGCGATCTGCAACGAGCATGTGGTGCACCTTTATCGCATCTCATTGATCTTCGTATAGCCTGCTGTATCCTGAAGGCGAATTCTTCTCCCGTTATGGTCCTGTACTCACTATCCATTACAGGCTTCTCTTCCGTGGAATGGGCTTCAGCCTTCTCAGCTGCCTGTGGGGTCTCTGCCTGCAGTGCCTGGGGCTTGGGTTCAGACGATGGCATTGCTGGCTCCGGACTTCTGGATTCCACGGGTTCCACTATCTTTGTCATGGCCATGTGGACCACTGCTTCAGTGTCCCTTTTCTGGTCAGTCGCACCGGCATCTGTTTGCTCGAAATTTGCTGCACGGTAATCTGCGTCTTGCCTTTTTGGGATGTACTCTCGTTTTGGTTGAGGAGAAATCTGAGGCTTTATCACATTTTGAAGGCACTGCTGCACTGTCTCACTCTGACCTTTCGCAACCGGTCTCTCGCTTGTGTCCAGCATTGTCCTTTGCTTTGGGACTTCAGGTTCGGGTGGTCGGGGTATCCGTTCAGGTCGAGGAGGATTGGTGTTAGGTCTACCGGTCTCACTATTACAGTCTCTTGGTTCCTCTCTGCTTCCGCTGTCCCAGTAGTCTTGCTGGTAGTAGAGTGGAGGCTTTCTATACCGCGGACAGCACCAATACCGGTTACGCTCTCTGGCATGTCTGTTGCCTTGCACTGGAACGCCATTAGGACCTGTGACGTTGATGGCCTTAACGCCCCTTTTTCCATTGGTCAATTCAAATTCGACCCATTCCCCGCTTCCTAGGCTTCGGAAGTAATTGTTCTGATGGGTCTTCTGAATGCCCGTATAGTGAACATATATGGTTCTCTTAGTGTCTGTTCTCCTTATGAAGCCGTAACCACGCGTTGCACTAAACCACAATACTTGGCCTGTCGTCTTTCTTGTTCTGGTTCTTCGATCATCCCCACCAGATGGTACACTCATCACTCCGACTTGACTCTGCCACACCAGTCTTGGTCCTGCTTTTCTGGGTCGTTCCTCCCATGGTAGATCTATTCTCTCCACTCTTTCGGAGGTCTGTTGACATACAGTGCCTTTCAGAGCATGGAATTGATCGGTCAATCGTCGGCCCGATTCTCTTACTACGTCCCAGCGAGGACGACTCTGCCAATCTTGCTCTTGACGCCATTCTCTGTGTCTATTCCTATCTTGGTCCCTGTCGAGCTCTTCTAATCTCCGGCTCATTTGGGAGAGATTCAATATCATCTCCGTCAGCCTCTGATTGAGCATTTCCATAGGATCTGGTCCCGGTGGGGCTTGTGCTTGCTGGAGAACCGCTCCCACTTGGGCTAGTCCGTCTGACTTCACGGGCAGTGCGGTTTCTCTGTAGCTGTCATCTTCACTCCACTCTGAAGACGCATCTTTCACGACATTGTTGCTCTGATTTTTCCCAAGGATCTGCAGCACCGTCTCTTTGAATTCAGAGAAGGAGTTCCCTGGTTGCTGTCGTCTCTCCATGCGCATTTGAGAGCGAATCGTCTCTCCTCTTGCCCCTTCTACAAACAGGTCTGTTAACGTTCTATCTATCCCTTCGACTTCTCGTTCATCCAGGGCCCGTATAGCCTTTGCAGCTTCTTGTAGGGCCAGCGCGAAGTCTCGCAGTGATTCGTCAGGTCTTTGTTTTCTCGCATAAAGGCGGCTCTTTAATTCCGCTATAGTCTCGCAGTCGAATATGGTCATCAGCTTCTTAAAGATCCCTTCGACGGTCTTCTTTTCGCTGTCTTCCCATGCTTTCACTTCCCGTAGTGCCGAATCCGTCAATTGACCCATAACGATCTCTATTTTCTGTTCTTCGGTTAGTGAGTACAGGCGGAACATGGAGTACATCTTGTCTTTGAATTCTTTGAACGTACTCGAACCCGGCACTTGTTTTCCTGCAAACGTTGGTAACCATGGTGCTCCAAAATAGTATGGCATAGTCAACGGTGATGCCGCCATGGTGGTCGTGTTTCCTTGTCCGAGTGCCGGTGGTAGCATGGGAGTAGCGGGAACCTGTGGATCCGTCATCTTGCTCGTATCCTGTTCGTGACGCCAAGTGTGATAGGTGGCTAAGCGTACCTGCAGTCTCACGCCTGTCCAGTTGTGGCCTCTCTGGTCGTTCGGTTCTTGCTTGTCGCGACGTCAGGCGGAATCTGCGTGGGAAGGCTGCGTAGGACCTGGGCAGAAGGGACGGGGATACCCCAGTATAGTCAACACCCCCCTTTTAAAGGTGAAAGGACCACTACGGTGGGATACAGTAACAAAGATTTATTATAGACAGGGTTAGTCACTGGTCCATGTGACTAAATTCACCTCTTAGTAGAGTTCAGTGCAATTCAATAAGCCACGATACTTTTAGTCACATACTAAAAATATAACATAACATTAACACAAGAGCATTTCAGAATTTCAACACTCAGACGTCTTATACAGCTGTTTCATGAGTATGCATGCGTTATACTGATAGGTCACTAGATGTCGCTAGATTGGATATGTTCAGTTTATGCTGCTGACAAAATGTTCCAGCTATATCACTGTCCTACAGGGGGTGCTGTAGAATGAGTTCGCACTGTGCACAGTATTTGTAATCCAATGGGTGGTGCCGTGGAGCAGCTACTTGCCATGTATAGCACCAGTTTCCAATAGAGGGCGCTGTGGAGTAAGTCATATCCCAGTATAGCAATGCTTCAAATAGAGGGCGCTGTGGAGTAAGTCATTTCACAGTCTAGCAATGCTTCAAATAGAGGGCGCTGTGGAGTAAGTCATTTCACAGTCTAGCAATGCTTCAAATAGAGGGCGCTGTGGAGCAAGTCATATCACAGTATAGCAATGCTTCAAATAGAGGGCGCTGTGGAGTAAGTCATTTCACATACAGTGGGTCACAGAGCAAATGACCCAATCCTGGCACACACATTGTCCTGCAGCTCAAACAGTCTAGGGATAAGTGTCACTTCATGTTTTCCTTGCAATTGCAGTGGTAGGGGGAAGCAGAGGGTCTCACACAACCCTATCCCTTAAGGCTCTCTCTGGTACAATGACAGGCAGCTCCAAATAAATCCCACATGTCCCTCTCCTTGTACATAGGGTCCTGCTGTGATCTGTCCCAAGGGGCTGTGATGTTGCAAGCTGTCAGGGTGACCACTGTTGGTCTGGGTGCCCATATGTGGGGGCTGTCTGGGGTGAAGTAGAGTACCTGCATTATCTGCTGCTGTTGCCAGCTCCTGCCGGTCACTTCTCACTGCTGCTTTTCAGGATGACAGCCGTCTCTCGATGCCCAGTCTCTCCCAGCGCAGCGCGCCTCCAGACCTCCACGTACAGCTCTTCACATCCACGCATGACACACTGCCTCCTGTTCCAAAGCCATGCTCTCTCTGTCTGCTCACTGCAGCTCTCCTTCCTGCTTCTCTCCCCACACAACACGGCCAATCAGAGCGCTCCCAGCTTCCCGCTCTGCAGGGATCCTGATGGAAAGCCCAGGGTCCTAGTGCTATACATATTCCTCTCCTGGTTGCCATAGTTGCTTAGCAACCAGTGTAAAAAGGATTTTAATCCTCACAGTGCATCTGCAACTGGTTTAACTGCAGAAGGGGTACCCCAAACGCGGGTATCACACTTTTTTGAATCCGCATCACCCGTCCATTGGCGGGTCCATAAGGATCGTCTCGCTGAAATAGCCATGGCATTGGCTCTGGAACCCAACAATACAATGTCTCTTTGAGCGTCTCTCATATATAAGACTGCGTCTTTAATATGTGCTAAAGTTAGCAAAATAGTATCCCTATCTAGGGTATCAAGGTCAGCTGACAGGGTATCTGTCTAAGCTGCAACTGCACTACATACCGATGCCGACGCAATTGCCAGTCTAAGTAAAGTACCAGTATATGTAGAAATAGACTTTAGTGTAGTCTCCTGCCTGCGGTCTGCAGGGTCCTTGAGGGCCGCTGTATCTGGAGACGGCAGCACCACCTTCTTGGACAGGCGTGTTAGAGCCTTGTCCACTATGGGAAAGGATTCCCAACGTGCCCTGTCCTGTGTAGGGAAAGGGTACGCCATAAGAACCCTTTTGGGAATCTGCAGTCTCTTATCTGGAGATTCCCAAGCTTTTTCAAATAACTCATTAAGTTCATGAGATGGAGGAAAGTTTACCACAGGTTTCTTTTCCTTATACATGCGCACCCTCGTGTCGGGAACAGAGGGGTCTGTGATATGCAAAACATCTTTTATTGCAATAATCATATACTGAATAGTTTTTTCCACCCTAGGGTGCAATCTGGCATCATCATAGTCGACACTGGAATCAGAGTCCGTGTCGGTGTCTGTGTCCACAATTTGTGACAAGGGATGCTTTTGAGACCCTGACGGGCCCTGTGAGTCGGTCCAATCCGTGGATTGACCCCCTGATGTCTCCCTGGATTCTGCTTTGTCTAGCTCTAGCCTCTTATGCAATGATGCTACACTTGCATTTAACATATGCCACATATCCATCCATTCCTGAGTCGGCACTACCGACGGGGACACACCACTTATCTCCTCCACCTCCTCCTTTGATAAGCCTTACGCTTCAGACATACCGACAAGCACGTACCGACCCCCCACACACACAGGGATATAACTAAACGGGGACAATTCCCCAACCAGGCCCTTTGGAGAGACAGAGAGAGAGTATGCCAGCACACATCCAGCGCCAAACTGACACTGGAAAACCCAGATAGCGCTTTTATATATAATGCCAATGCTATTCCCACTCACTGCGCTTGAAATGTGAACCCCTCCTCTTTTTTCCAGCCCTCTGATGCGTTCAGCAGGGGAGAGTCCGGGGAGCCAGCGTTCTCTGCAGCTTCTGTGGAGAAAATGGCGCTGGTTAGTGCTGAGGGATCAAGCTCCGCCCCCTCCAGCGGCGGGCTTCAGTCCCGCTTCAATTTCATAAAAATGGAGGGGGATCGTCTATTTGCTGCCTCGGCAGCCTAATATATATATTTGTGCCAAAAACGAGGTTTATTGCTGCCCAGGGCGCCCCCCCTGCGCCCTGCACCCATCTGTGCCTGTGTGTGTTGTGTGGGAACAATGGCGCGCAGCGTTACTGCTGCGCGCTTACCTCATGAAGATCTGAAGTCTTCTGCCGCCTTGAAGTCTTCTTTTCTTCTCATACTCACCCGGCTTCTATCTTCCGGCTCTGCGAGGAGGACGGCGGCGCGGCTCCGGGACGAACCCCAGGGTGAGACCTGTGTTCCGACTCCCTCTGGAGCTAATGGTGTCCAGTAGCCTATGAAGCAGATCCTATCATTTAAGTAGGTCTGCTTCTCTCTCCTCAGTCCCACGATGCAGGGAGTCTGTTGCCAGCAGTGCTCCCTGAAAATAAAAAACCTAACAAAATTCTTTTACACAGAAAACTCAGGAGAGCTCCCTGTAATGCACCCTATCTCCTCTGGGCACAAGATCTAACTGAGGTCTGGAGGAGGGGCATAGAGGGAGGAGCCAGTGCACACCCATACTAAAAGTTCTTTATAGGTGCCCATGTCTCCTGCGGAGCCCATCTATACCCCATGGTCCTTACGGAGTCTCCAGCATCCTCTAGGACGTCAGAGAAATAATTGTTGAATCTATACAGAATTAAATATAGAGGTATAGGAAGGATTTAGTAATTACATTTATGATCTAAGATAAATAAAATATTTTTAAATTTAGTTTGCTAGCGCTGTCTGTGCTTGGTGCTTTTTCTGGTAGATTATTGAAAGGGTAGAGAAGTCCCTTTTTTTGCAGTGAGCTGCATGCAGACAGAATATTTAAAGTATATAAAGTACTGAGCCAATTTTAATTAGCGCAAGGGGGTACTTTGTTGTACTTTGTTTTGTTTGGATGTTTGCCGTAGCACCGCCTCCTGCGAATTGGTCACCCGACGGATCCATGGGGCCAATGCTTACTGTCAGGGCCGAGTGTTTTTGTGAACAGTCTTAACAGAAACAGTCTTAAAGATGCATTGAAGAAATGTTCATACAACTGAGTTTAAACAGGCTTGTGAATGAAAGAAGAACTATCCAAATGAAGCAATGATTGGTGCCAAACTGTAAGGAGTGTTAACTGGATATTGTAGACATAAATGAATAACTGTAGAGACTTGTACTGAAGCTTAAAGGTTAAACTGGAGGGCTGTGAAGAATTGTCCTTGATTGCAGCAACAATGAAAATACAATACTGAATGGAATATTTGCAAGTTGTGAAGATAACACTTGAAGCACTGTGAAACTGCAGCAGATGACAGTAAAGAATGAGTTAAACTGGATGATGAGAGAACGAGAACCAGGATGAAGTGGAAACTTCCACAGACTGTGATTATAGCAGGCAGTCACTGAACAGAGAAACCTCACACAGGACTCCAGGGATTCCACTTGTTGCCACTTGGAGAGTGATTAACTGACAGCACAGCAGGGAGCTGGTGGACACTTGCAGTGAAGGCTGCAGGCAGACCCCTGGGAGCCGAGGCGATATCAAGACCACTGGAACTACAAAGGATATCACGAAGAGAGCACAGATCTAGGGCATAGAGTAGATACAACAAAGCACTGGCTCAGAATAACATAATCCCAGCCTACTTAAAGGCAGCACAAGCACGGGATTGGCTAACACTTACCCACAGGTGTTTCACAAGTGCTCTCAGGTGCTCATTTGGTCTCCAACATAGCTGTCTCCTATACTGCAGACACACAGCGGCGTCTTCGGCCATACAGTCCCTGTACTCCCGGCTCCCAGAACCTGCATCACCTCTGCCGCTGACCACACCACATCCCCACATAGCCGCACAGCACTGCAAGCAACCGCACCGGCAACGGACGGACTTCAAAATCCGCAGTGGTGAGTGATCAGTTCGTGAAACTCAGTCATTGATTGTCTTAAGTATTGCGTCTCTTTCTCATTGCGGGACAATTGAGTAGAAATATTGGAAATCATTCCCTTAATGGCGTCCAGCCAAGCTGGCTCTGCCCCGCTAGCCTGGGAAGGTACACTGCACTGAGTACAGAGTAGTGAACCCCCTGGAGAAGTGGAACACTGTGCCTTACATGAAGCATACTATTTGTCTGACATACTGTGACAGCACACACACACACACACACACACAGGAAGATGTTAAATGCACAATTAACCCACAAAGAGCCCTTCCAGGGAGACACAGAGATAGTATGGAGCCAGCACACAGCGCCCTTACCGGTAATGCCAAGCTTAGCCGGTTCGCAAACTAAGTACCCAGATTGGGGACTTAGGGGGTCATTCTGACCCGTTCGCTCGCTGCTTTTTATCGCAGCCGAGTGAACGGGTACCCACTGCGCATGCAGCTTTTGGACGCCGTTTCGTGGGCACGGTCCGGCCAATGCAGGAGTGGCCAGACAGTGCGGGGAGCGGCCCGCAGCGGCTGCGTGACATCATACGCAGCGGCTGCTGGCTGGGGAGCGATGAGTAGCTCCCGGACAGCATGCAAAAGCTGCGCTGGTCGGGAGCTACTCTTGAAGTGCAAAGGCGTCGCCGCTGTGCAATGCCTTTGCACTACTGCGGGAGGGGGGGGCAGGCACTGACATGCTGGGCGTCCCCCCGCATGTCAGTGTGAATGACCGTAGCTGTGCTAAATTTAGCACAGCTACAATCATCTCGGTATGAGGGCCTTAGTACACTAATAAACGCTCCCCCCCTGCTATGTACGCTCATCGTGGTGGGGCTTGTGAACAGTTCCCTCAGAAGCTAGTGTCCTGTCAGCGGGGAACAGGACCATTAACCCTTCAAGTGGTTGGGCTGTTCCCCCCCTAAGTCCCACGAAGCAGGCAGGCTGGTGCCAAACAGATAAAATAAATGCAGAAAACTTTTCAGGAGCTTACAGCGATGTGATCGGCTCCTCCGGGCACATTTTCTAAACTGGGTCTGGTAGGAGGGGCATAGAGGGAGGAGCCAGCACACACTATTGAATTCTTAAAGGGCCCAAGACTCCTAGTGGACCCGTCTTTACCCCATAGTACTAAATGGATTCCCAGTATCCCCAAGAACGTAAGAGAAAGACATTTTGCCATTCTTAAAAAGGTTTCTTTGTGATGAGGAAAGTCTTGGTTTAAAACAAGAATTTATTTACAACACAACAACACAAAACAAAGCAGTAAAATGCAGTGGATGCATTTACCATGGAATTTTCCATACACCACAGAATAGAGGAGGCTCCAAAGTAGATATAATTTAAACAATTCCAAATAACCGCTATGATGATATTTACAGAGTAGAAATATGTGGAGTCACACCTCTTTTTCCAGGTTGCAGCATGAGGTGCTTATGTATGAGATCGCAGTCACAAGGTGTAATGTCTGTCCCCCCCCCCCCCCGTTACCTCCCTCAAATGTCTTTCAATCCCGTCGCAAGATCATCGTGGTGCATGAACAGTGCCACTTATATGCATGCGCAGCAGCAAATAATTGCTTCACTGCGTGCAACAACGGCATTGCGTCCATCACTGAATCAGGCCTTTAGTTCCTGGCTGTATCTACTGGGAACACTAGGTTAAGGTTTCTTTTTGTAGTTAAATGTGTAGGTTAATTACATTAGATCTCACAATCATCCACATTTGGTGGCATTAGTGGAGCTCTTATCCCACAGAACCATTCTAACTACAGCACATCAGGGGACTGAGATACCCACTGTCAGTGTCCATGCACACCATGGGTTGCTCCATCAAAACTTGCACCTGCCCTATGGTAGGTGCAGTGTCCCCACTCCACTGAAGGTAAGTCACTGCTGGGCCACCAGAATAAAATGTCAACATTCCAACATGCCTACATTTCATCACTGCCTACATGTCGACATGCTCAGCATCAACAATATGACTGTGCTGACATTCTCATGTCAACATTGTTGATGTCAACATTTCATAACCAACCCGCCTATTACCTTTCCAGCACCATCCAGGAATGCTCCTTACATTTCTGCCACCTGCCTCCAAATCTGTTCTGCGACTCTACATTAAAATGAGAGCGCATTTCAGACTCGTGCATATGAAAAATATTGCTCCTCTGCATGCGATGCATACTTAAGGAGCCCCTACTTCTCTGCTATTAAATACTTACAGTTGCCAATACCCAGTTAGACTCTACTATAACATAATGGGCAGGTAAAGTAAACATGACTGGACAATTTAGATCCTATCACACAAAGTAGGAATCCGTTACATAGGGGTCTATGGGGGGAATTTGTGCTAAATTCACCAAAGCGCCTATTCAGTTGTCAGCAAAAACGGTAATTTCAATTCACCTTTTCTGAGCAGATAATAAACTTGGGGAAAATCCCTATTTTAAGTTCAAAATGTGCAGATTTGTTAATGCACCCCGAGATACCCCCCTGAATAACTAATGAGGCACTTAGAAGTTTTTAATTGGTCAATAATGACATGTCATTTTTGGGGTGAAAAGGTGCAAAATTATGGAAACTGGGGTGCAAGGAGTTATGGGACAGGTATAGTGGGCGCTTTATTAGTGGGACAAGTGTTTTTAGACTTGCAGGTGGGAGTAATTAGTCTGTTTCTAATTTTTTTAAAACATCTCCTAAAACGACCCAAATATATACCCATTTTATGTATCCAAAGTTTAATTTTAGGACTTGTTTTAAAAAAAAAATTCTTATGGCCATTTGACCCAATTTAAGTACTTGAAATGGGTGTGGTATAATAGATAGACAGTGTCTAGTTAGACAGTCAAATGATAGACACCACATGTTAGACATTTAAAAGGTCGACGGGGAGAAAAGGTAGACCTGAAAAAGGTAGACAGTACAAAATTGCGTGGGGTCCCCCCTCCTAAGGCAAACCAGCCTCGGGCTCTTTGAGCCGATCCAGGTTGCAGAAATATGGGAAAAAAATGGACAGGGGTTCCCCCATATTTAAGCAACCAGCATCGGGCTCTGCGCCTGGTCCTGGTTCCAAAAATACGGGGGACAAAAAGAGTAGGGGTCCCCCGTATTTTTAAAACCAGCACCGGGCTCCACTAGCTGGACAGATAATGCCACAGCCGGGGGTCACTTTTATACAGTGCCTTGCGGCCGTGGCATCAAATATCCAACTAGTCACCCCTGGCCGGGGTACCCTGGGGGAGTGGGGACCCCTTCAATCAAGGGGTTCCCCCCCCCCCAGCCACCCAAGGGCCAGGGGTGAAGCCCGAGGCTGTCCCCCCCATCCAATGGGCTGCGGATGGGGGGCTGATAGCCTTTGTGATAAGTGTTTGATATTGTTTTTAGTAGCAGTACTACAAGGCCCAGCAAGCCTCCCCCGCAAGCTGGTACTTGGAGAACCACAAGTACCAGCATGCGGCGGAAAAATGGTCCCGCTGGTACCTGTAGTACTACTACTAAAAAAATACCCCAATAAAGACATTACACACACACACCTTGAAAGTATAACTTTAATACATCCATCCACACCTCCATATACACATACTTACCTTATGTTCCCACGCAGGTCGGTCCTCTTCTCCAGTAGAATCCATTGTGTCCCTGTAGAAAAAATTATACTCACATAATCCAGTGTTTTCGGCTCCTCGGTAAATCCTTTTGTAATCCACGTACTTGAAAAAATAAAAAAACGGATACCCGACCACGAACTGAAAGGGGACCCATGTTTTCACATGGGCCCCCTTTCCCCGAATGCCAGAAACCCACTCTGACTGATGTCTAAGTGGGTTTCTTCAGCCAATCAGGGAGCGCCACGTTTGGCACCCTCCTGATTGGCTGTGTGCTCCTGTACTGTATGACAGGCGGCACACGGCAGTGTTACAATGTAGCGCCTATGCGCTCCATTGTAACCAATGGTGGGAACTTTCAGGTCAGCGGTGAGGTCACTTTCGGTCAACCGCTGACCTGATGTTCCGCTCGCCACCCCTGTCAGGAATGTGTGGTCGGGATTCCGGCGTCAGGATTTCGACCACCGGGATCCCATCCAGCGGGATTTAGTACTGATCCCGCCCAGGGGCCTACACTGCTATTAAGACGGCCCTGGGCTGACCCCACAACTTACACATGGCCCCCCTCCACTACATCCCCCTGGTGCACCCTTCATGCCCCAGTCTAACACTGGGAAGGACTAGAGAGGCTCAGGGGAAATTCCATTGACAAAATGCGCAAAAGTTTGCAGCCAACCCCAGTAGCAGATTAATAATTGGCTTCTTGGAGTCAGCCTCCAAGCCTAACACTACTCTCAGCTACTGTATATGTTTTTAATTTTCTTTCCACATTTATTCTACTACTTTATGTGAAAATACAATACAGGAAATCCAGCAGTTAAAGAAAGCTAAGCATTAGAAAAGTCCCTAGGAACATATACGTATCCCAATGATTAATCTGAACACCTACACTAATCTGCGCCACTCCCAAAATGTCGGTGAGCAGAGGACAGATCACATTGTATTTAGTAATAATGGGCTGGGCTGCTGCCCCGAGGGCCAATGGAGAATGTACAAATATCAGTACGTGCCAAGGAAGACACAGAATGTGCCGCAGCATCTTCATAGAAGGAATTAAACTTGAAGTCTTGTGAAGCTTAAAGCACACCATGGCACTGCAAGAGATAAATGACCTGGTAAATCTTTTCCCCATATTTTGTGGTTCCTTTTAATAAATCTGTTTCATTTAGATTACATATTCACACTTACATAACACCGTAAGATATTTAGTTAATGTGGAACTAAATTCAAAACATATTTCGAGAAGTTGTTAAGGAGCAGTAGTTGTATTAAGATCTGATTTTTTCCTTATTGTCAAAATAGCTCAGGTAACTCTATAAGTTATGTAAAAGTTACTTTATTCTGGGAAAATTATTATTTCTAATCACAGGCTTTGATCAACAAATAAACTGCACTGTTATACTGTAACATCATTTATATAACATATTATCTAACATATATGTGAAATAATAGAATAGAGCATATCCATTATTACAACATTTTCCTTGATTTATGTACATACAGTACAGCAAGGACAGACACTGTGAGAGGACCTATTGTGACTTCCCCAACCAGTGAGAGCTACACAACACCCTTACTGTATAATACTTTACAAGGATGAATTAACTGCCTCTGAGAGTTGAGTTCCCCTGTTAATAAGCTGTTTACAATAAAAAGTACATTTACTCTAAAGCATGCAAGTGAAAAATAATCTTCATGTACTTGAAAAATAGATTTGCCATTTCAGTGCATATAATAATGTTAATTGCAAATTTTGATTGTGTATTGACGTAAAGTTGACTTTTTTTGTGCCTTATAAATTTTATATAATAATAATATTGTACCTGAAACAAAGAAATCTGCTTTGTCTTTGTGGTTGGGCACTCCACAAGTAGGAGCAGATTAGCTATAAGCTTCTCCAGGACTTTTCCCAGGCTCATGGGGTCAATTCAAGATTTTTTTTTTTTAGTGTTTACAGTCGTTGATTTTTTTATATTAACCTGGGGCCGGATCTGGCCTATTAGGGGCTGTCCTAGACATTAGACTGCTCTCTGGTGTTCTCTGTCTGTATTCAGTTTCTTATGCCCCTTCATAATTTATTAGACTGGTCATCATGCTCTGGAGGAACTGCTCACAGGGAGCATAGATTGTCATTTTATTGTGCTTCACTATAGCAAGTGAGTGTATTGGATCCCATATTTTTCTTGATAAATCAAGCAAGCAGTTTGAATTATGCCAAACATCATTTTTATATTGATGGTGGTATGTCTTAGGGTGTTTATTTCCCATGTATATATATATATATATATATATATATATATATATATATATATATATACACAGTTGTGATATACCTTTGGTTTTATTTAGTATTGGAACTTACTAAATATATGATCCTTGAATATCTAACCCCGCTTATAGATGTGGACAATCGTACAGTATGTTCATTTTTGTTTTAACTGTTCATACTGTGAGCCAAATTGTCTAGAAATGGCGCTGGATAGGGGACAGACAGCGGGAACGGTGAAGGATGGGGGGGACATCATACAGCCACTGCAACTATGAGTAGGGGGATGGGGGACAGAGAGTGGAGGAAGCAGAGGATGGGGACCACCATACAGCCACTGGAGGGCCAGAGGACAGGCAGCAGCAGATGATCCAGGGAGGGAAAGGCATACCTCCCAACTGTCCCGATTTTCGCGGGACAGTCCGTGGAAAAGGGGGCGTGGCTTCATCTAAAGGCTGGGATCACGTCGGTATGGTGACCTGCGCTCTCCTGACCTCCGGTCACGCATACCCAGCCCTTGTATAGTGATGTGTGGAATTCTCCATGTATTGTATATCAGTCTCCAAAATTATTTCTATCTATCTATCTATCTATCTATCTATCTATCTATCTATCTATCTATCTATCTATCTATCTATCTATATCCTAATGTGTATCTGGCACTCGGGGACAAATAAAGCGCTGGGACCAAGCAGGTTAAATCAACGTTTCGAGGTGGTAGCCCCTTTATCAAGACCATGTATACTGTATATACTGCAGCAGAAAAAACGGCGGTACTCCTGGGTCTTTTTATGGTTCAAACGTGTATTTCAAAACATCATAAAGGTTTTTTGGGGACTGTCCCACCCGCGGGCCGCAGTGTCCCGCGGTGGTGGTGGTGGTGTGGGGGGGGGGGGGAGTTTAGTTGGGAGGCTCCTGCACTTGCTGCTCTGCTTAGCAGAGCAGCGGAGAATAGACACTGTGCACATGCGCACAACATCTATTCATTGCAGACAGAGTGAGAGAGGGCATGCCAGCAGCTCACAGAGCGCTGGGCATGCCCCCTCAGTGATGAAAATGGGGGTGTGGCTCGTGATAGCAGGCCCTCCCATGAAGCCATGCCCCCTTTCCCACGGGCCACGCCCCTTATTCCGGCGGGCGCGTGCGAAGCACGCGCAGATGTCCCTCTTTACTACGGGACAAAGTTGGGAGGTATGGGAAAGGGGAGACGAAAGGGCTGAGGTTGTGGGCTGGGAGAGGAAAGACTTGGGCAGAGGCTGTGGGCTGGGAGTGGAGCAACAGGGGTAAAGGCTGCGGGCTGGTAGCAGAGACACAGGAGCAGAGGAGACAGCATAGATATAGGGAAAAAGTGTCACAATTCCAAAAAACTGGCTCCGCAGAAAGAGCAGCTTTTCTTAAGTAATACTTTAGTTAATGAGACAAGAAAAATGCCTCTGGTTCTTTGAACTTGCAGCCAGTTCAAAACATAATTATCAATACTGATAATTATGTAATGATGAATAGGCTCCTCAATAACTAATGTGCTGATCACTTCAAATTATATGGCAGTCACTAGGATGATCTCCATATTTAAGGTGTTCTCTAGGATATGAGTTTCTAAATGGCTCTCTATATTGTATAGGGGAGGTAGTTACATGACCGGCGGTCAGGAGACCGCCAGTCACAATACCGATGCCCCCTTACAGTCCCGACATTCAGCATGGTGACTAACAGAGACTATTCCCACTAGTGGGTGCCCACAACACCCATAGAGTGGTAATATAACCTGTGGCGAGCTCAGCTCACCACCGAGCCTGCAAGGGGCTTTGTTGCGCTCACCCCACCATCTAAAGGCTGGGATCACGTCGGTATGATGACCTACGCTCTCCTGACCTCCGGTCACGCATACCCAGCCCTTGTATAGTGATGTGTGGAATTCTCCCTGTATTGTATATCAGTCTCCAAAATGATTTCTATCTATCTATCTATCTATCTATCTATCTATCTATCTATCTATCTATCTATCTATCTATCTATCTATCTCCTAATGTGTATCTGGCACTCAGGGACAAATAAAGCGCTGGGACCAAGCAGGTTAAATCAACGTTTCGAGGTGGTAGCCCCTTTATCAAGACCATGTATACTGTATGTACTGCAGCAGAAAAAACGGCGGTACTCCTGGGTCTTTTTATGCTTCAAACGTGTATTTCAAAACATCACAAAGGTTTGAAATACCCGTTTGAAGCGCAAAAAGACCTGGGAGTGCTGCCGTTTTTTCTGCTGCAGTATTATCTTACCTTTATGGAGGGCACCAGGACAGCAATCCAGGTTTCAACGAGGGCCGGACTTACAAGTATCATATATATACAGGGTGATTCAAAAGTCACAGTACACCCTTTTGTTTCAAAAACTGTGCAGGGAATGGGAAAACTGAATACTCCAGTATTGTATGGGTGAGGTGGGCCATCTTTTAGGGTATGTACCGAACATGGGCGCCATCTTGAAATTGGTCATCTTGAATCTAAGTCAGCTTTTTCAAATGGAAAGGGGATCGTGTAACATGTCAAACAACATCAGCATTTGCTGTGGGGAGAAGGCACCCCTAGCACCCCTAGAGGTGAGGCAGCAGCACTGAGTATTTCAGCATACAGCATAAGTTTGGAAGGGCTGGAGCAATTTACACCAAACTTGGTACACATCTGACTTACAATATGGGAACAAACTCTGTGGGGGTTAGACACCCCTAGCACCCCTAGGGGTGATGCAGCAGCACTGACTATTTCAGCAGACAGCATAACTCTGGAATGCCTGCAGCAATTTGCTACACAAATGACTTACACTCTGGGAACAAACACTGTGAGGGTAACACACGCACCACTAGCACCCCTAGGGGTGGACGTGTGTAAGTGTCACTGGTACAGGGGGTGTTACGTGTGAAAGCGTCACTGGTACAGGGGGCGTTATGTGTGTAGGCGTCACTGGTACAGGGGGCATTATGTGTGTAAGCGTCACTGGTACAGGGGGTGTTGCGTGTGTAAACGTCACTGGTACAGTGGGTGTTGCGTGTGTAAGTGTCACTGGTGTAGGGGATGTTACGTGTGTAAGCGGTACTGGTACAGGGGGTATTACGTGTGTAAGTCCCACTACTACAGGGAGCATTATGTGTACAAGTATTATGTGCGCTGTACCTTTGTAAAGTATGGGAGGGTGCAAATTTATAGTTTGCAGGGGGGCGCCGTACACTCTAGCACAGGCCCTGTGTGTGAGAGTCTGTTGATGTGGGTAAGTGTGGAAGCAGCAGCAGGGCTGCCCCAACCCCCACCCCCGGGCCATGCAAACACTGCCGACTGTTGTTATTGTTTCATCACCCGAGCCGGGTGTAGTCTATGCAGGTGCTGTTCCCCCAGGGGTCACTGTGTAATGGGCCTCTGGGCTGTATACTTGTCAGTTTGATGCTTATAGCGCCAGCATAATTTGACACTAATGTCGGTCATTTTGGACATTTTATTTTTCACTCCTTCCCTTCCCCCATGCTGTTGGGGGCTGAACTTAAACGGCATCGGGAGTGTCACTATTCATCTCAGCAACCTCGAAAACTATGTTTTTTTTACATGTCAGCCCCTTCCTACCCCAACCCGTAGGGGTGCTAGGGGTGTCTTACCCCCACAGAATTTTTTGCCAGATTATAAGTTATATGTGTACCAAGTTTGGTGTAAATTGCTCCAGTCATTCCAGAGTTATGCTGGGACATACACACATATACACATACACACATAAATCCATTTTTATAAATATATAGATTTTTGTTAATTTTGTATAACCTCCACCTACTTCATATTCCAATCAGGCGGCATTGGGGTATAGCCTGGCAGTGTTATTTTAAGTACAGTGTATACCATGCTACAATCAGGGCGGGCGTGTCACTGGCTGATGATATTGTATATGAATATGCTATTGTACCAGGGACATGCAGTCAGGGAAGGCAGGGGAGGCAGTGCCTCCCATGTCATAATCATTAAAATAATAAAGAAAATACTTATGACACATATTCTGTGTCATAAGTATATGCATTAGGCTTTATATTATTTAAATGATTCCTAGTGTCTAAAATATAAATTTTAAATGAGTTTAGGAGGCACCGCTGTCGGTACAAAGGGAAGGAAGCGGGGAGGCGGGACCAAAAATTGGGCAGTAAAAGCCCATTAAAAAATGCAGCTGAAGCGGCACTTAGTGGAAGTGCCTCTTTGACAGGGGAGTGGCAGGGGTGTGCTTTCAACCCATAGCACGCCCCTGTCGCTAAGACTGACCAGCAGCAACACCAGCGATGGAGCGGGAGTCAGCAGAGCGGGAGGGGAGCTGCGAGTCCCGGAGCCCAAGTCTCTGTCTCGCCGCTGTAAGGAGTGTGAGGCGCGTCTTCCCCTTGTCCCGCCGCCGCCATCGTTCCTGAGTCCCGCCGCCGCCGCCGTCCCTACTCAGCCCCTGAGACCAGCTTCCTGCTGCCGCTGTCTGTCTGCTCCAGAGCATCGCTGCAGCTGCCAGCACCCGGACCCTAGGAGAGTGTCTGTGGATGGTGGATCGTGCCCCTCCCCCCCCCCAAGGCAAGTACCAAAAACACACACACACACACACACACACACACACACACACACACACTCTGGAGTCTGCTGATGTAATGTGTAAAAAAAATAAAAAAGGGGGACGCTCTCTGCCATAATGTGTAAAAGAAGGGGGACGCTGTATGCCATAATGTGTAAAAAAAGGGTGACGCTCTCTGCCGTAATGTGCAAAAAAAGGGGGACGCTGTCTGCCGTAATGTGTAAAAAAAGGCGGATTCTCTCTGTCGTAATGTGTAAAAAAGGGGGACTGTCTGCCATAATGTGTAAAAAAGGGGACGCTGTCTGCATAGGCGTGCTCAGCACATTTTATTAGGGGGTGCACTGTTGGAGGGGTGTGTCTAGCACCGCCTTTTGGGCGTGTCTAGCACCATCTATTGATGGTCAACGCAATATAAAATATCCACCCTTGTACCAATCCTAATAATGCAGATGCATTGTCAGATGTTGTGGTGTGGGCCCCCCTCCTCTCCTGTAGCCGTCACCGCCGCTGCTAGTGCTCTCAACGCTGAGACTCTGGCACAGTGCCAGAGTCTACAGCGCATGTGCAGGACTCCGAAAAATGGCCGCCGTGCCATTTTTCCGGAGTCCTGCGCATGCGCTGTAGACTCTGGCACTGTGACAGAGTCTCTAGCACTCAGTGCGCTAGCAGCGGCGGTGACGGCTACGGGAGAGTAGGGGGCCCACACACGGTCAGCGATGGATGCAGGAAAGGTAATTATAGAAGAAATGGGTGCAGTGTGTGCGGTGTGGCCCCCCTCTGGACCCAGTGGCCTGCGTGCACCGCACACACTGCACCCATTATAGATACGCCAGTGGGTGTGCACCAAACAAACACCCCTGATGGCACTCACTGCAATTACACTGCTCCTCCTCATCCTGGTCTGGCTCCCCCTCTCTTTCCCCTGCAAGCTGCAGCAGCTTACTTACAAATCAGTTACTAAACTGACACTGACAGTCGCAGACTTGTACTGCTACTGCTATAAAAACGAGTGACATGTCAATGCTGCTGTCAATCGCCTGCCAGTATTGAGCGCTGGCTGCATGCTGCTCCTCATCAGTGGCTTGCGTTGGTATAGAATAGAAGGAGAGAGGTGGGCGTGTGGCATGTGTGACGGGTGGGCGTGCGAGCAGCATGACGTCATCACGTCACATCACGCTGTTTTTGTACATGGAGATGGAGCCGGGAGTTCGAAAGCCGGTGGCAGTGGCACCCTTGATTAACCCAGGCGTCCATCAGTAATGCAGTCCTGAGAGGGTGCAGCGCAAAGGGGGCAGTAATCAGCCTGCTCGGCGATCGCTGCATCAGGCATGTGAGATCGGGGTGCAGGACATTAGGGGATGCCTGTGCGCACTAGCCCCCCCCCCCCCCGCACACGCCTATGGCTGTCTGCCGTAATGTGTAAAAACGGGGACTATCTGCCGTAATGTGTAAAAACGGGACGTTGTCTGCCTTAATGTGTAAAAAGGGGACGCTGTCTGCCTTAATGTGTAAAAAAGGGGGACGCTGTCTGCCGTAATGTGTGAAAAAGGGGGACGCTGTCTGCCGTAATGTGTAAAAGAGGGGGACTGTCTGCAGTAATGTGTAAAAAAGGGGGACGCTGTCTACCGTAATGTGTAAAAAGGGGGACGCTGTCTGCCGTAATGTGTAAAAGATGGGGACTGTCTGCCATAATGTGTAAAAAGGGGACGCTGTCTGCCGTAATGTGTAAAAAAGGGGAACTGTCTGCCGTAATGTGTAAAAAAGGGGAAGCTGTGTGCCGTAATGTGTAAAAAAGGGGACACTGTGGGGTTTATTTACTAAGATTCGTAATTTCCGAAAAAAGGTCAAAGTTCAATCACGAATGACATCGACAGTGTAAAACTGCAACTTTTTGAATGGATTACGACTAATTTACTAAGCTGTCGTATTCGTGTTTTTCTTTGCTTCCGATGTCGATGTCATTCGTGTTTTTTTACCTAATTTAACGGCAGTGATTAGCAAAACACTGCCGTTTTTTTTTACAATCAATCTCGGCCGGATTTGTGTGATCCGTGCTGGGGTTTTTTTTTTTTTTTTTTTAAAGTAAACAATGTAATTTTTTTTTAAAAAATGCGTGGGGTCCCCCCTCCTAAGCATAACCAGCCTCGGGCTCTTTGAGCCGATCCTGGTTGCAGAAATATGTGGAAAAAAATGACAGGGGTTCCCCCATATTTAAGCAACCAGCATCGGGCTCTGCGCCTGGTCCAGGTCCCAAAAATACGGGGGACAAAAAGAGTAGGGGTCCCCCGTATTTTTAAAACCAGCACCGGGCTCCACTAGCTGGACAGATAATGCCACAGCCGGGGGTCACTTTTATATAGTGCCCTGCGGCCGTGGCATCAAAAATCCAACTAGTCACCCCTGGCCGGGGTACTCTGGGGGAGTGGGGACCCCCTCAATCAAGGGGTCCCCCCCCCCAGCCACCCAAGGGCCAGGGGTGAAGCCCGAGGCTGTCCCCCCCCATCCAATGGGCTGCGGATGGGAGGGCTGATAGCCTTTGTTGTAAAATAAAATATATTGTTTTTAGTAGCAGTACTACAAGTCCCAGCAAGCCTCCCCCGCATGCTGGTACTTGGAGAACCACAAGTACCAGCATGCGGCGGAAAAACTGGCCCGCTGGTACCTGTAGTACTATTACTAAAAAAATACCCAAAAAAACACAAGACACACACACCGTGAAAGTATAATTTTATTAAATACATACACACATACATACATACTTACCTTAAGTTCCCACGCAGGTCGGTCCTCTTCTCCAGTAGAATCCAAGGGGTACCTGTTGAAAAAATTATACTCACGAGATCCAGTGGTCCAGGCTCCTCGGCAAATCCAGGGTTAATCCACGTACTTGAATAAAATAAAAAAAACGCTGTCACGACCACGAACTGAAAGGTGACCCATGTTTGCACATGGGTCACCTTGCCCCGAATGCCAGAAACCCACTTTGCCTTCTGGCTAAGTGGGTTTCTTCAGCCAATCAGGGAGTGCCACGTTGTAGCACTCTCCTGATCAGCTGTGTGCTCCTGTCTTCACTGACAGGCAGCACGCGGCAGTGTTACAATGTAGCGCCTATGCGCTACATTGTAACCAATGCTGGGAACTTTCTGCCCTGCGGTTGACCTAAAGTGACGTCACCGCTGAGCAGAAAGTTCCCAGCATTGGTTACAATGTAGCGCATAGGCGCTACATTGTAACACTGCCGTGTGCTGCCTGTCAGTGAGGACAGGACCACACAGCTGATCAGGAGAGTGCTACAACGTGGCACTCCCTGATTGGCTGAAGAAACCCACTTAGCCAGAAGGCAAAGTGGGTTTCTGGCATTCGGGGCAAGGTGACCCATGTGCAAACATGGGTCACCTTTCAGTTCGTGGTCGTGACAGCGTTTTTTTTATTTTATTCAAGTACGTGGATTAACCCTGGATTTGCCGAGGAGCCTGGACCACTGGATCTCGTGAGTATAATTTTTTCAACAGGTACCCCTTGGATTCTACTGGACAAGAGGACCGACCTGCGTGGGAACTTAAGGTAAGTATGTATGTATGTATGTGTGTATGTAATAAAATTATACTTTCACGGTGTGTGTGTCTTGTGTTTTTTTGGGTATTTTTTTAGTAATAGTACTACAGGTACCAGCGGGCCAGTTTTTCCGCCGCATGCTGGTACTTGTGGTTCTCCAAGTACCAGCATGCGGGGGAGGCTTGCTGGGACTTGTAGTACTGCTACTAAAAACAATATCTTTTATTTTTCAACAAAGGCTATCAGCCCTCCCATCCGCAGCCCATTGGATGGGGGGGGGACAGCCTCGGGCTTCACCCCTGGCCCTTGGGTGGCTGGGGGGGGGGGACCCCTTGATTGAAGGGGTCCTCACTCCCCCAGGGTACCCCGGCCAGGGGTGACTAGTTGGATTTTTGATGCCACGGCCGCAGGGCGCAGTATAAAAGTGACCCCCGGCTGTGGCATTATCTGTCCAGCTAGTGGAGCCCGGTGCTGGTTTTAAAAATACGGGGGACCCCTACTCTTTTTGTCCCCCGTATTTTTGGGACCAGGACCAGGCGCAGAGCCCGATGCTGGTTGCTTAAATATGGGGGAACCCCTGTCATTTTTTTCCCCATATTTCTGCAACCAGGATCGGCTCAAAGAGCCCGAGGCTGGTTATGCTTAGGAGGGGGGACCCCACGCAATTTTTTTTAACAACAAAAAACACTTTCCCACCCCTTCCCATTGATATACATGCACGGATCTCATGGATCCCTGCATGCATCTCAAATCACGAATAAAAAAAGCAGGTCTGTTTTTTTTTAGGACTTTTTTGCGAATTGTAATTTTTCACGGCAGTGTTTTGTGTTTTTTTGCTTAGTAAATGACCGAGATTCGTATCTAAACAGGCGTAATTTGACCGATGGTGTATTCATTCGTAATTTTTTACCTGAACTAGCAAAAAATTACGAATGCCCTCATCACTGCCGTGATTAGTGTTTAGTAAATGACCGAGATTGACCGAGATGACACTTTGATGAAAAAACGGCATCTCGGTCAAAATCGGGAGCTTAGTAAATATACCCCTGTGTGCCATAATGTGTAAAAAGGGGACACTGTCTGCCGTAATGTGTAAAAAGGAGACGCTGTCTGCTGTAATGTGTAAAAAGGGGACGCTGTCTGCCGTAATGTGTAAAAAGGGGACGCTGTCTGCCGTGATGTGTAAAAAGGGGTACCTAACTCTGATTCCAATGCCCCAACTATTTCAACTCAATGGCTACCTAAAACACAAATTTGCAAAAAATAAATACATTTTTAAATAAATAAAAAATAGAAGTAGGCAGGCACTGTCAGCCTACTTCCATGACATCACAAGTGGCGGTAAGGTTCATCGCCGGACTTTGCGGATCATTATGGCTGCAGTGCCTCACCAGCCAATGACCTCACCGCACGCCACTGTATTGTACTCTATTTTAAGTACTACTGTGTATAGGTGATGGGGGCCTGCCTGCTACAGCCAGTGGGACACTGATATATAATCAACACAGTCACACTGACTGAAGAGGGTAATAATGGGTATTATAAAATGCTGATATAAAATGCAGTCAGTGGGTGGACATGGTGCAATCAGTGAAGGGGGAAAGTAATATATTGTACTGTAATAGTATATAAAGGCAAAAACAGCAAACGTTGTAAGAAGCATAAATCAGGTATGAAAATATAGTGCTATGGATTGTTTGAGGGTGGTGGCCCCAAATCGGTAACCTGCTTAGGGCCCCATGAGGTCTAAATCCACCTCTGGTTGCTAGAAGACACCTCACAAGTGGCGTTTCATATATATATATATATATATATATACACACATACACACACATATATATATATATATATAATACTAGCTCGAGTACCCGGCGTTGCCCGGGATTTTGAGAATGTCTGTTTACAAAAATAAATGTAAATATTAAACACACAGTATAAATAACATTGTAGATAGCTGAATACCCATGCTTTGCTATGGGATGAGGATGGTAAATTAGAATGATAGTTGTCCGTTAATTTACATTGGTTGGAGATGTAGTATATAGGCATATCTTGCTTCCCTGATGCACTTTGTGTAGTGGCCGGACCCCTTTTTGGTCCCCCAAGGAACCCTGCTCTTCTCACTAATCAACTCTTAGTTTATGGCTTCTTGCTGCCTCCATTCCCCTCCTCACATCATGTCAGTGCCCCTGTGAAATTATCGATTTTTTCACAGTTTATTATATAGCGCAGCACATTATGTATCTCCTGATATACTCTGTGCTACTGGGGGACCGTGCTACTTCCACTATATAACTCTCAGTGTGTGGGTTTGTTCTACCTGCATCCCCCTCCTCACATCATGTCACTGGCATTGTCACATGCAGCCCTGTCATCACTGCCATATCATGCATGTCCTGATATAGTCTGTGCTGCTGGCCCACCCTTAGGGGTGCTAGTGGTGTCTTACCCCCACAGTGTTTGTTCCCAGAGTGTAAGTCATTTGTGTAGCAAGTTTGGTGTAAATTGCTCTAGGCATTAAAGAGTTATGCTCTCTGCTGAAATACTCTGTGCTGCTGCCTCACCCCTAGGGGTGGTAGGAGTGTGTTACTGCCACATTGTTTGTTCCCAACCTTTAAGTCATATGTGTACCAAGTTTGTTGTAAATAGGTCCAGGCATTCATGAGTTATGCTGTCTTCTGAAATACTCTGTGCTGCTGTCCCTCCCCTAGGGGTGCTAGGTGTGTTACCCCCACAGTGTTTGTTCCCAGAGTGCAAGTCTTTTGTGTAGCAAGTTTGTTGTAAATAGGTCTAGGCATTCGGGAGTTATGCTGTCTTCTGAAATACTCAGTGCTGCTGCGTCACCCCTTGGGGTGTTAGGGATGTCTAACTCCCACAGAGTTTGTTCACAGATTGTAAGTCAAATGTGTACCAAGTTTGGTGTAAATTGCTCAAGGCCCTCCACAGTTATGCTGTCTGCTGACATACTCTGTGCTACTGTCCCACCCCTAGGGGTGCTAGGGGTGTCTGACTCCCACACTGTTTGTTCCCAGATTGTAAGGCATATGTGTACCAATTTCTGAGTACATTGCTCCAGCAATTCCGGAGTTATGCTGTCTCCTGTTATACTCTGTGCTGCTGTCTCTCCCCTTAGGGGTGCTAGGGATTTCTAATTTTTTAAGTTGCCTTCACCATGTTTTAATACGCTTGTATGTCAAATTTCCTGATCTTCGCTTGTAATCTGTGGATTTGTATAGAAATACAGACAGAAGGACAAATTATCACTTTTATATAGTAGATTGTGTGTAGTAAATGTCCACAAACCTTCATTTTCCTTCCCTTAACTCATTGCCTCCACCACTTATATATTTAATGACCCCCCACCCCTTAAATATATATTTAATAATCCTCATACCCTATAAATATTTAATGATTCCCCATTCCTTAAATTTTTAATGAGCCCCCTCACCCCTTATATATTTAATAACCTTTTCTCACCCCCTCGTTATAAAATATTTAATGATTCCCCCCACTCCCTATAGCTTTATATACTCACTGCACAGTCAGGCAGCTTCAGAGTCCCGTAGCTTCCCAAATCCTGCACGCTCCTCACTGAATTCTTGGGGGATGAGATGTCATGAATTCTCATACCCCAGTGTCAGTTGCGCAGCACCGTCTACTCGACACCAGCCCTGCAGACGGAGGGGTGCAAGCACACGGGTAGAGTCACGGGTGCAGGCGTCAGGGATGATTTTACTTCTCTCCAGGTTCCGCCGCAGGCAGCAGCTCTCCCAGCAGATGCCACTGCTGCTGCGAGTGCTGCTGCTGGCAGTGGAGCCTGGAGATAGGCAGACTTGTCCAGCCAAGAGGCCCCCTTAGAAAGGGGGGCCCGGGGTGCTTATCCCCTGGGCCCTTCCCTTAATCTGGCACTGGCATAAAGTCACAGATGTGACAGCAGCAAAACACGATACATCTGACTCATATTCAGACCCATTCTTTGAAGTACCTACAGCAAATTACAACAGAGGAAATTCACATCTACAGTATATGTGATTTGAGCAGCACTGACATATATACGTAATCTAATGAAAATGTTTCTGAGTTCCATATTACAAGTTTGTGCAGGTGTCTGCAGACATGTTGCAGCAAGGAGAATGTACTCATTGAGTAGACAGTTGCTTTGTTTAAATTGCTGCCCAGGAAAACACAGATTATTATGCTATAAACAGTGTACTATCACCATGCTTACTAATTTTATGTCACAACTGTAATTGGTTGATGAACTCAGACTAGATGGTATATTGGATTGTGGTCTGATGTTCTTGGGCAGTCTGCCGTAATGTGTAAAAAGGGGGACTCTGTCTGCCGTAATGTCTAAAAAGGGGGACTCGGTCTGCCGTAATGTGTAAAAAGGGGACTCGGTCTGCCGTAATGTGTAAAAAAGGGGACGCTGTCTGCCGTAATGTGTAAAAAAGGGGACGCTGTCTGCCGTAATGTGTAAAAAGGGAACGCTGTCTGCCATAATGTGTAAAAAGGGGACGCTGTCTGCCGAAATATGTAAAAAGGGGACGCTGTCTGCCATAATGTGTAAAAATGGGGACGCTGTCTGCCATAATGTGTAAAAAGAGGACGCTGTCTGCCGCAATGTGTAAAAAGGGGAACTGTCTGCTGTAATGTGTAAAGGGGCTCTACCTGGTGTAGTGTCGCTACTGTGCAGCGTAATTTGAATAATGGAGACTACTGTGCACCGTAGAATGAATTGGTATTATTTTGTGGCCACGCCCCTTCCCCGTGAAGCCATGCCCCTATATATTTTACGGCGCGCACTGCCTCTATCTTGCATGGGGGGCGCCAATGCCGTTTCTTGCACACAGCGCTAAAATGCCTAGTTACGGCACTGCACAGATGTACATCAGGGAAGGGCTTTTGCAGTAGTAGTATTAGCATAAAGTCACAGACGCAACTACGACAAAGCTACAAACACAGCTGCTTCTAACTCAAAATCAGACCTATATTTACTAAAGTGTGGGATTTCAGAAGTGGAGATGTTGCCCATAGCAACCAATCAAATTCTACTTATCATTTATCTAGCACCTTCTACAAGAATAGCTAGAATCTGATTGGCTGTTATGGGCAACAGCTCCAATTCTGAAAACCCACACTTTAGTAAATATAGTTCTGATACCCCATAATGTGCATCACTGGGCATAAATTACTGACAAAGCAAACACATCTTATAGGTCACTATGGGCTCTATTTACAGAATGTCAGTTTTACAAATTAGAGAGATTTTCAGCGTTTTCAAAGCAGGATTGCATCCCTCAGATTTACAAAGCCCAAATGGCAGCAGGAAATGTAGTTACTATAACGGCTGTCGGGATCCCAGCGGTCAGGATCCCGACGCCGGAATCCCGATAGCTGGTAAAATGCCGGTGATTAGAATACCGACCACCCCTCGGTATTTACACTTGGGTGGTGGGTCCACGCCACTACCTGGGGAGAAAAGAACCTGTGGCGAATGAGCACAGCAAGCCCACGAGGGGACTCGCTGCGCCCGCTGATGGTAATACTGCTGGCCGGATGCTGCTGTCGGGATCCTGACAGCCGGCATCCCATCAGCCGGTATATCAAACTAAACTGGAAGCAGACTATATATTGAAACAATTACAACAAAAAGAGAAGGAGGCTGCGCTTTAAGAGGAAATGAACAATATCCACTGAATTGTGTAAAATTTATAACAATTTATTAAAAACACTACCTAATTAAAAAACAGTATTATTCTGTGCAATTATATTGTGCCATATGCATGCTTTAGAAAAATAAATTTTTACCCAAAATATTAATTCCGGACATGTGTCATATGAGCTCTAAACATATGAGCTCTAAACATATACCTTTGAAAAAGCTGCAAGGCATACGCAGCGAAACGCGTCAGCTTTCTGCAGCTTCTGAGCACGACTCTCTCCAATTGGATCCGAACCAGCCCACAACATTTTCCAGCTACCCAGAGGAATCCCAGAGAGGCACCATCCAACCACCGCACTGCATGAGGTACCCACAGCTTTTGGGACATTTACTCCATCCAAAATCCTCTAGCGGTCTATGGAAATGATAAAGGACTCTCCTAGTACCATCTAAATGGGACTCATATAGTGGAAAACCATTGGATATATACCACCTATGGGCAATACTTGGAACGGATCTTTTAGAGCTCATATGACACATGTCCGGAATTAATATTTTGGGTAAAAATTTATTTTTCTAAAGCATGCATATGGCACAATATAATTGCACAGAATAATACTGTTTTTTAATTAGGTAGTGTTTTTAATAAATTGTTATAAATTTTACACAATTCAGTGGATATTGTTCATTTCCTCTTAAAGCGCAGCCTCCTTCTCTTTTTGTTGTAATTGTATGCATATTGGGAGCGACTTCCCTCTTAAACATTGGCTGCCGCTTAGCTGAGCTCTTCATCTCACAGCGCCCGAATACCCTAGGGTATTTTTTACCTTTCTTTTATATATTGAAACACCATTAATATTTATCCAATTGCAAGTATAGAAAGTACAGATTTACTATGTGGCGGGTTTAGAACTAACTATAAACCTACTGACAAACCCACCACAAAAAATGAGGTGGTTGTGACAGGTTACATAACGTATAAAGCATGCTCAGAGGAGGAATCATAGTACACTTATATAATGAGGGTAATAACTGTACTGAATAAGAAGTAAGTAACATTGTTTCTTATGTGGGAAATACTATTTTGTTAATATCTTAGGGGGGAAACTGTT
Source organism: Pseudophryne corroboree (assembly GCF_028390025.1). Lineage (NCBI taxonomy): Eukaryota > Metazoa > Chordata > Amphibia > Anura > Myobatrachidae > Pseudophryne > Pseudophryne corroboree. Next base: position 576,610,661 of record NC_086444.1, on the reverse strand, counting down.
GTTTAATTTTTTGAAAATGGTAATATTATTTATTAATTATATTACAGGGGCATTATCCATTAATTGTTAACATTGTTATTTCTGCACTGTAGCATGAATTTGAAGGTGCATTGAAGGCAGCTGGGAGAAAACTTATCGTAGTGTGTTTCACCTCTGGAAACTGTGGACCTTGTAGAATAACATCACCGGTTATGGAAGTAAGTGGAGGATTAAGATTGAAATAATGTCATACAGTATAAAGATGATCTTGTGCTTCAAATGGTCCTGCAAAGTAAATAAGAGAACAGTTCACACAGTAAGCATCACAGTTTTCTGAAAATGTCTACAGTACTTTACTGCAGAATTGTAGGGATGTAACTTGGTAGAAATAATAGGAATTTAATACCTATCGGTAATTTATTTTCTCCTAGTCCGTAGTGGATACTGAGGTCTTGTACTTTAGTACCATGGGGTATAGATTGGGTCCACTGGAGGATGGCACTTTAAAACTTTTAGTGTGTGTATGTGTTTGCTGGCTCCTCCCCTCTATGCCCCTCCTTCCAGACTCAGTCTAGGAAAACTGTGCCCGAGGAGACGGACATAACATGAGAGAAGAACAATACAACAGCGGTGAGGCAACAAGGCAACACACAACCTTGAACGAGAGGAGGGGGCTAACCAGAACAGAGAATAGCAACACCAACCTAACCAGGATAGCAAAGCTATCCCAGCAACATAACTGGACCACAACGTCGGTCCAACCAAAAACTTACACAGGTAAGCAGGAACAAAGCACTGAGGCGGGCGCCCAGTATCCACTACGGACTAGGAGAAAAGGAATTACCGGTAGGTATTAAATTCCTATTTTCTCTTACGTCCTAGTGAATACTGGGGTCTTGTACTTTAGTACCATGGGGAAGTCTCAAAGTTCCCAACTAGGTGGGAGAGTGCTGAGACCCTTATAAAACCACCTGGCCAAACTGAAGGTCATCCTTGGCCAAGGTATAAAACCTATAGAATTTGACAAACGTGTTTGAACCAGACCAAGTTGCAGCCCGGCACAACTGGAGGACTGAGACACCCCAGGCAGCTGCCCAGGAAGAACCCACCAACCTTGTCGAGTGGGCCTGAATAGACGTTTTGCTTAGAGGCTGGCCGACCAATCTTGGAGGCATCATAAAGGATAAACAGCGAGTCAGATTTCCGATGAAGGGCCGTCCATTTGACATAGATTTTCAGAGCTCTGACCACATCCAAGGACTCAGGACCAACGGAAGCGTCAGATAACACCAGTACCACACTAGGCTGATTCACATGAAAAGCTGACACCACACTTGGCAAAATTTAAGTTCCGCCCTGTCTGCATGAAAAATCAAATAAGGGTTCTTACAGGATAAGGCCCCTAATTCAGAGACACACGCTTGGCAGACGCCAAAGCCAATAACATCACCGTCTTCCAGGTGAGAAATTTCAACTCCACCCTATGTAAGGGTTCAAACCAATCTGATTGGAGAAAGGACAAAACCACATTGAGGACCCATGGAGCCGTGGGAGGCACAAAGGGCGGTTGCATATGAAGAACACCCTTCAGGAAAGTCTGTACTTCAGGTAACATGGCAAGTTGTTTCTGGAAGAAAATAGACAGCGCCGAAATCTGGACTTTGATGGAGCCTAAACATAGGCCCATATCCACTCCCGATGCAGAAATAGTAGAAAACAACCAATTCTAAATTCCATGGGAGACACCTTTCTACTTTCACACCAGGAAACATACTTTTTCCAGATACGATGATAATGTTTTGACATAACCATCTTCCTGGCCTGGACCAGGAGGGAAGACCCTTTCTTGCTAGAATTTCCCTTTCAACTTCCAAGCCATCAAACGTAGCCGCTGTAAGTCTGGCTAGACGAACAGACCTTGCTAAAGAAGATCGTCTTGGAGTGGTAGAGGCCAGGGATCCTCCAGAGCCATGGCCAGGAGGTCCGAGTACCATGCCCGTCAAGGCCAATCCGGGGCAATTAGAATTGCCAGAACCCTTTCCCTTCTTAGCCTTTTAGCACCCTTGGGATCAGTGGTAGAGGAGGGAACAGGTATACAAACTGGTACGTTCACTGTGTCGTCAGCACGTCCGCTGCTACAGCCTGCAGATCCTTCATTCTGGAACAATAACGGCATAGCTCCTTGTTGAGACAAGAAGCCATCAGATCTATCTGCGGACAGCCCCACTGGTGAATTATCTGTTGAAACACCTGGGGATGTAGGCCCTATTCCCCTGGATGGAGGTCGTGCCTGCTGAGGAAGTCTGCTACCCAGTGGTCCACTCCTGGAACGAATATGGCTGAGATGGCCCTTGCGTTGGCCTCTGCCCAGAGGAGATTCTTTGACACCTCCTGCATCGCCACTCTGCTTCTTGTTCCCTCGATTGAACCTAGATCGCCTGACTCTTCAGGAGATGGGAGGCTTGTAGAAGAGCATTGTAAACTGCCCTGAGTTCCAGGATGTTTATCGGTAAAGCTGATTCCTGAAATGACCATAACCCTTGGAACTGGGCCCCCTGGGTCACTGCTCCCCAACCTCGGAGGCTGGTATCCATTGTCAGTAGAATCCATGAGGGGATATTGAAACTTCTGCCCTCTACCAGGTGAGGTATTTGAAGCCACCATAATAGAGAAATCTGGGCTTTTGGAGATAGGGTCACTTACTGATGCATATGTAGGTGAGAACACGACCATTTGTCCAGCAGATCCAGTTGAAAAGGCCGGGCATGAAACTTGCCGTATTGGATTGCCCTGTAAGCAGCCACCATCTTGCCCAGTAATCTGATGCAAAGATGTATAGACACCCTGCGAGGACTGAGTACCGAGCAGACCATCGGGAGAAACACCTTTTGGGATACCGTGTCCAGTATCATTCCCAGGAACTGAAGATGCTGGGTCGGTTCTAGGTGAGACTTCTGGAAATTTAGGATCCACCCATGATCCGTGTGTAGGCGAGTAGTCAGATCGATGCTGTAGACGCTCCCTGGACACAGCCTTTTTAGGAGATCATCCAAATAGGGGACTTTGTTCACTCCCCTCATGCGCAGCTGCAGCATCATCTCCGCCCTGACCTTGGTGAAGACCCTCGGAGCTGTGGATAATCCAAAGGGTAAGGCCTGAAACTGGGAATGGTCGTCCAAGATGGCGAACCTGAGGTAAGCCTGATGAGGGGGCCACATGGGAATGTGGAGGTAAGCATCCTTGACATCCTATAAACACCAGGAACCTCCAGAGCGGACACCATTGCCCGCAGGGACTCCATCTTGAATTTGAACACCCGCAGATACAGGTTGAGAGACTTCAGATTCAAGATGGGGTGCACCAAACCGTTTGGTTTGGGAATGACAAAAAGGCTGGAGTAAAAACCCCTGTTGCATAATGGATGAGGTACAGGAACTACTACCCCTGTCTGCAAAAGTTTTTGAATAGCTTCTTGCAAGGTAACTTTTGCTGCGGGTAAAGCTGGTAAGCCCGACCTGAAAAACCTTAGAGCAGGGAGTGTTTGAAATTACAGCCGGTATCCGTGGGAAATGAGGTCCCTCACCCAAGGATCCCGGCAGGACTCTGCCCATATTGAAGGCAAGCACCTACCTGAAAGTCGCCTTGTTGCTGGGGCCAACCTTCATGCGGAAGGCTTAGCGGCAGGGGATCTGGGGGTCTGGTCTAGGGAGACAGCAGGTGCAGGTTTATGGGACTTACCATGAGATCCTCTGGGAGTGGTGGAGACCCCTAGGCCCCTGCCTCTGAACCGTGCCACACGAAAGGACTGCGAGGGTCCAGTGTAAGAACGTCTAGCAGGTGACGCATCCGATGGCAGATAGGTAGACTTACCCGCCGTTACTTGGGAGATCCACTTATTTAATTTGTCTCCAAACAAGGCATCACCTTTAAAGGGAAGATTTTCTACACCCTTTTTGGAATCAGCGTCTGCCGCCCATTGACGTAACCAGAGAGCCCTGCATGTTGAGACAGCCATAGCAGTAGTGCAGCCATTTATCTTACACAACTCCTTTATAGCCTTGCTCATAAAATTTGCAGCATCCTGTATATGTTGGAGCAGAGTAACTACCTCATCCCAGGGTGGAGAGTCTAAACCATCAATAACATTATCAGACCACTTTACCACAGCCCTGGAGATCCATCCACAAACTATTGTGGGGCGTTGTGCTGCGCCTGCTGCCATATATATTGCCTTGAGCGTTGTCTCAAATTTATGGTCAGCTGGCTCCTTCAAGGACACAGTCCCGGGAACAGGCAGTACCAATTTCTTAGACTGGATATAGAAGTATCGACCGACGGGGGGTTTTCCCAGACCTTCCTATCCTCAGCTGGACGGGGAACGGTAGATAAAAACCTCCTGAGGAATTTAATTTTTTTTATCAGGTTTATTATTTTTTATCAATTTTTTTTATCCCTGGCCAGGGAGTTTAACTCTTTAGACACCGGAAAGGTAGCTGAACTCCTGGGTCTAACATTAAAGTATAACTCCTCATCTGGTTCCATCTCCTGATCCGGTATGTGGAGGACCTCACGTACAGCAAAAATGAGAGCCTCCACCCCAGGGGACAGATAGCTGTCCTCGTCCATATCATCATTATCCCCATCTGGCTAATCAGAATCAGATTGGAGCACCTGTGGTAGTGAGCGTTTATGTGAAGCCACTAGAGGGTGCTGAGAAGCCTTCTTGGAATCTGCTGCTTTAGCCACACAATCAATGGAGTGTTTCAACACCTGTCTCTCTCTTTTAGCTGCCGCTAGTTCAGAATTTAGATTTTGAATAGTGCTATTAAAGCTATCTAACCATTCAGGTGCCTGTGAGCTGGGCCCTTGAGGAGATAAGGAACATTGTTCACACATGAGTGACCTCGCTGAATACAGGGTAGAATTACAAGCAGCACACATAACCATATCCAAAGACATTGTAAAGGAAACTACAGCTCCCCACACAGACCCTAGAGAGACCTTGGAGTGACACTGAGGAGCGGACCCAGCACACAGCAGTAGAACGTGTGGAGTATAAGTGTATGTGAAACAAGTGCAGCAGCGCTACCGCTGGCATGGTCCCCCCTTGTCTATGACCCCTGGTACAAGTTTAAACAGCCTGTAACAGCTTGGGTCCTGGAGGAGCAGCGTGCATGCAGCCTTGATGATCTGCAGCAGCAGGAAATGGCGCCTTCCCTCTGCTGGTCTCGCTCCGGGAAGCCCCGCCTCTTGCAATGGCGTGTGGTCCCTCACATAGATTATACTGGCCATAGTTGTAAAACACATTAGAAATGTATTAAACAGTCCACACAAAGCCTCAAAGACAGTGAGCACTGCGGGGCAATAGCCCTGAGCCAGTTCGTCCGCGGCGGGTACCGCAGCTCCAGTCCCCTGACCGCCACGTGACATGCCACCAAACTGCATTGGGGACCTGCTAACCGGGGCCCTGGTGTAACACTCACCGCACCTGGTCTTTCGGCATCTGTTAGAGGCTGGCGGCTAGCTGCTGGCGTGGGCACACATACTGACGATGAGTGATCAGCACCTCAGGAGCTCAGTCTCCTGTCAGCAGGGATTATGAACCATTTACCCACAGGAGGTTGGTTCAGTCCCCCCTCTAAGTCCCACCAAGCAGGTAGTCTGTCTGCCAAGCAGAGCTACCTGAAACCCATAAACTAAATTAAATTTAAAGAAAAAACTGGAGCTCCAGAGAAGTGCACCCAGCTCATTGGGCACATTTTTCTAAACTGAGTCTGGTAGGAGGGGCATAGAGGGGAGGAGTCAGCACGCGCATACACACACTAAATGTTTTAAAGTGCCAGGCTCCAGTGGACCCGATCTATACCCCATGGTACTGAAGTACAAGATCCCAGTATCCACTAGGATATAAGAGAAATTGCAGAAGATAACAGGGTCAAGGCCATTTAGGTGTCCCTGTGTGCACACAGACTTGGGTGTAGGATGGGAGCCCTAAGCAAGGTCAGAGAGCAGGAAGTCAGAGATGGGGATGTCACAGAAATGGGAAAACAGTCACTAAGTCTAGGGAGTGACCACGGTGAGTTGGAGTTGAAGCCAACTGGTATAGACCATATGAGCATAATGAGTTTAGAAGGAGGAGTGCCAGTACAGATGACAATGGTAATGTTGAAATCCTGTAGAAAAATTCCCACAAGAAAGTGGGAAACCCAGGCAACAGAATTGCCAAGGATTTGGGAGACAAGACCAGTGAGGGCGATAGTTGACAGTAACATGGAGGTAGATGTAGAGAAGAGGTTTATAATATGATCTACTGTATTAAGGACAATGAGAGGGAAGTTAACAGAGGGTGACACTGAAAGTGTAACCAGGAGAGAGTGGGACACCTATAACCTACTCCATAACCTTGTTGGTCGCAGGGTTTGGGAAGAGTTGTGAAGAAGATAGCCCAATAGGAGAGTGCAGCAGGCAAAGCATTGCCATAGTGAGATATACAAGTTTCACTAGCAATAAGAAGACTATAGAAGTGAGATAAAAATATGTTATGGATGAGAGTTTGTTTTAGGTGGGTCTAGCATTCAAGAATCTACAGAACTGGGGGAAGTGGGTAAGAGGAGGGATGAGAATAATTTTGGAAGAGTTAGAGTTGGGTGGGAAGTTTTTTGGGGCAGAAAGAGGAGATGGTTCAGAAAGAGGGAATTCAGTGGCATCCAAGGATGGGGCAGATGTCACTAGCAATTAGGAGAAATAAGTGGATTAGGCCTGCAGACATATGGATGATGGGGAATATATTGGTATAGGCTAGGTATTGATGCAAGTGCAGGGAACAGTTTCTTTGAAGCTTTGGGTATAGGGAAATTAATAAGGGAAAGGTAGAGTGCAGTTAGAAATAGTAGGGTAGTAGAAGTTAGTAGGAAGAGGGTTAAGAAAATGTGTACATGGCAAGTGGAGAGAGGACAATAAAAACTGGGGGAATGATAGTAGAGGCTTAGTTTACTACTAACAATGTAGATGATAGGTAGTTATAAATAAGGACATAGCAACACAGAAGTGATCGGGTTAGTGAGAAGGGACTATGATCATTCAGGTGATCATGTGCAGGTTATGAGTAGGCATGGAAAGCATTAGACAGCAGTACCTGTGGGATGGTGGCATGTAGTTAGAATACAGTGATGGAGAGATGAGCGACTTATCACAATAATGACGTTTCATGACAGAACAAACTGTTTCTCAGAGGTACAAAGTTCTGGATAGAGAATGTTTTAATTCTTATCAATCTATGCATAGCATCACAAGAAGGTATAGTCATTATAATAACTCCTTGAATAATCCAGTGGTGAGTGTAATACATTATAATGTATTGAAATGGCCTTAAGTGATGGGAGTGGCAATTGTAACTACTTGTTTGTTGGACACATACATTTCTATTAATTGATTATTAATGGAGCTAGCACAATGCTGAGCCTGTAAAAAGCCAGGTTACTGTATGCTGGCCAAAGGATGTCATGCAACAAACTCACTCTTATAAAGGAGAGAGTTTTACCAGTGGATCTGTCCACAAGGTGCCCACTGCCCCCTAAGCCCAGCGGGTGAAGGGGTAGGCCACCTCACTATTCTGAAAGTCTGAATCTTTCAATAGGGGTAAAAATTGTGAAATATGAGGATTTGAACAAAATCTTTTATGCAGAAAGAACCATATTTTCCTAGTAGACTAGTAATAAATCTTTATATGGGATGCATTCAGCATCCAGCTGTCGGGATGCCGGCGGTCATGTGACCTACGCTGGAATCTCGACACCACTCAGGAGACCAGCGCTGGATCACCGACTTCCCGAACACACGGATCTAGCAGTCCCCGCGGGTGGCACCCGCCCACTTACTGGAAGTTCGGATCAACCCCAGCAAAGGACTGCCCACCGCTACCACGGCAACCCGTTGTCACTGTGAACAATATAAACCCATGAATAAATGTATTACAAAATACTTATTATATAATAATGTATCCTGATGACGGGTTTGCAATAAACTCAAAACATTGATTGAGTAAGGAGAATGCTGAATTAATTTTACATAAGTCCGGAGAGTGCCACTACTTGTGTAAGCTGTATGTATGTATGTATATATATATATATACACAGTACACACACACATATATAAGCCGCCAGCCGCCAAAACCTCTTGAGACTGAGACTCTGGTAAGCTTGTCCACAACACACATAGTTAAATGAAAAAAAAATTGCGTGGGGTCCCCCCTCCTAAGCATGACTAGCCTCGGGGTCTTTGAGCCGGTCCTGGTTGTAAAAATACCGGGGAAAAATTGCGTAGGGTTCCCCCATATTTGAACAACCAGCACCGGGCTCTGCGCCTGGTCCTGGTTCCAAAAATACAGGGGACAAAATATGTAGGGGTCCCCCCCGTATTTTTAAAACCAGCACCGGGCTCCACTAGCCAGAGAGATAATGCCACAGCCGGGGGACACTTTTACATAGGTCCCTGCGCCCGTGGCATTTACCCCCCCCCCCCAACTAGTCACCCCTGGCCAGGGTTCCCTGGAGGAGTGGGAACCCCTTCAATCAAGGGGTCCCCCTCCTCCAGCCACCCAAGGGCCAGGGGTAAAGCCCGAGGATGTCCCTCCCATCCGTGGGCGGTGGATGGGAGGCTGATGGCCGTTGTGTAAAAAATAGAATATTGTTTTTTTGTGGTAGAACTACAAGTCCCAGCAAGACTCCCCCGCAAGCTGGTACTTGGAGAATCACAAATACCAGCATGCGGGGAAATAACGGGCCTGCTGGTACCTGTAGTTCTACTACAAAAAAAATACCCCCCAAAAAACACAACACACACACCGTGAAAGTACAACTTTATTACATACATGCACACATACTTACCTATGTTGACACGAAGCCCCTCGGTCCTCTTCTCCAGTAGAATCCACGGGGTAACTGAAAAAAAAATTATACTCACAAACAATCCTGTGTAGATCGGTCCTATTCTTTTCCGACGTAATCCACGAACTTGATTAAAATAAAAACACGGAAACCCGATCCACGCGACTAAAGGGGTTCCATGTTTACACAATTGACCCCCTTTTCCCGAATGTCAGGACCCCCCGTGACTTCTGTCACTGAAGGTCCCTGTAGCCAATCAGGGAGTGCCACGTCATGGCGCACTCCTAATTGACTGTGCACTCCTGCCCTGTCAATCAGGACGAGCGCACTGCCTAGAATGGAGGAGAGCACTCCTCCATTCTAGTCAATGATGGGAACTTTGCGGTTTGCGGTAGTCCGCGAGGTTAATTGGCGTTGCTCTTGTGGGTGACCCCAATTAACCTCGCGGCCTACCGCAGACCGCAAAGTTCCCAAAGGGTGACTAGTTGGGGGGGGGGGGGGTAATGCCACGGCCGCAGGGACCTATATAAAAGTGTCCCCCAGCTGTGGCATTATCTCTCTGGCTAGTGGAGCCCGGTGCTGGTTTTAAAAATACAGGGGACCCCTACATCTTTTGTCCCCCATATTTTTGGAACCAGGACCAGGCGCAGAGCTGGTTGTAAAATATGGGGGAATTCCTGTGCGTTTTTCCCCTGTATTTTTACAGCCAGGACCGGCTCAAAGAGCCCGAGGCTGGTTATACATAGGAGGGGGGACCTCACGCAATTTTTTTTTCCTGTTTTTAAATGCTACTGTGTAAAAGGAAAACTGCAACAAAATGTTATTGCACTGTTGTTCATATAGAAGTACTAAAAGTGCGCAATACACCACTTATGAATTCATTATTGACTATAGTGCCTAACAATATGATTAATCGCGATTAATCGCAGAAAATCCTGCAATTAATCGCGATTAGAAATTTTAATCGTTGCCCAGCACTAATACATATATATTAGTGATGTGCACCGGACATTTTTCGGGTTTTGTGTTTTGGTTTTGGGTTCGGTTCCGCCGCCGTGTTTTGGGTTCGAACGCGTTTTGGCAAAACCTCACCGAATTTTTTTTGTCGGATTCGGGTGTGTTTTGGATTCGGGTGTTTTTTTCAAAAAACCCTAAAAAACAGCTTAAATCATTGAATTTGGGGGTCATTTTGATCCCATAGCATTATTAACCTCAATAACCATAATTTACACTAATTTTCAGTCTATTCTGAACACCTCACAATATTAGTTTTAGTCCTAAAATTTGCACCGAGGCCGCTGGATGGCTAAGCTAAGCGACCCAAGTGGCCGACACAAACACCTGGCCCATCTAGGAGTGGCACTGCAGTGTCACGCAGGATGGCCCTTCCAAAAATTACTCCCCAAACAGCACATGACGCAAAGAAAAAAAGAGGCGCAATGAGGTAGCTGTGTGAGTAAGCTAAGCGACCCTAGTGGCCGACACAAACACCTGGCCCATCTAGGAGTGGCACTGCAGTGTCACGCAGGATGGCCCTTCCAAAAAATACTCCCCTCCCCAAACAGCACATGACGCAAAGCAAAAAAGACGCGCAATGAGGTAGCTGTGTGAGTAAGCTAAGCGACCCTAGTGGCCGACACAAACACCTGGCTCATCTAGGAGTGGCACTGCAGTGTCACGCAGGATGGCCCTTCCAAAAAATACTCCCCAAACAGCACATGACGCAAACAAAAATGAAAGAAAAAAGAGGTGCAAGATGGAATTGTCCTTGGGCCCTCCCACCCACCCTTATGTTGTATAAACAGGACATGCACACTTTAACGAACCCATCATTTCAGTGACAGGGTCTGCCACACGACTGTGACTGAAATGACTGGTTGGTTTGGGCCCCCACCAAAAAAGAAGCAATCAATCTCTCCTTGCACAAACTGGCTCTACGGAGGCAAGATGTCCACCTCATCATCATCGTCCGATTCATCACCCCTTTCACTGTGTACATCCCTCTCCTCACAGATTATTAATTCGTCCCCACTGGAATCCACCATCTCAGATCCCCGTGTACTTTCTGGAGGCAATTGCTGCTGGTGAATGTCTCCATGGAGGAATTGATTATAATTCATTTTAATGAACATCATCTTATGTTATGCACACCAGTGCCTGCAGGAATGTACTGGTGTCAGAACTGTTATGCACTCCAGTGCCTGCAGGAATGTACTGGTGTTTGAACTGTTATGCACACCAGTGCCTGCAGGAATGTACTGGTGTCTGAACGGATATGTATGCAAAGCAAATGAACTCACAGACAGACACAGAAGGTGATAGGGTAACAAAATACACACAAAGTGAACAGAGAAGCCCAGAGGCTAAGGAACTGGGTGTCTCCCTAGTATTAGTAATGCTCAGATGGGAAAAGCAAGATGTTGTGTTTTAATACGTAGAGAACCCGAAATGCTGTTGCTAAGGGCAACAGCAAAACCCTAAAGGGTTACCAACGGGTGTGGCAGTAAACTCCTTGGTCAGAGATGGAATGATAGACACAAGGAGAGTCTCCACAATCCTAATTCTCACTTGCAGTGCACAGGTTCAGCTTACTGCCACTAAACTGACACCTGACACCTTGCACAGTGAGACAGGATTTAGGCAGGCAAGTCTTAGAATACAGCCGCAAACTTGCTAAGTTCACAGAGTAGTAAAAGAACACCAGCAAGCTAAACGACTGACTCCAGTCTTACTGCTAGGTCTGGATTGGCAGAGTGTATTACCAAATCCCCAGGCCTATTTGCAGTAAGCAACAACAAATACAAAGCTACACAGTACTGGCTAACTTTCAGGAACTGACTAACCAACAAAGATTCAGCAGCATCTGCTTAACCTGAGAAGAGGCCTTATAAAGCAGGTGCTGTCCACGCCCCACTCAGACCTCACAGACTGTGGGCACAAAAACCAGCACCGGATCCCCTGCCGTGCACAGAGCCTGTAACCACTGCACAGCAAAAGACCCGAACCGGAGTATCAGCTGCGCTCAGGTTACTCCGCTAGCACTTGTCTCCCGGTTGCCATGACGACGTGGCAGCACAGGGCAGGAGACCCTAACATCTTCTCCACATTTTCTGGAAGTAACCTCATACGCCGATTGCTGACAAGGTGAGCGGCGGCACTAAACACTCTTTCGGAGTACACACTGGAGGGAGGGCAACTTAGGTAGAATAAAGCCAGTTTGTGCAAGGGCCTCCAAATTGCCTCTTTTTCCTGCCAGTATACGTACGGACTGTCTGACGTGCCTACTTGGATGCGGTCACTCATATAATCCTCCACCATTCTTTCAATGGTGAGAGAATCATATGCAGTGACAGTAGATGACATGGCAGTAATCGTTGGCAGGTCCTTCAGTCCGGACCAGATGTCAGCATCAGCAGTCGCTCCAGACTGCCCTGCATCACCGCCAGCGGGTGGGCTCGGAATTCGTAGCCTTTTCCTCGCACCCCTGTCACGATCCGGGTATCTGGACGCCATTTCTTACCCATCAGATGCCTCCTAAGGCTGGCTCAGCGCTCCAGGACCGGATCCCATCTGTTATCCTAATGTTCACATTCCTGCATCCTCTCCTGTCTCTCTGAGACGCTGTCACAGTAACGCCTTATTACATCTGGCATGGCGTCTCCCACGGCCTCCGCCGCCGTCCCTGAGCTTCTGCATGCAGAGTGTCAGAGTGGCGATTACGTCAGCCGCGGCCTCCGCTGTGTCCGCGTGGTTGGATGTGCACTTGTCAGCCTGGCGTCTCCTGTCTCCAGTGGCCGGCGCCGCCATTACTGTTTTCATTACCACATGGATTACAAACCAAACTTCCCTCCAAGTGTCTGCATGGGCGCAGCCATCTTGGATTCTGTCAGCTGATCATTTCCTCCAATCTGTTGTCAGTATTGTTAATCTGCATAATTGCCTAGCCAATCCCTTCCTTGCTGCAGGTATAAATACACTGTGCCTGAGCAAGGAAGGCGTCAGTGCTTTGGTTGTCAAACCTAGTTCCTGTTTGTCTCTCTCCTGTGATTGTCTTCCAGGTTCCAGCTCCTGTCTCAAGACTTCCACCATAGAGACCCGCACCAGCATTCCACCTGCGGTGTAGCCTGACTCTCCAATCCATTGTGGATTCATCTGTTTCCAGCTACAACATTACCTGCTTCCAGCTCAGCTTCCAGCAGAGTACAGCTTCCCTTAAAGGGCCGGTGTCCTTTCTACACTTTACCACTCTCCACCGGTATTATTATTTCTCCGCTCTCAAGTTCTACATTTCAGTTCATATTTCATCGCTCCCAAGTTCATTTATTATTTGACTGGTTCCAGCCAGTATCCACTCCGTGCTAACAACAGTCTGGTTCCAGCCAGTATCCACAGCAGCTGTTTTATCTTCAGCAACCCAGCTTTTCCTGGAACACCAGCTGGCACAATCCTGGGTTATCTCCATTGCTACAGTCGGGCCTGGTAAGGACTTTCCATCTAGAAGATCATAAGAACTATCTCACACTACCAGTGCCCTGTGGCTCCTGCCATCCTGTAGTACCCAGGAACTGTATTTATTATTTGCTGACTTTTACGTTTTCTTTTACTGCTGCTGTGTTGCGGAGTTGTCATAATAAACATCATTGACTTTTATCCAAGTTGTCGTGGTCACGCCTTCGGGCAGTTATTATTCATGTTACTTACATGTCCAGGGGTCTGATACAACCTCCCAGGTTCTGGTACATCTCAGCCCCTACAACTGAGGCTGCCTCCCGTCAGCTCAGGCCCTCAGTTGTGACAGTAAGCACTGACCTAATGAATCCAGCCGGAGACCAGGATCAAGCGGCCAGGCCGATGCAAGAACTGGCAGCCCGACTAGAACATCAGGAGGCTGCACAGGGCCACATCATCCGCTGTCTCCAGGATCTCTCTACTCGGCTGGATGGGATTCAGACAACTCTCCGTGGATCAGGCGCATCTGGTGCGTCAACCACAGTGACTCCAGCTATAACCCCACCCACCTTACCCATTTCTGCTCCACGTCTTCATCTTCCAACGCCAGCAAAATTTGACGGATCTCCAAGATTCTGCAGGGGATTTCTCAACCAGTGTGAGATTCAGTTTGAGCTACAACCTGGCAATTTTCCCAGTGACCGTACAAAAATTGCCTACATCATCTCTCTTCTCAGTGGCTCCGCCCTTGACTGGGCATCACCGTTATGGGAGAGGTCCGACACCCTGCTATCTTCTTACACTGCATTCGTGTCAACATTCAGGCGCATCTTCGACGAGCCAGGCCGGGTAACCTCAGCTTCATCCGAGATTCTCCGTTTACGCCAGGGGTCACGTACTGTAGGACAATATCTGATACAGTTCCAGATCCTGGCATCCGAACTGGCATGGAACGACGAGACCCTGTATGCTGCATTCTGGCATGGCTTATCTGAGCTTATTAAAGATGAGTTAGCTACCAGAGACTTACCTTCTAAGTTAGATGAGCTAATCTCACTCTGCACGAAAGTTGATTTACGTTTCAGAGAGAGAGCAACTGAGCGTGGAAGATCATCTGCTCCAAAATCTTCTGCTCCTCCTCCTCGTCAACTGTCACCATCTAAAGATGAGCCCATGCAAATTGGCCGTTCCCGTTTAACTCCTGCTGAGCGCCGAAGACGTCTCTCTGAGTCTCTTTGTCTTTACTGTGCAGCTCCGTCTCACACCATCAATGCCTGTCCCGAACGTCCGGGAAAACTCCAAACCCTAGCTCGCCCAGGAGAGGGCCGGCTAGGAGTAATGATCTCCTCTCCATCTCCTCATGATTGTAATCTCCCAGTCTCGCTTCAAGTTGCTCAACGTTATCGGAACGTCATTGCTCTCCTTGATTCCGGAGCAGCTGGGAACTTTATTACTGAAGCCTATGTTAAACGGTGGTCCCTACCCACCGAGAGACTTCCTTCCTCCTTTTCCTTAACTGCCGTGGATGGCAGTAAAATTTTTGATACTGTTATTGCTCTAAGGACTCTACCAGTTCGTCTGAGAGTGGGAGTTCTTCATTCCGAACTTATTTCACTTTTAGTGATTCCAAGAGCCACACATCCTGTGGTCCTGGGCCTTCCATGGCTCCGTCTTCACAATCCTACAATTGATTGGACGACTACGCAAATCCTGGCATGGGGTTCCTCCTGTGCAGAGACATGTTTGTTTAAAGTAGTGCCTGTCTGTTCTTCCTCCCCCAGGTCGTCTGATGTTCCACCTCCTCCATATCAAGATTTCACGGATGTGTTCAGTAAAGCTTCTGCTGATATCCTTCCTCCTCATAGAGAATGGGACTGCCCGATTGATCTCGTTCCAGGGAAGGTTCCACCTCGAGGCCGAACTTATCCGTTGTCTCTGCCTGAGACGCATTCTATGGAGGAATACATTAAAGAGAACCTAGCAAAGGGGTTCATTCGACCTTCTTCTTCCCCAGCCGGCGCAGGCTTCTTTTTTGTAAAAAAGAAAGATGGTGGTCTGCGGCCGTGCATCGACTACAGAGGTTTGAACGACATTACCATCAAGAACCGTTATCCTTTACCCCTGATTACTGAGCTCTTTGACAGAGTTAGCGGAGCTACCATCTTTACAAAGCTGGACTTGCGAGGTGCATACAATCTCATCCGGATCCGTGAGGGTGACGAGTGGAAGACCGCCTTTAACACCCGTGACGGACATTATGAGTACCTCGTCATGCCCTTCGGATTGAGCAATGCTCCAGCTGTCTTCCAGCATTTTGTCAATGAGATTTTCAGAGACATTCTATACCGTCATGTCGTGGTCTATCTAGACGAAATCCTCATTTTTGCCAACGATTTAGAGGAACATCGTTTTTGGGTTAAAGAGGTTCTGTCCCGTCTCCGTGTCAATCATCTCTATTGCAAATTAGAAAAATGCGTCTTTGAAGTCAAGTCCATTCCGTTTCTAGGGTACATTGTGTCCGGTTCCGGACTAGAGATGGATCCTGAGAAACTACAAGCAATTCAGAATTGGCCGGTACCCTTAACCCTCAAAGGGGTCCAGAGGTTCTTAGGGTTCGCCAATTATTACCGAAAGTTTATACGAGACTTTTCCACCATTGTGGCGCCTATTACTGCTTTCACCAAGAAGGGTGCTAACCCGTCCAAGTGGTCTGAAGAAGCCATGCAAGCTTTTCATCTTTTAAAACAGAGGTTCATCTCTGCGCCTGTCCTGAAACAGCCTGACATCGACTCTCCTTTCATCCTAGAGGTGGATGCCTCCTCCGTTGGAGTAGGAGCGGTGTTATCTCAGAGGGCTAAAGATGGCCATTTACATCCTTGCAGTTTCTTCTCCCGGAAGTTCTCCCCAGCTGAGCGCAACTATGCCATTGGCGACCAGGAGTTGCTAGCCATCAAGCTCGCTCTAGAAGAGTGGAGGTATCTGTTGGAGGGAGCTTCTCATTTAATCACCATACTTACAGACCACAAGAACCTTTTATACCTGAAGGGCGCACAATGTCTCAACCCTCGTCAGGCCAGATGGGCACTTTTCTTTTCCAGGTTCGACTTTAAACTCCAGTTCTGTCCGGGCTCTCAGAATCGCAAGGCCGATGCCCTTTCCCGCTCATGGGAGCAAGAAAATGAGTCAGAGTCTTCAGACAAGCATCCTATTATAAATCCGTTGGCATTCTCCACGGTAGGGATGGACTCTACGCCCCCATCAGGGAAAAGTTTTGTGAAGCCGATGCTAAGGAAGAAGCTCATGCATTGGGCCCATGCTTCCCGTTTTGCCGGACATACAGGTATCCAAAAAACCCTGGAGTTTATCTCTAGGTCCTATTGGTGGCCAACTCTGAAAAAGGACGTCTTGGAGTTTATTGCATCTTGCCCAAAGTGTGCCCAACATAAAGTATCCCGCCAGTCGCCTGCGGGGCAACTGGTTCCACTATCCGTTCCCCGTCGACCATGGACCCACTTGTCGATGGATTTCATTACAGACTTACCCATGTGCAACAAGTTCAATACCATCTGGGTGGTAGTTGACCGGTTCACCAAGATGGCACACTTCATTCCTCTCACCGGTCTTCCGTCAGCTTCCAAGTTGGCTCAAGTATTCATACAAGAGATCTTCTGACTCCACGGTCTTCCTGAAGAAATTATCTCAGATCGAGGAGTTCAATTCACAGCCAAATTCTGGCGAAGTTTATGTCAAGTCCTCCAAGTCAAGCTAAAGTTTTCCACGGCTTACCATCCTCAGACCAATGGTCAAACCGAGAGGGTGAATCAGGACTTGGAGGCCTTCCTCCGCATCTATGTGTCCTCCTCTCAAGATGACTGGGTTCAATTACTTCCCTGGGCCGAGTTCTGTCATAACAACCAGTATCATTCTTCATCTGCTTCAACACCATTCTTCACTAACTTTGGATTCCACCCTAAAGTTCCTGAGTTCCAACCGCTTCCAGCAACTTCTGTTCCCGCAGTGGATATCACCTTGCATCAGTTTGCCAATATCTGGAAGAGCGTACGATCAGCTCTGCTCAAGGCATCGTTCAGGTACAAGAAGTTTGCGGATAAGAAGCGTCGAGCAGTTCCTGCTCTCAAGGTGGGTGATCGGGTATGGTTATCCACGAAGAATTTGAGGTTAAGAGTTCCCAGTATGAAGTTTGCACCTCGCTATATCGGTCCTTTCAAGATTGAACAAGTCATCAATCCTGTTGCTTACAGACTCCAGTTGCCTCCCTTCTTAAAAATACCCAGGACATTCCATGTTTCCCTGTTGAAACCGCTGATCTTGAATCGGTTTCATTCCTCACTTCCTCCAACTCCGAAAGTCCAAACTCAACGAGGCGTTGAGTATGAAGTGGCCAAGATCCTGGACTCACGTCACCGTTACGGTCAACTACAATATCTTATTGACTGGAAGGGTTATGGTCCTGAGGAACGTTCATGGACCAATGCTTCTGATGTCCATGCTCCTGCCTTGGTCCGGAGATTCCATTCCAAGTTTCCTCAAAAGCCAAAGAAGTGTCCTGGGGCCACTCCTAAAGGGGGGGGGTGCTGTCACGATCCGGGTATCTGGACGCCATTTCTTACCCATCAGATGCCTCCTAAGGCTGGCTCAGCGCTCCAGGACCGGATCCCATCTGTTATCCTAATGTTCACATTCCTGCATCCTCTCCTGTCTCTCTGAGACGCTGTCACAGTAACGCCTTATTACATCTGGCATGGCGTCTCCCGCGGCCTCCGCCGCCGTCCCTGAGCTTCTCCATGCAGAGTGTCAGAGTGGCGATTACGTCAGCCGCGGCCTCCGCTGTGTCTGCGTGGTTGGATGTGCACTTGTCAGCCTGGCGTCTCCTGTCTCCAGTGGCCGGCGCCGCCATTACTGTTTTCATTACCACATGGATTACAAACCAAACTTCCCTCCAAGTGTCTGCATGGGCGCAGCCATCTTGGATTCTGTCAGCTGATCATTTCCTCCAATCTGTTGTCAGTATTGTTAATCTGCATAATTGCCTAGCCAATCCCTTCCTTGCTGCAGGTATAAATACACTGTGCCTGAGCAAGGAAGGCGTCAGTGCTTTGGTTGTCAAACCTAGTTCCTGTTTGTCTCTCTCCTGTGATTGTCTTCCAGGTTCCAGCTCCTGTCTCAAGACTTCCACCATAGAGACCCGCACCAGCATTCCACCTGCGGTGTAGCCTGACTCTCCAATCCATTGTGGATTCATCTGTTTCCAGCTACAACATTACCTGCTTCCAGCTCAGCTTCCAGCAGAGTACAGCTTCCCTTAAAGGGCCGGTGTCCTTTCTACACTTTACCACTCTCCACCGGTATTATTATTTCTCCGCTCTCAAGTTCTACATTTCAGTTCATATTTCATCGCTCCCAAGTTCATTTATTATTTGACTGGTTCCAGCCAGTATCCACTCCGTGCTAACAACAGTCTGGTTCCAGCCAGTATCCACAGCAGCTGTTTTATCTTCAGCAACCCAGCTTTTCCTGGAACACCAGCTGGCACAATCCTGGGTTATCTCCATTGCTACAGTCGGGCCTGGTAAGGACTTTCCATCTAGAAGATCATAAGAACTATCTCACACTACCAGTGCCCTGTGGCTCCTGCCATCCTGTAGTACCCAGGAACTGTATTTATTATTTGCTGACTTTTACGTTTTCTTTTACTGCTGCTGTGTTGCGGAGTTGTCATAATAAACATCATTGACTTTTATCCAAGTTGTCGTGGTCACGCCTTCGGGCAGTTATTATTCATGTTACTTACATGTCCAGGTCTGATACAACCTCCCAGGTTCCGGTACATCTCAGCCCCTACAACTGAGGCTGCCTCCCGTCAGCTCAGGCCCTCAGTTGTGACAACCCCCAGTTGCGGGAGAATGTGAAGGAGGAGATGTTGACAGGTCGCGTTCCGCTTGACTTGACAATTTTCTCACCAGCAGTTCTTTGAACCCCTGCAGACTTGTGTCTGCCGGAAAGAGAGATCCAACGTAGGTTTTAAATCTAGGATCGAGCACGGTGGCCAAAATGTAGTGCTCTGATTTCAACAGATTGACCACACGTGAATCCTGGTTAAGCAAATGAAGGGCTCCATCCACAAGTCCCACATGCCTAGCGGAATCGCTCTGTTTTAGCTCCTCCTTCAATGCCTCCAGCTTCTTCTGCAAAAGCCTGATGAGGGGAATGACCTGACTCAGGCTGGCAGTGTCTGAACTGACTTCACGTGTGGCAAGTTCAAAGGGCAGTAGAACCTTGCACAACATTGAAATCATTCTCCACTGCGCTTGAGACAGGTGCATTCCACCTCCTTTGCCTATATCGTGGGCAGATGTATAGGCTTGAATGGCCTTTTGCTGCTCCTCCATCCTCTGAAGCATATAGAGGGTTGAATTCCACCTCGTTACCACCTCTTGCTTCAGATGATGGCAGGGCAGGTTCAGGTGTTTTTGGTGGTGCTCCAGTCTTCTGTACGCGGTGCCTGTACGCCGAAAGTGGCCCGCAATTCTTCTGGCCACCGACAGCATCTCTTGCACGCCCCTGTCGTTTTTTAAATAATTCTGCACCACCAAATTCAAGGTATGTGCAAAACATGGGACGTGCTGGAATTTGCCCAGATGTAATGCACGCACAATATTGCTGGCGTTGTCCGATGCCACAAATCCCCAGGAGAGTCCAATTGGGGTAAGCCATTCTGCGATGATCTTCCTCAGTTGCCGTAAGAGGTTGTCAGCTGTGTGCGTATTCTGGAAAGCGGTGATACAAAGCGTAGCCTGCCTAGGAACGAGTTGGCGTTTGCGAGATGCTGCTACTGGTGCCACCGCTGCTGTTCTTGCAGCGGGAGGCAATACATCTACCCAGTGGGCTGTCACAGTCATGTAGTCCTGAGTCTGCCCTGCTCCACTTGTCCACATGTCCGTGGTTAAGTGGACATTGGGTACAACTGCATTTTTTAGGACACTGGTGAGTCTTTTTCTGACGTCCGTGTACATTCTCGGTATCGTCTGCCTAGAGAAGTGGAACCTAGATGGTATTTGGTAACGGGGGCACACGACCTCAAGAAATTGTCTAGTTCCCTGTGAACTAACGGCGGATACCGGACGCACGTCTAACACCAACATAGTTGTCAAGGCCTCAGTTATCCGCTTTGCAACAGGATGACTGCTGTGATATTTCATCTTCCTCGTAAAGGACTGTTGGACAGTCAATTGCTTACTGGAAGTAGTACAAGTGGTCTTCCGACTTCCCCTCTGGGATGACGATCGACTCCCAGCAGCAACAACAGCAGCGCCAGCAGCAGTAGGCGTTACACTCAAGGATGCATCGGAGGAATCCCAGGCAGGAGAGGACTCGTCAGACTTGCCAGTGACATGGCCTGCAGGACTATTGGCTTTCCTGGGTAAGGAGGAAATTGACACTGAGGTAGTTGGTGGTGTGGTTTGCGCGAGCTTGGTTACAAGAGGAAGGGATTTACTGGTCAGTGGACTGCTTCCGCTGTCGCCCAACGTTTTTGAACTTGTCACTGACTTATTATGAATGCCCTGCAGGTGACGTATAAGGGAGGATGTTCCGAGGTGGTTAACGTCCTTACCCCTACTTATTACAGCTTGACAAAGGCAACACACGGCTTGACACCTGTTGTCCGCATTTCTGTTGAAATACTTCCACACTGAAGAGCTGATTTTTTTGGTATTTTCACCAGGCATGTCAATCGCCATATTCCTCCCACGGACAACAGGTGTCTCCCCGGGTGCCTGACTTAAACAAACCACCTCACCATCAGAATCCTCCTTGTCAATTTCCTCCCCAGCCCAAGCAACACCCATATCCTCATCCTGGTGTACTTCAACACTGACATCTTCAATTTCACTATCAGGAACTGGACTGCGGGTGCTCCTTTCAACACTTGCAGGGGGCGTGCAAATGGTGGAAGGCGCAAGCTCTTCCCGTCCAGTGTTGGGAAGGTCAGGCATCGCAACCGACACAATTGGACTCTCCTTTGGGATTTGTGATTTCGAAGAACGCACAGTTCTTTGCTGTGCTTTTGCCGCAAGTCTTTTCTTTTTTCTAGCGAGAGGATGAGTGCTTCCATCCTCATGTGAAGCTGAACCACTAGCCATGAACATAGGCCAGGGCCTCAGCCGTTCCTTGCCACTCCGTGCCGTAAATGGCATATTGGCAAGTTTACGCTTCTCCTCAGACGCTTTTAATTTTGATTTTTGGGTCATTTTTTTACTGATCTTTTGTGTTTTGGATTTTACATGCTCTGTACTATAACATTGGGCATCGGCCTTGGCAGACAACGTTGATGGCATTTCATCGTCTCGGCCATGACTAGTGGCAGCAGCTTCAGCACGAGGTGGAAGTGGATCTTGATCTTTCCCTATTTTTTTAACCTCCACATTTTTGTTCTCCATATTTTGCGCACAACTAAAAGCCACCACAGGTATACAATGTAGATGGGTGGATAGTATACTATTATTACTTATACTTATGGATGACGAGTGACGACACAGAGGTAGGTACAGCCGTGGCCTACCGTACTGCTGCTTATATATATATAATATACTGTATAACGGACCTGGTGGACACTGTCAGCAGACTGCTAAACTAGTATGAAGAAAGAAAAAAAAAACACCACAGGTATACAATGTAGATGGGTGGATAGTATACTATTATTACTTATACTTATGGACGACGAGTGACGACACAGAGGTAGGTACAGCCGTGGCCTACCGTACTGCTGCTTATATAATATACTGTATAACGGACCTGGTGGACACTGTCAGCAGACTGCTAAACTAGTATGAAGAAAGAAAAAAAAACACCACAGGTATACAATGTAGATGGGTGGATAGTATACTATTATTACTTATACTTATGGACGACGAGTGACGACACAGAGGTAGGTACAGCCGTGGCCTACCGTACTGCTGCTTATATATATATAATATACTGTATAACGGACCTAGTGGACACTGTCAGCAGACTGCTAAACTAGTATGAAGAAAGAAAAAACACCACAGGTATACAATGTAGATGGATGGATAGTATAGTATTATATTACTTATGGACGACGAGTGCACTGACGACACAGAGGTAGGTACAGCCGTGGCCTACCGTACTGCTGCTTATATATATATAATATACTGTATAACGGACCTGGTGGACACTGTCAGCAGACTGCTAAACTAGTATGAAGCAAGAAAAAAAAAAACACCACAGGTATACAATGTAGATGGATGGATAGTATAGTATTATATTACTTATGGACGACGAGTGCACTGACGACACAGAGGTAGGTACAGCCGTGGCCTACCGTACTGCTGCTTATATATATATATATATATATATATAATATACTGTATAACGGACCTGGTGGACACTGTCAGCAGACTGCTAAACTAGTATGAAGAAAGAAAAAAAAAACACCACAGGTATACAATGTAGATGGGTGGATAGTATACTATTATTACTTATACTTATGGACGACGAGTGACGACACAGAGGTAGGTACAGCCGTGGCCTACTGTACTGCTGCTTATATAATATACTGTATAACGGACCTAGTGGACACTGTCAGCAGACTGCTAAACTAGTATGAAGAAAGAAAAAACACCACAGGTATACAATGTAGATGGATGGATAGTATAGTATTATATTACTTATGGACGACGAGTGCACTGACGACACAGAGGTAGGTACAGCCGTGGCCTACCGTACTGCTGCTTATATATATATAATATACTGTATAACGGACCTGGTGGACACTGTCAGCAGACTGCTAAACTAGTATGAAGCAAGAAAAAAAAAACACCACAGGTATACAATGTAGATGGATGGATAGTATAGTATTATATTACTTATGGACGACGAGTGCACTGACGACACAGAGGTAGGTACAGCCGTGGCCTACCGTACTGCTGCTTATATATATATATATAATATACTGTATATCGGACCTGGTGGACACTGTCAGCAGACTGCTAAACTAGTATGAAGAAAGAAAAATAAAACACCACAGGTACACAATGTAGATGGATGGATAGTATAGTATTATATTACCTATGGACGACGAGTGCACTGACGACACAGAGGTAGGTACAGCCGTGGCCTACCGTACTGCTGCTTATATAATATACTGTATAACGGACCTGGTGGACACTGTCAGCAGACTGCTAAACTAGTATGAAGAAAGAAAAAAAAAACACCACAGGTATACAATGTAGATGGATGGATAGTATAGTATTATATTACTTATGGACGACGAGTGCACTGACGACACAGAGGTAGGTACAGCCGTGGCCTACCGTACTGCTGCTTATATAATATACTGTATAACGGACCTGGTGGACACTGTCAGCAGACTGCTAAACAAACTAGTATGAAGAAGAAAAAATACACAGGAGTGTTTTTCAGGCAGACAAACTTATACTGGACTGGTGGTCACTGTCAGCAAAACTGTGCACTGTACTCCTGCTATAACTGCTCCCCAGTCCCCACAATTAGGCAGTGTGAGCAGTGCACTCAGCACAGATATATCATGCAGCAGTGCAGCACACTGAGTGAGCACAGATATGGTGGTCAGAGCGTTTTTTTCAGGCAGAGAAACAAAGGATTAAACTCACTGGTGGTATAATCAAAACCCTGCACTGTACTCCCTAACAGCTGCTCCCCGTCCCCAATCCTCCCCACAATTATAACAATGTCACTCTTAGTCTTTTCTATTACGGAGAGGACGCCAGCCACGTCCTCTCCCTATTAATCTCAATGCACGTGTGAAAATGGCGGCGACGCGCGGCTCCTTATATAGAATCCGAGTCTCGCGAGAATCCGACAGCGGGATGATGACGTTCGAGCGCGCTCGGGTTAACCGAGCAAGGCGGGAGGATCCGAGTCGCTCGGACCCGTGTAAAAAAAAGGTGAAGTTCGGGCGGGTTCGGATTCCGAGGAACCGAACCCGCTCATCACTAATATATATATATATATATATATATACAAGAATCCATTCGTCTGAGCTTAACCTACAATATAAGCAGCACCTTTCTGGTAGTCACCTGCTGGTGGAGACTGAAACTTGGGATGCCAAGAGCAAATAACCTAAGTTGCGCTATTAAATGTGTTGCAGGGGTAATCCCTCAGTTAGTATATAGGGATGATCCCTTTAGGATAATATATCCTTTTACTAAAATGTCACTCACAATAAAAACAATTTCATACCTGAATATTTATTCGTGGTATACAATAAAAAACTCAATATCTAAAATACACACAATTTTTACATAAGTTTTAATGTACAAGATAACATATAACCGACCACTTATTTAGGAGATACAGTTTTTGTTTCCACCGCACCCATACAGGTGTGAGCTCAAGGTGGATGTCTGCTTTAGTTGGTACAGGGTGTTATGCTGACAACCAAACGCGGTTCGTCCACTGCGGGACTTCATCAAGGGTACAATTCAAAAAAGGCGATCTTATATACGAACTAGACAATGCTATTTCGTGTTAAATCAAAGCCATATTTCCCAGATGGCTTTAATGGAGCCCAATCTACTTTACCACAACGGATTGCCAGTGTATAATATGCTGTTGATAGGTGAGAACATTAAAAAAAAAAATCAATTCCCAGCTATGTGTGTATCCTTGCCTCTGTTCATTCTCTCTATTTTCATGCTAAGTTGCTATTCTAGGTAATCATTCATTGTAGTGACAGTCTAAATTTTAGTTTGCGATTCATAATTTATATAACAGAGTTAAGGAAATTAAACAGAGCATACCTAAATCAATAATGTACATATTATACTGTGCTTTAAACCCAAACTTGTCTCACTCTTCAGGACAGTTATTCTTGGCGATTCTACGGTACCTCCCCAAGGTCACTTAAGACACTAAATATTGCGTTATCTCTATTAATTAGCTCTTAGATGAAAATTCATCTAGATGTTAAGAGATTTTTTAATTATTTAACTTTTATAAGTATTGTTTAAAGAAACAAAACTACCTTGGGATTTAACCACATATAGCCTCAGAAAACCTCTATTTAGTCAAATACAGTAGCTACATGAGATATTTTATTGTTTCATCCATAAATTGTTTAATTTACTAGCTAAAATCTATGCCACATGCGATCAACTTTATCACATAAAAAAACCTATGTGATATCTATCAATACAACACAAATCATTATTTTATTTCAATGTTAATTCTCCTTCCCACATGAACCAATACATTTATTTTCTTACTTTCTGTCTTAAGTACTTATTCATCTGCCTTATAAGTCTTCTTTTCAGCTCCGATCAACAGATATGTACAGTAGCTTACAAAACTACGCTTTAGGGTATGAAATATGTGATGTTAAGCTACTGTAAGTACCAACAGTGTCTGCAGATGCACACTGTGGGGGTCATTCCGACCCGTCCGCAAGCAGCGGTTCTTCGCTGAGGTGCGAACGGGTCGGAACAGCGCATGTGTGGCGGCCGCATTGCACACGCGCATCATTGCGTCGCCGGGCAGCAGCCAGAACAAAGAAGAAAGTGATCGCTAGCGCGATCGAAAGAAGATTGACAGGGAGGAGGAGTTCCAGGGCGTCTACTCACCGTTTTCCGGGCGTGGAGATCCGAACGCAGGCGTGTCCAGGCGTTTGGAGGGCAGATGTCTGACGTCAATCCCGAACCTTCATCGCTGGATCCGTTGCACAGGGTTAGTAGGTCTGACCCTGGTCTTGTTTTGCAGGAAATTTTTTTAGCATAGCAGGACTGTACAAGCGATCGCAGCCCTGCTATGCTAAAATACACTCCTCCATAGGCAGCGTCAAGTTGATCGCACGAGCAGCAAAAAGTTGCTGCGTGCGATCAACTCGGAATGACCACCTGTGCCCTAACATTCCATTTAATTAAATTGCCCCTATAGTTTTAAGGTTTTGAAGGTAAAGGTACCTTATTACAATTTTTTTTTTATTTCCATACCTTAATTTTTAACATCCTTTGGGGCATTGTCATAAAATACAAAAAGAGATGTACATTAGTAACCATTGAATACATTTCTCTCCTATATCCTTAGATGTCAGTGCAGAATTCTTAGTTGTATTTTCTATCAAACATACTGTATGTTACTTGTATTAATTTAGTCATGTAATACCAAGATTTTGTCAAAATGCTTGAATACTCTTGCTTATCCATGACCTGTCAGTGTACTGACCTTGGCTTTCCTGTCTGTTCCTTGCATACACCCTGTGACTTACAGAATACCTGAAGTGTACCAGACATCAACTTGCTGATTTTTGTTAGTATTAACTACAATGAATCTATCAAGCCAGTAACCAGTATTAGAGACTACAATGTGCATTCCAGGCACAGTACAGTCCAAAACTGTTTACAAGGGTCCCTGATGAACAACTCTGGTGTGTCAGACTGTGCACCCTTGATATTGGTAGTGCAAATACAGGCTAATAGCGTCAAATCTATAATTATATCACACCGTTACTTAGGGGGCCCCCTGGACTTAACTATTCCAGCAGTAGGAGCTCACCCAATAGACTGGAGATCCCAGATAATAAAGAATAAGACAGAAGATAGAAGATACGACTGTGTCCTGATAGCTAGGACATAACTGGATACAACTTCGGTGCCACTGGGTTCTACGTGATACTCCCGTACCAGAGGTTGCAGAGAGGCAGAGTAATACGTTGACAAATGCGGGCAGACCATTGTATCAGGCATGGCTGCTGCTCAACCGTGCAGAGTAACAGCAGTTAGGTCAGATATAATGAAGATGTAGTAACTTGACCTTGCAGGCTAAGCTGAAGCTTGGCCTTGCAGTTTGTCAGCGGTCAGGTCAGATATGTAGGATTGGCTGTAGGTTTGATTTTACATAATATTAGCAGGCAGACCAGGAGTGCAGAACTGACCCAAGCTTGGCCTTGCTGGGTGTTACCGGGCTGACCAGTTGTGCAGAAGTGGCCGGAGCTTTGCCTTGTAGGGTGTTAGCAGACAGACCTGGCGTGCAGGGTTGAAAATGTTGACCTTAAAAGATCTTAGCAGACTGACCAGGCATGCAGATTGGCTGAACTTAGGGCCTAATTCAGATCTGATCGCTGCTGTGCGTTTTTGCAAAGCGGTGATCAGATCCGAACTGTGCATGCCTCTGAGCCGCAATGCACACGCGCATCGGACGGCTACAACGGGCATCGGCGGTCAGCGATGGGATGGTGCGAAGGATCAATTTGCACGGGCGTACGCAAGGTGATTGACAGGAAGAGGCCATTTGTGGGTGTCAACTTATTTTTAGCAGCTCTGCTACACACAGGAACGCACACTTGCACAGCGAAAATACACTCCCCCTGTAGGCGGAGACTATCTGATCACAGGACACCAAAAAATGCAGCCCAGCGATCAGATCTGAATTAGGCCCTTAGCCTAGCAGGATGTTAGCTGACAGGTCAGGTGTGCAAGGTTGACCAAAGGAAGCCAGGATGATCCAAAGTACAGAACAGAGCGACGAGGGCTCCTGCAGTAATTAAGGACTATAACCAGCAACGTCAGGCAGGAGTATCTGGAAGATTAAGGGGAGGAGAGCCAATCCAGAGGCCAGCTGGGACAAGCCGCCTTTAATTACAAACTCCATGTAGCCTGAGCACTGCACGTCCCTATTGAGACCTACAATCCCCCTGGCTGCCCGGAATCCCTGTTGCCTGGGCCACCATCGGGGAAGCTGCCAGGCGGAAGCGCTATGACGCAATGACCGGGACTAGTGCTGAGCTACCGCAGTGGCTTGTGACACCAATCCTGGTTTGCTTAAGGCAGTGCTTGATACATGTGAATATGTATGATGGGGTGTGGTATACAAGTTAGACAGTTAAACACAGTCATTAGGTCAACACCATATGCTCGACAGTCAGAAGGCCGATAGGGTCAAAAGTCCGACGCAAAGAAAAAAAAGTGTGCTATTTTTTTTTCAAATGTATTTTACCCAAATTTGTTGAAATCTATCCCCTTGCAGGCTCGCTTTGCTCGTCACGCTTCGGGCTCGGTGGCTCGCTCTACTCCGCTTCGCTTGCCACAAGATTACTAAAAGTAATAGTTTGTGACATGGATAGTAAATAAAAAAAAAGTTTTAAAAGCATTATAAAACCCTAAAAAACATGTGAATCCTGTTGACCTTTTGACTGTCTACAATATGTTGTCGACCAAATGACCGTCCATCTTTGAACTATCTATCAACCGCATCACTGTGTGATGTTGGTGCTTACTCAGACTCACATTTATTTCCCCCATCCAAATAATTCTAATCCCTTAAAGGGATAAGAAAACAGATTCTTCCAAAAGGAGATGGTTCGGGACAGTGGCGTAAGTTCATCCCAGTCAGCAGGAGGCAAGATAAATATTGGTGGGCACCCTCATATAGATATAAACCATGGACACGTCACACCATCAAAATGGGGGCCACACACCCCCATTTTGAAGAAAGGTGCCAGGTGCTACCCCCAACTCTGCCCCCAAATGCTGCAGCATTCATGCTGTGACTGACAGAGGTCTGCAGGCGATATCAAAAGATTCGTTCTGCACATGCGCCTGCGTAGAACCCAAACATCATATTCGTATGAAAGCTATTGGGTTTGCATAAAAATGTGAATTAGGCCCTCTGCCTGCACCAGACTCACACACAGCCCCCCATGGCAGGCAGAGCTTACTACAACACTTCTAATGAAGCCACATTCCACGCCCCCTCTGATTGGCTAGTATTCTGACTGACAGAGACCTCTGCAGCTGACAGGATATAGACATGGCCATAACTAGGGGGGGCCTAGGGGGCCACGTGCCCCGGGTGCTGGGCTGTAGGGGACGCTAAGGAGGCCAGTTCTGGTGCAGGCTGCAGCACTGGCAATGCTGCCAGCCCCGCTGGCTCCCGATGGCTTCCGGCTCCCCCTGACAGTCAGTGACCTGCTGTCGGGTGCCAGTAGCACTAGAGACTCCCGGCGCTTCCAGGTTGCTGATGCATATTGTGCGTGTGACGTCATGACATTGCACGTGCATGTGACGTCACACGCACACATTAGTGGCTGCAGACTGGGGAGAATGGAGGCGAGAGTCCGGCGCCAGCAGTAATCCAGGTGCATCCAAAAGAAGGTGCGTGGCGTGCTGGCAGCACTGGGGCTACAGGCTAAGCCTGGCTGCACACTGCAATAATGGAGGAGGAGGGGGGAGCCTGGGGGCGTAAATATTGCACTGCCTGTCTTGTGTTGCTGTTATGATTCCAATACTCTGGTCTGGGGAGATCTTATAGCAAGATCCCGAGTACTGGAACGTAATGCTGGGAGATGGAAGTGGGAATGGGAATAGCCCCTGGCGCCCTATCTCCGTTGTCTCGCCCGTGTTGTCCGAAATCTCTTGCGAGACTATGGTTGCTTGAGCCCATGGAAGCCGCGTTTGAAGGGCGGATTACGTCTGCCCAACTCCGATGCCCCCTCAGGTCTTAATGGGAGACAAAGAGAAATCCGAGACAGGGTGATAACAAGGGGCCCTCTAACTAAACAACAAAACCAGGGGCTATACACTAACTTTAAACTAGAGTATGTGCGGAAAAACCGCCAGGGAAAAGGACAACCAAAATACCCACTTGTCCACTCTCCTACTCGGCACCGCCGAGTTCCGGAGAGGACTGTGGGAGCGGAAACCTCCGCAAATGCTCCAAAACAGAATACGAGATGAAGCCACCTAGGCCGCAACACGCGGCAGAGCCGCCACTCACGAAAACCACTCGAGATCCTCTAGCGACTGTGGCGGGTAATTGAGGACCGGAAGGCTCCTTGGGATGAGATGACAACTCCAAGATACAGGAACTCTGAGGACAGGAATGACCGGACACAGCAGAAATGGAACAGACGTTCAGCAAACCAAAGCAGCATGCAGGAAGCTATAACCGGCGTCTGTATGAAGCACTGAGAAGGCTTTAAGCACTGCATCCTCCAATCAGGGTTCAGAGGCCGATTAACATAAATGTCGTGCAGCTGCCTTGCTGCACGACCAGAAGACCAGTGTGTTTAATTACTTGATTGACCCTGCAACGGGGAACGCGGTCCGCCCGTGGCGTCCCCGTTGCTAGGGTCCTGGCGGCTGAGCGCGCCCGGCGTCCTAGCGTTGCTAGGGACCCGGCGGCTCAGCGCGCACGGCGTCCCAGCGTTGCTAGGGACCCGGCGGCTCAGCACGCTCGGCGTCCCTAGTTGCTAGGCGCCGGGCCGCGAAGGGAACCCGGACCGCGGCGCCTAACAGTTGCCAGATAAATGTACACTCACTGTCATGTCAACTTTTTAAACCAGTATCCCACAGGTATTTATATGTATGTATGTATGTATGTATGTGTGTGTGTGTATGTATATATATATATATATATATATAATTTTATTTTTTTTGAGGCGAGGGGAGGCAATTACTGCCTTGCTCTGGGCGATGGAAATCCTAGTTTCGGCCCGGATATACCAATATTTTGTTTTTATTACATACTTTATTCAGGCAGCTAATTACACTGACTAGTTGTAGCAGGTTATTTCTCTGACTGCAGCCCCATCCTTGTTCCCGTATCCTTAAACTGCCCTCCCCAATCTCCACACATAACACACCCTATTTTTTATAAGCACTGTTCCCTCTGTACCTGGGTGAGCTGCTGACAGATGGCTCTTTATTACACCTGCTAAAGTAGCAGCAGGCAGGGAAAACATGATTCAAGACCCGGGTGTTGTAGATACAGAAGGCGTTGTGTACTGCACTAGGGAGTGAAGACACAGGAGTCCCATGATGAGGCTTCTCCTGAGCTGATCATCTACACGGGTCAGCGAAACATGTGATGAACTCCTCCAATCAGAGCTCAGCACATGCTCCTCTGATCCCTCTGCAGATTCTCATGGGAATTATTTCCCAAGTGTGCACTGCAGATTGCTGTATGCTATGTTTCGATCCTCAGCATGTAGCTGCTGTGCCTGTCAACAGGCGGCCCCTTGGGACCCTGCGGGACTCAGCACATGGAGAGGGAGACAATGAAAGAGAGGTGTCCTCTTCAGGGCTTCAGCCCAGTGGCAGCTGACTCCATTGTCTGCAGCAGTTCCACATCTGGTTCAGGAGATCTCTGTACCTGACACAAAATCTTATCCGTACAGTGTTCCTGTAAGGAGTCATAACAACACAGCAAGTCCTGACTAATGTGATCTTCTTACTCCAGCAGAATTCTAATGTCTCCAACACACATTAGACCTTGTAACACACTCCTGTTGGTAGGAGGTGACATCACCACACTCTTCCTCCGGATAAACCTATTTGTCCCAAAAACATGTATTTTTGTTCCCAATGAAACCCTAGCCATACTCTGTACCTCCCCTGGGATGTTACCATCTTATCATATATGCTATGTACCCAAGGGAGCTGTATGGCAGGCCTGGCCAACCTGTGTCTCGCCAGCTGTTTTGAAACTAGACCGGACTGGTTACCGACTGAAGGGTTAAAGCTGGACCGGACTGGTTACCAGCTGAAGGGTTAAAGCTAGACCTGGTACAGCTGCTCAGAAGACAAAATGCAGGTTCACTTGTCACACACAACATAACTAGTTGCACAGGCCCAGAGTACCTGCAAAGGACCTCCTTTTATACCTGAGTAGGAAACAGCAGGGAGTGTCAGTGAAGATAGTCCCTCATTGGCCCCTGCCATCATGTGACCAGAGGAAAGATGGTGGTGCCCATACAGGAGACCATGGGGAAGCTGGCCCAACACCACTGGCCCCATACAGCATGGACCATGCAGGGTGATCGCCACAGTCTGCCGGACACTGGATCCCTTCTATCACAGGACCCGACAGACCTCCTGCAGAACCCTGCAGTGTCAATGGTGAGCACTTAGGATGCTGGCCACGCATCCTGACAGTACCCCCCCTTCTGGGTCGGACAGCCAGACACGATCTCCAGGCTGCAATTTCCAACAAGCCCAACGTCTTTTATCAGCATGAATTTTATAATTTCGGGATGCCTTTTTCAAAGAAATATGAATGTCCATCCAAGCTTGTGAGAGATTTTGTATTCTAGATGAGACTGCTGGCAATTCAGAGGCTGGTAGAGGATGGAATTCCAGAATCCGCTGATGATAGCTGTAATTAGCAAAAAAGGGAGTTGTCTTAAATGCTGTATGATAACGAAGATTGTGCGCATTTTGGACCAAGGTAGAAGTTCCAGTCAATTATCTTGGGAAGAAGAAATATATAAACTAATAAAAGTTTCTAATTCCTGATTGACCCTCTCCACTTGCCCATTGGATTGTGGATGATAGGCCGTTGAGAAATTTTATTTGACTTGCATAGCTGTACATAAGGCCCGCCAGAATTTGGCAACGAACTGGACATCACGATCTGACAAGATCTCCCATGGAAGTCCATGCAGCCTAAAGATCTCACAAAAAAAACATCTGGGCGAGTTTAGCAGCAGAAGGTAGTCCAGTGAGTGCAATGAAGTGGGACATTTTTGTAAATCTATCTACTACCACAAGTATGATATTGAACCCCTTCTCTTCCAGTAAGTCTGTAATAAAGGGTCTAATTCAGACCTGATCACCATTGTGCAAAATTGCACAGAGACCGATTATCAAATGACTGTGCATGCATACAGATCGTAATGCGCAGGCGTGAGGTCAGACTGTGAAAAAATCCTGCGTTTTTGTTAATCGCTAGGCGAACGCAGGCTGAGAGACAGGAAGTGGACATTTAGAGGTGGTAACTGGCAATTTTCTGGGAGTGTCTGGAAAAATGCAGGCTTTCCCAAGTGTTTTCAGGGGGGGTTTGTGACGTCAGCTATGGCACGATCAGCCTGTTTGTATCGCACTGTAGGAGTAAGTCCTGGGCTATGTGCAGACTGCACAGACAGGAAAAATCATTCAATGGTGAGAGAGTTGTGAAAAGATTTGCAGATGTCCACTGTCTGGTAAACTTTTTGCACGGCGTACGCATGCATTCGCACACTTGCATGGGGCGAGTTTTCACTTTCTATGGGCGCGACTCTCTGATCACAGCCATCGATCAGGTCTGAATAAGGCCCAAAATCCATCCTGCATGAGTCCATGGACTAACTGGAATAGGAAGAGGTTGAAGAACACCAGCCACAGGAGAACGAGAAGATTTGTGTTGAGCACATGTAGGACAAGATTTATTGAACTCACCAATAACTTGCTTTATAGTAGGCCATCAATAATTTGATTGCAGAAATTTGAAGGTCTCAAAGATCCTGGTATGTCCAGGAGGAATGAGCCCAGGTAAGAAGACACTTCCTTAAATGTTGAGGAACGTGAGACCTCCCCGGTGGTGCTGTCAATTTTGTGGTAGAAAAAGAAAGAGGATTGATGATGGGTTTCTCATGAATGTCATCTTCCTCTTCTTTAGATGAAAAAGATCTAGACAAAGTATCGGCATTTAGCATTTTGGGTCCCTGGCCGGTACTTCATACAAAAATAAATATGAGCAAGGAAAAGAGCCCAGTGAGCCTGTCTTGGGTTTAAACAGTTAGCAAAAGACAAATAAAGCAGGTTCTTGTGGTCGGTAAAGATCGTGACTGAATGAAGAACTCCATCAAGCAGATACCTCCACTCCTTCAACGCAAGTTAATCACAAGAAGCTCCTGATCCCCGAGAAATTAATTTTGTACAGCTTGAGAAAATGTCCTTGAAAAGAATCCGCAGGGATGTAACTTCCTATCCTCAGCAAATTGAGAAAGGATAGCCCCAGTCCCAACACTAGAAGTATGAACTACCAAAAAGAATGGCTATTTCGACACCGGCTGTGAGAGTATGGGAGCAGAAATAAACTCTTGTTTCAGCTGCTCGGGCCATTTTGCAGGATTTGCCCCTTTCTTGGATAAGGCGATAATAGGAGCTGCAACTGTAAAGAAGTTCTTGGTAAATTTCCGGTAATAATTGGCAAAGCCAAGGAAACGTTGTATAGACTTTACAGTGGTAGAAATGGCCCACTCCTGGATAGCAGATAGTTTTTCTGGATCCATGCGAAGTTTGGAACCCGAGCTTATAAACCCAAGGAAAGGTATGCTAGTAACTTCAAAAGTGCATTTGGATAACTTGTCGTATAGTTTGTTCCTATGTAACCGTTGAAGTACCTCCCGATGTCTCTGGAGATCTTTTGAAAAGACCAAAATATCGTCCAAATATATGACCACGTATCGATAAAGGACATCACAGATGATCTCGTTGATGAAATTCTGGAAGACAGCTGGGGAGTTACAGAGGCTGAAGGGCATGACTAGGTACTCATAATGGCCATTCCTTGTGTTAAAAGCAGTCTTCCATTCATCGCGCTCATAGATCCTAATCAAGTTATACGCTCCCTTCAGATCAAGCTTTGTAGGTATTTTGGCACCCCGACCCTGTCAAAGAGTTCTGTAATAAAAGGCAACGGATATCTATTGTTAACAGTAATTTTGGTTAGGTTGCAGTAATCTATACAAGGACGTAACCCACCATCTTTCTTCTTGATGAAAAATAATTCTGCACTGGCAGGTGAGGTAGAAGGCCGAATGAACCCCATCTTTAAGTTCTGTTGCACATAGTCCGACTTAGCCTGAGTCTCAGAAATGGGCAGCAGGTAGTTTTGACCCCTAGTAGTTGTTTTTACAGAGATCAAATCAATCGACAGTCCCATGGCCGGTGAAGAGGTAACTGATCTGCAGCTTGTTCAGAGAAGACGTTTAAAAAATCTTGATATTCTGCTGATAGAGTGGGAGAAGAAAAAGAAGTCTCATGGCACATACATTCTGGTAAGACAGAGGTCTTCTGGTAGGAAAGACCCCAAGCTACAATTTTGGAGGTGCACCAATCAATGTGTGGGTTGTGAAGACGAAGTCATGGTGAACTCAAAACATTGTGATGTTCTCATAGGGCAAGACAAAAAAAATTGTTGTTCATGATGAGAAGTACCTATAGAAAGAGACGTAGGCTCAGTGACATGAGTAATAGTCCCTTCAGGGATCCGAGTTCCGTTGACTGCCGTGAGAACAACTGGTTGCTGAAAACTCTTGAGAGGCTACTCTAAAACTGTCATCAAAGTTGAATAAATGAAATTCCCAGCAGCCCCTGAGTCAATGAGAGCAGGAATTTGATAAGGATGTTTGGTACATTTGAAGGTCACCGTAATTAAACAGTCTGTTCTGGGAGGATGACAATCAGCTGCTTCCAACCTGACTCCTGTACAGGTCAGGAGGTTTAGTTTCCCGGAACAATTCTTTAAGAAATGATTGGCTGAGTCGCAACACAAACAGAGCTTCTCCTGACGTCTGCATTAATGTTCCTCAGGAGTAAGTTGGGACCGTCCTAGCTGCATCGGTTCCTCCATAGGAGGGGACTTGGGATGGAGGGTGGGAGCCAATTGAATTCTGGGATGGTCACCCTGACTACGTTCTAGCCCACGCTCATGAAGACGTAGGACAATCTTGATAATATAATAGTTCATAATGAGTTCAGGGCTTCCAGAGTGTCAGGCAAATCGTTAGTCACTAGCTCATCCTTTATACGCTCAGAAAAGCCGTTGAGGAATGTAGCTTTCAATGCATCATTATTCCAATGTATTTCAGAGGCAATGATTTGAAATTGAACTATATACTGTCCCACTGGGCGAGAGTCCAGCTCAACACAGAGTAGGTCTACCCAAGCTGGCACTGGTCTGTCTGGCTTATCAAAAATGTGTTTGAAAGAAGAAATAAATGAATAGTCAGAGAAAATGGGATCAGAACACTCCCACTGGGGAGACGCCCACTCAAGAGCTGACCCTTCCAGGAGAGACATTATATATGCAACCTTGGACCTTTGTGTGGGAAAGTTCTGCGAAAGTACAGTAACTCGAAGTGTACTTCGCACTGGTTCATGAAACCATGACAATTCTTTGGGTTACCATTATAACGACTTGGAATAGGTAGTTGTATCCGAGGCTTAACGCCCATAGCAGATGTGGAGACAAGTGCCGAAGAAGTTGAGAAGCAGGACCTAAGGAAGACACCGGAGGTGACTGAACTTTTATTGAGAGTTCTGCTCTACGTTGTTTGTGTGTGTGTGTGTGTGTGTATATATATATATATATATATATATATATATATATATAAATATATAGAGATACACTGCTCAAAAATATAAGGGGAACACTAAAATAACACATCCTAGATCTGAATGAATGAAATATTCTTATTAAATGCTTTGTTCTTTACATAGTTGAATGTGCTGACATCAAAATCACACAAAAATTATCAATGGAAATCAAATTTATTAACCCATGGAGGTCTGGATTTGGAGTCACACTCAAAATTAAAGTGGAAAAACACACTACAGGCTGATCCAACTTTGATGTAATGTCCTTAAAACAAGTCAAAATGAGGCTCAGTAGTGTGTGTGGCCTCCACGTGCCTGTATGACCTCCCTACAACGCCTGGGCATGCTCTTGATGAGGTGGCGGATGGTCTCCTGAGGGATCTCCTCCCAGACCTGGACTAAAGCATCCGCCAAGTACTGGACAGTCTGTGGGGCAACGTGGCTTTGGTGGATGGAGCGAGACATGATGTCCCAGATGTGCTCAATTGGATTCAGGTCTGGGGAATGGGCGGGCCAGTCCATAGCATCAATGCCTTCGTCTTGCAGGAACTGCTGACACACTCCAGCCACATGAGGTCTAGCATTGTCTTGCATTAGGAGGAACCCAGGGTCAACCGCACCAGCATATGGTCTCACAAGGGGTCTGAGGATCTCATCTCGGTACCTAATGGCAGTCAGGCTACCTCTGGTGAGCACATGGAGGGCTGTGCGGCCCCCCAAAGAAATGCCACCCCACACCATTACTGACCCACTGCCAAACCGGTCATGCTGGAGGATGTTGCAGGCAGCAGAATGTTCTCCTTGGCGTCTCCAGACTCTGTCACGTCTGTCACATGTGCTCAGTGAGAACCTGCTTTCATCTGTGAAGAGCACAGGGCGTCAGTGGCGAATTTGCCAATCTTGGTGTTCTCTGGCAAATGCCAAACTTCCTGCACGGTGTTGGGCTGTAAGCACAACCCCTACCTGTGGACGTCGGGCCCTCATACCATCCTCATGGAGTTTGTTTCTGATCGTTTGAGTAGACACATGCACATTTGGGGCTTGCTGGAGGTCATTTTGCAGGGCTCTGGCCAGAGCCGGCCCTAACCAATATGATGCCCTAGGCAAGATTTTGGCTGGTGCCCCCTAGCACCACCGCTGGTTCTGCCTCTGACCTTGCACCTCTTTCCCAGCACCATCACCCGTCACCCATAGCAGTCCTTGTACCCCCTATATTTTAAATAGGAACAGTTCGCACATTTGACGCACAGCCCAAAAAGGGGCATCTTCTTGCTTGGAAGGGCCATAGCCACACAATAGTAACCCAAATTCAAATTACGCCACGCAGTACTGCAACTTTACTCACATTTTATCTTGCGATAGTGTCCATAATTCATATTACATCCCACAGTAGTATCACTTTACCTTATAAACGTTACTCCTCACAGTAGAGCCCATTATTCACATTACATCACACTGAATTGCTCCTTATTCACATTACACCACACCTTATTGCTCTTTATTCACATTGGACGACACAGTAGTGCCCTTTCTATATGCAACGCCACATAGTAGAGCACCTTATACACATAATGCCACACATTAGTAATGCATTTATACACAATTCCACACAGTAATGCCCCTTACACATATGAGACACATTAATGTCCTTATAAACATAATGCACCTTACACATTATGACAACCTTTATTAATGCCCTTTTACACATAATGTCCCTTACACATATGCCGCACATTATTAATGCCCTTATACACATAATGACACACATAGTGCCCCCTACACATTTGCTGCACATTATTAGTGCCCCTATACACATAATTACACACATACAGTAGTACCCTGTTACACATATGCCGCACATTATTAATGCCCTTATACACATAATGACACACATAGTGGCCCTTTACACATATGTTGCACATTATTAATGCATTTTTACATGACACACATAATGCTCCTTACACATATTCCGAACACTACTGCACAACCAACCCACTCACATGCACACAGCACTCACACTTCCACTAACACTGTGACCTCTGCCTCTGCTTGGATACAGATGTGTCCTCACAAATCTTGCATCAATGCTAACGTCGGGCACCTTTTTTTAATGAAAATGCATCTGATTTGCATTGTTATGTGGCTAGGATGCACAAGCAGCTTCTGCTGATTAAACTGATATGCAGCATGCCTATATACTGTGTGAGACTGTGGCTGTATCTGCATATGAAATGCTACATACATAATATAGGCATGCCGCATATCATTTTAATCAGCAGAAGCTGATGATGCCCCTAGGCATATCAAATGCCCTAGGCAATTGCCTAGTTTGCCTATGCCTATGGCCGGCTCTGGCTCTGGCAGTGCTCCTCCTGTTCCTCCTTGCACAAAGGAGGAGGTAGCGGTCCTGCTGCTGGGTTGTTGCCCTCCTATGGCCTCCTCCACGTCTCCTGATGTACTGGCCTGTCTCCTGGTAGCGCCTCCATGCTCTGGACACTACGCTGACAGACACAGCAAACCTTCTTGCCACAGCTCGCATTGATGTGCCATCCTGGATGAGCTGCACTACCTGAGCCACTTGTGTGGGTTGTAGACTCCGTCTCATGCTACCACTAGAGTGAAAGCACCGCCAGCTTTCAAAAGTGACCAAAACATCAGCCAGAAAGTATAGGAGCTGAGAAGTGGTCTGTGGTCACCACCTGCAGAACAACTCCTTTTTCTCTAACGTCCTAGTGGATGCTGGGGACTCCGTCAGGACCAAGGGGATTAGCGGCTCCGCAGGAGACAGGGCACAAAAATAAAGCTTTAGGATCAGGTGGTGTG
The DNA here is from genome assembly GCF_028390025.1 of Pseudophryne corroboree. Taxonomy (NCBI): domain Eukaryota; kingdom Metazoa; phylum Chordata; class Amphibia; order Anura; family Myobatrachidae; genus Pseudophryne; species Pseudophryne corroboree. Next base: position 576,571,369 of record NC_086444.1, on the reverse strand, counting down.
CACTGGCTCCTCCCCCTATGACCCTCCTCCAAGCCTCAGTTAGGTTTTTGTGCCCGTCCGAGCAGGGTGCAATCTAGGTGGCTCTCCTAAAGAGCTGCTTAGAAAAAGTTTTTAGGTTTTTTATTTTCAGTGAGTCCTGCTGGCAACAGGCTCACTGCATCGAGGGACTTAGGGGAGAGAAGTGAACTCACCTGCGTGCAGGATGGATTGGCTTCTTAGGCTACTGGACACCATTAGCTCCAGAGGGAGTCGGAACACAGGTCTCACCCTGGGGTTCGTCCCGGAGCCGCGCCGCCGACCCCCCTTGCAGATGCCGAAGATGGAAGAGGTCCAGAAGCAGGCGGCAGAAGACTTTTCAGTCTTCCTGAGGTAGCGCACAGCACTGCAGCTGTGCGCCATTGTTGTCAGCACACTTCACACAGCGGTCACGGAGGGTGCAGGGCGCTGGGGGGGCGCCCTGGGCAGCAATGTATAATACCTTTTTTATGGCTAAAAATACATCACATATAGCCCCTGGGGGCTATATGGATGTATTTAACCCCTGCCAGGTCTCAGAAAAACGGGAGAAGAAGCCCACCGAAAAGGGGGCGGGGCCTATTCTCCTCAGCACACAGCGCCATTTTCCCTCACAGAAATGCTGGTGGGAAGGCTCCCAGGCTCTCCCCTGCACTGCACTACAGAAACAGGGTTAAAACAGAGAGGGGGGGGCACTGATTTGGCGATATGACTACATATATTAAAATGCTATAAGGGAAAAGCACTTATATAAAGGTTGTCCCTGTATAATTATAGCGTTTTTGGTGTGTGCTGGCAAACTCTCCCTCTGTCTCCCCAAAGGGCTAGTGGGTCCTGTCCTCTATCAGAGCATTCCCTGTGTGTGTGCTGTGTGTCGGTACGTGTGTGTCGACATGTATTAGGACGATGTTGGGAGGCGGAGCAAATTGCCTGTAATGGTGATGTCACTCTCTAGGGAGTCGACACCGGAATAGATGGCTTATTTAAGGAATTACGTGATAATGTCAACACGCTGCAAGTCGATTGACGACATGAGACGGCCGGCAAACATATTAGTATCTGTCCAGGCGTCTAAAACACCGTCAGGGACGTTATAATGCCCATTTTACCTCAGTCGGTCGACACAGACACGGACACTGACTCCAGTGTCGACGGTGAAGAAACAAACGTATTTTCCTTTAGGGCCACACGTTACTTGTTAAGGGCAATGAAGGAGGTGTTACATATTTCTGATACTACAAATACCACAAAAAAGGGTATTATGTGGGGTGTGGAAAAACTACCTATAGTTTTTCCTGAATCAGATAAATTAAATGAAGTGTGTGATGAGGCGCGGGGTTCCCCCGATAGAAAATTATTGGCGGTATACCCTTTCCCGCCAGAAGTTAGGGCGCGTTGGGAAACACCCCTTAGGGTGGATAAGGCGCTCACACGCTTATCAAAACAAGTGGCGGTACCGTCTCCAGATACGGCCGCCCTCAAGGAGCCAGCTGATAGGAGGCTGGAAAATATCCTAAAAAGTGTATACACACATACTGGTGTTATACTGCGACCAGCGATCGCCTCAGCCTGGATGTGCAGCGCGGGGGTGGCTTGGTCGGATTCCCTGACTGAAAATATTGATACCCTTGACAGGGACAGTATTTTATTTACTATAGAGCATTTAAAGAATGCATTTCTATATATGCGAGATGCACAGAGGGATATTTGCACTCTGGCATCAAGAGTAAGTGCGATGTCCATATCTGCCAAAAGATGTTTATGGACACGACAGTGGTCAGGTGATGCAGATTCCAAACGGCACAAAGATGTATTGCCGTATAAAGGGGAGGAGTTATTAGGGGCCGGTCCATCGGACCTGGTGGCCACGGCAACTGCTGGGAAATCCACCGTTTTTACCCTAAGTCACATCTATGCAGAAAAAGACACCGTCTTTTCAGCCTCAGTCCTTTCGTCCCCATAAGCATATCTGCCCAGGGATAGAGGAAAGGGAAGAAGACTGCAGCAGGCAGCCCATTCCCAGGAACAGAAGCCTTCCACCGCTTCTGCCAAGTTCTCAGCATGACGCTGGAGCCGTACAGGACCCTTGGATCCTACAAGTAGTATCCCAGGGGTACAGATTGGAAAGTCGAGACGTTTCCCTCGCAGGCTCCTGAAGTCTGCTTTACCAACGTCTCCCTCCGACAGGGAGCCAGTATTGGAAACAATTCACAAGCTGTATTCCCAGCAGGTGATAATCAAAGTACCCCTCCTACAACAAGGAAAGGGGTATTATTCCACACTATATTGTGGTACTGAGTCTGAAACCAGAAGGCTCGGTGAGACCTATTCTAAATCTGAAATATTTGAACACTTACAAAGGTTCAAATCAAGATGGAGTCACTCAGAGCAGTGATAGCGAACCAGGAAGAAGGGGACTATATGGTGTCCCGGGACATCAGGGATGCTTACCTCCATGTCCCAATTTGCCCTTCTCACCAAGGGTATCTCAGGTTCGTGGTACAGAACTGTCACTATCAGTTTCAGACGCTGCCGTTTGGATTGTCCACGGCACTCCGGGTCTTTACCAAGGTAATGCCCGAAATGATGATTCTTCTTCGAAGAAAATGGACGACCTCCTGATAAGAGCAAGGTCCAGAGAACAGTTGGAGGTCGGAGTAGCACTATCTCAAGTAGTTCTACGACAGCACGGGTGGATTCTAAATATTCCAAAACCGCAGTTGTTTCCGACGACATGTCTGCTGTTCCTAGGGATGATTCTGGACACAGTCCAGAAAAAGGTGTTTCTCCCGTAGGAGAAAGCCAGGGAGTTATCCGAGCTAGTCAGGAACCTCCTAAAACCAGGAAAAGTGTCAGTGCATCATTGCACAAGAGTCCTGGGAAAAATGGTGGCTTATTACGAAGCGATTCCATTCGGCAGATTCCACGCAAGAACTTTTCAGTGGTATCTGCTGGACAAATGGTCCGGATCGCATCTTCAGATGCATCGGCGGATAACCCTATCTCCAAGGACAAGGGTGTCTCTCCTGTGGTGGTTACAGAGTGCTCATCTTCTAGAGGGCCGCAGATTCGGCATTCAGGATTGGATGCTGGTGACCACGGAGGCCAGCCTGAGAGGCTGGGGAGCAGTCACACAGGGAAAACATTTCCAGGGAGTGTGATCAAGTCTGGAGACTTTTCTCCACATAAATATACTGGAGCTAAGGGCAATTTATGATGCTCTAAGCTTAGCAAGACCTCTGCTTCAAGGTCAGCCGGTTTTGATCCAGTGGGACAACATCACGGCAGTCGCCCACGTAAACAGACAGGGCGGCACAAGAAGCAGGAGGGCAATGGCAAAAACTGCAAGGATTTTTCGCTGGGCGGAAAATCATGTGATAGCACTGTCAGCAGTGTTCATTCCGGGAGTGGACAACTGGGAAGCAGACTTCCTCAGCAGGCACGACCTCCACCCGGGAGAGTGGGGACTTCATCGGGAAGTTTTCCACATGATTGTGAACCGTTGGGAAAGACCAAAGGTGTACATGATGGCGTCCAGCCTGAACAAAAAAATGGACAGGTATTGCGCCAGGTCAAGAGACTTTCAGGCAATAGCTGTGGACGTTCTGGTAACACCGTGGGCGTACCAGTCGGTGTATGTGTTTCCTCCTCTGCTTCTCATACCCAAGGTACTGAGAATTATAAGACGTAGAGGAGTAAGAACTATACTCGTGGCTCCGGATTGGCCAAGAAGGACTTGGTACCCGGAACTTCAAGAGATACTCACAGAGGACTCATGACCTCTGCCGCTAAGAAGGGACTTGCTTCAGCACGTACCATGTCTGTTCCAAGACTTACCGCGGCTGCGTTTGACGGCATGGCGGTTGAACGCCGGATCCTAAGGGAAAAAGGCATTCCGGAAGAGGTCTTTCCTACCATGGTCAAAGCCAGGAAGGACGTGACCGCACAACATTATCACCACATGTGGCGAAAATATGTTGCGTGGTGTGAGGCCAGGAAGGCTCCACGAAGAAATTTCAACTCGGTCGATTCCTGCATTTCCTGCAAACAGGAGTGTCTATGGGCCTCAGATTGGGGTCCATTAAGGTTCAAATTTCGTCCCTGTCGATTTTCTTCCAGAAAGAATTGGCTTCAGTTCCTGAAGTCCAGAAGTTTGTCAAGGGAGTACTGCATATACAACCCCCTTTTGTGCCTCCAGTGGCACTGTGGGATCTCAACGTAGTGCTGGGATTCCTCAAATCACATTGGTTTAAACCGCTCAAATCTGTGGATTTGAAATATCTCACATGGAAAGTGACCGTAATGTTGGCCCTGGCCTCGGCCAGGCGAGTGTCAGAATTGGCGGCTTTGTCTCACAAAAGCCCATATCTGATTGTCCATTCGGACAGGGCAGAGCTGCGGACTCGTCCCCAGTTTCTCCCTAAGGTGGTGTCAGCGTTTCACCTGAACCAGCTTATTGTGGTACCTGCGGCTACTAGGGACTTGGAGGACTCCAAGTTGCTAGATGTTGTCAGGGCCCTGAAAATATCGGTTTCCAGGACGGCTGGAGTCAGGAAAACTGACTTGCTGTTATCCTGTATGCACCCAACAAACTGGGTGCTCTTGCTTCTAAGCAGACGATTGCTAGTTGGATGTGTAGTACAATTCAGCTTGCACATTATGTGGCAGGCCTGCCACAGCCAAAATATGTAAATGCCCATTCCACAAGGAAGGTGGGCTCATCCTGGGCGGCTGCCCGAGGGGTCTCGGCATTACAACTCTGCCGAGCAGCTACGTGGTCGGGGGGAGAACACGTTTGTAAAATTCTACAAATTTGATACCCTGGCTAAAGAGGACCTGGAGTTCTCTCATTCGGTGCTGCAGAGTCATCCGCACTCTCCCGCCCGTTTGGGAGCTTTGGTATAATCCCCTTGGTCCTGACGGAGTCCCCAGCATCCACTAGGACGTTAGAGAAAATAAGATTTTACTTACCGATAAATCTATTTCTCGTAGTCCGTAGTGGATGCTGGGCGCCCATCCCAAGTGCGGATTGTCTGCAATACTTGTACATAGTTATTGTTACAAAAAAATCGGGTTGTTATTGTTGTGAGCCGTCTGTTCAGAGGCTCCTACGTTGTCATACTGTTAACTGGGTTCAGATCACAAGTTGTACGGTGTGATTGGTGTGGCTGGTATGAGTCTTACCCGGGATTCAAAATCCTTCCTTATTGTGTACGCTCGTCCGGGCACAGTATCCTAACTGAGGCTTGGAGGAGGGTCATAGGGGGAGGAGCCAGTGCACACCACCTGATCCTAAAGCTTTATTTTTGTGCCCTGTCTCCTGCGGAGCCGCTAATCCCCTTGGTCCTGACGGAGTCCCCAGCATCCACTACGGACTACGAGAAATAGATTTATCGGTAAGTAAAATCTTATTATTGGGGGTGTCTTGCTAATTGCCTATAATTCCCACCTGTTGTCAATTCCATTTGCACAACAGCATGTGAAATTGATTATCAATCAGTGTTGCTTCCTAAGTGGACAGTTTGATTTCACAGAAGTGTGATTGACTTGGAGTTACATTGTGTTGTTTAAGTGTTCCCTTTATTTTTTTGAGCAGTGTGTGTATGTATGTATATATATATATATATATATATATATATATATATAATATAGATAGATACAAATATCTATATCCATCTATCTATTTTATATATATATTTGTCTTTTCTGTATTGTAGTGTTTATTCTGAGGACGGAACGTGTTGCTCCGAAACGTCAATTATTCTAAATACACTTGTATCTGCTGAAAAAATCTCCGTGTGCTGTTACTGTGGACATTTATCTTTGATATCGACATGCACCGGAGGAAGCTGTATGTTTGTTTGTGAGTGCCGGTATTTACTGGATGGATATATATATATATATATATATATATATATATACACAAAGGTTGGTATGGTCGGCACTCCCTGTATAAGTGTGCAACTGCCCCGGTGCCTTCCTTTTGAAGAAATGCAGAGAAAGAAATGTCCTTTTAGAGAGGGGTATGCTTCCATCCACTCCCAATAGTAAAGGAACAGGCGGCACTCCAAGGGACTTGTGAAAACAATCTTGTATTCAAAACAGTGCATCAAGTAAATGGCATATTATGGCCAACGTTTCAGCGCCGCGCAGGGCGCTTTTTTCAAGGCAATGTGCTGTGAAACAGGACAAAACAACATGACAGTGAAAACATACCTTTTAAATGTGAATGCCTCATGTCACGCCATGGAGCTGCGGGAGCCGGCGTCCAGCGGGGTTTCCGGTGGGTGTGCCCGTTACGTCACCAGGAAGTGACATCACTGGTAACTAGGCAACCGCGGGCGTCCCGGCTGCCGCTGTCATCCCGCTAGTCCTGGCGGAAGAGAGCAGGAGTGAAATAGTAAACGTAAACAATGTGAGAGTGATTGCTCAAATGGATACACATTTCTTTCAAAAAAGCAGCGCTGTGATAAATACACAGTGTGGCTGTGTTGTGTCTCAAGTGATTATGTGAAAAAGCGAGTGCCCAGGCGCTGAATGGTGAAAGAAATGTGAGTGATAAAAAACTGTTAAAATCAATTGCACCAGCAATGTCACTGACCGTAGAAAGATAAATGATTCATGCAAATACATAGTAATAATACCCATACAAAATGGTATTGACGTATTAAACAACTTATGAATGTCTGACATAAAAAGATAACTTGGGAAATGTTGTGACAACTGATGTCAAGAGTATGCGTGTGTGCATATATAAACGCACACTAAAGGTGGCTGTCAGACAGCTACCCCATGTGTTTTGCAGAAGTGTCTGACAACACTGACGTGATTGTACATGACTGGCACCCCACGTGACTGAGAGCAGGCTATCTATCTACCTGAATGAAACGTGTACTCAAACATTAATATCTCTATTAAGGCTGCATGTAATAGACCATCATGGGGTATATTTACTAAGGTCCCGATTTTGACCGAGATGGTGTTTTTTCTTCAAAGTGTCATCTCGGGAATCTACTAAACTCAAATCTCGGCAGTGATGAGGGCATTCGTATTTTTTTGGAACTCAAAGAAAAAAATTCCGAATGAATACACCATCGGTTAAATACGCCTGTAATTTGGTAGAACTCGGTAATTTACTAAAAAGTGTAATTCACAAACACTGCCGGCAATAGCCAAACACTGCCGTGAAAAAATACAAATCGTAAAAAAGTGCTAATATAAAACAGACCTGCTTTTTTTTACCGTGTTCTGATAGGCATGCACGGATCCATGAGATCCGTGCATGTTTATCAGTGGGAAGGGGTGGGAAAGTGTTAAATTTGTTGGAAAAAAATGCGCAGGGTCCCCCCTCCTAAGCAAAACCAGCCTCGGGCTCTTTGAGCCGGTCCTGGTTGAAAAAATATGGGGGAAAAAGTGACAGGGGTTCCCCCATATTTAATCAACCAGCACCGGGCTCTGCGCCTGGTCCTGGTTCCAAAAATACGGAGGACAAAAAGCGTAGGGGTCCCCCGTATTTCTGAAACCAGCACCGGGCTCCACTAGCCAGATACATAATGCCACAGCCAGGGGACACTTTTATATTGGTCCCTGCGGCCCTGGCATTACATACCCAACTAGTCACCCCTGGCCGGGGTACCCTGGAGGAGTGGGAACCCCTTAAATCAAGGGGTCCCCCCCCTCCAGCCACCCAAGGGCCCGGGGTGAAGCCCGAGGCTGTCCCCCCCATCCAACTTTGTGGTCAGCGGTTGACCGAAAGTAACCTCACCGCTGACCACAAAGTTCCCACCATTGGTTACAATGGAGCGCATAGGCGCTACATTGTTTCACTGCCGTGTGCTGCCTGACAGACACTACAGGAGCACACAGCCAATCAGGAGGGTGCCACGACGTGGCGCTCCCTGATTGGCCGAAGGAACCCTCTTAGACAGGAGTCAGGAGGGGTTCCTGGCAGTCGGGGAAAGGGGTCCCATGTGAAAACATGGGGCCCCTTTCAGTGAGTGGTCGGGTGTCCATTTTTTTATTTTGCAAAGTACGTGGATTACTTTTTTTCCCATATTTTTCCAACCAGGACCGGCTCAAAGAGCCCGAGGCTGGTTTTGCTTAGGAGGGGGGACCCCACGCATTTTTTTTTTTCATTTTTAAAAATGTTTTATTTTTTACGAAAGGTGCACAATGAAGCCCAGCACGGATCTCACAGATCTGGCCGAGATTCATTGTGTTAAAGTCGGCAGTGTTTTACAATTCACTCCCGTAAAACACCGCCAAAAAATACGAATGACATCGACATCGGTAAATACGAAAATGCAGAATACGACAGCTTAGTAAATTAGTCGTAATAAATTCAAAAAGTTGCAAATTTACACTTTCGATGTCATTCGTGTTTGAACTTTAACCTCATTCAGAAAAATACGAATTTTAGTAAATATACCCCCATGTCTAATAAAAATGTGTCCCAGATGACACACAGTCCCATGAATAGTCTCCAGGGTTTCACAGGAAAACGTTCCAAGCAATATGCTCGTTCAGTCCATTCGGTGCCAATGTGGACAGGCGATGGATCCTGCTCTCAGTCACGTGGGGTGCCAGTCATGTACAATCACGTCAGTGTTGTCAGACACTTCTCCAAAACACATGGGGTAGCTGTCTGACAGCCACCTTTAGTGTGCGTTTATATTATGCACACACGCATACTCTTGACATCAGTTGTCACAACATTTCCCAAGTTATCTTTTTATGTCAGACATTCATAAGTTGTTTAATACATCAATACCATTTTGTATGGGTATTATTACTATGTATTTGCATGAATCATTTATCTTTCTACGGTCAGTGACATTGCTGGTGCAATTGATTTTAACAGTTTTTTATCACTCACATTTCTTTCACCATTCAGCGCCTGGGCACTCGCTTTTTCACATAATCACTTGAGACACAACACAGCCACACTGTGTATTTATCACAGCGCTGCTTTTTTGAAAGAAATGTGTATCCATTTGAGCAATCACTCTCACATTGTTTACGTTTACTATTTCACTCCTGCTCTCTTCCGCCAGGACTAGCGGGATGACAGCGGCAGCCGGGACGCCCGCGGTTGCCTAGTTACCAGTGATGTCACTTCCTGGTGACGTAACGGTCACACCCACCGGAAACCCCGCTGGACGCCGGCGCCCGCAGCTCCATGGCGTGACATGAGGCATTCACATTTAAAAGGTATGTTTTCACTGTCATGTTGTTTTGTCCTGTTTCACAGCACATTGCCTTGAAAAAAGCACCCTGCGCGGCGCTGAAACGTTGGCCATAATATGCCATTTACTTGATGCACTGTTTTGAATACAAGATTGTTTTCACAAGTCCCTTGGAGTGCCGCCTGTTCCTTTACTATTGGGAGTGGATGGAAGCATACCCCTCTCTAAAAGGACATCTCTCTCTCTCTCTCTATATATATATATATATATATATATATCTTAAAAAGAGCTGGCACTCACCCCAAATAAATACTGCTCCGGTGCCCTCTGGAATAATACATATACAGCGAACAGGAACATGCAGCGGCACTCAAAGACTAGATCCCAGTAAATAATGTGCAAAAAAGAGGACTTTAATCCATAACAACAAAGTAAGGTCACCTAACTTTGTTGTTTTGGATTAAAGTCCTCTTTTTTGCACATTATTTACTGGGATCTAGTCTCTGAGTGCCGCTGCATGGTCCTGTTCGCTGTATATATATATATATATATATATATATATATATATATATCTATATCTATATATATCTATATATATATATATATATATATATATATAACAGGGACGTGCGGTGAGCTAAATGGCTCAGGAGGCACTGGCTAACCCCAGAGCCAGATTTTCATGCAATAAATGAGCCAAAGGGTACATCTGGGCATTATACACAGGTGCAGCAGTATAAACTCCTGGAAATTGGGTGAGTTTTGATTAGAGATGTGTGGAAAGGATACACAGGTGAGGCACTGCCTCTCCTGCCATAGACTTTTTACTCCAGAGTTTGGGCTATAAAAATTATTAGAATAATGCAAAGAAGATATTTCAAACAAATTATCAGTATTTTTCATATATTTTATTCAGTCAAAACTCTGGTTTAAATGTAAGTATGACAGGAAAGGCTCTGCCTCACCCCACCGCACATCACTGATATATAATATTATACATAAAACACATAGTTGAAATGATTGACATTTTTTTATAAAATCATTACAGACTTTCACAGTGTGGGGAGGGTGCCAGGTCTCAGGAGGGATTCACTGCAGCCAGAGCATCTTTGATGTCTGTAAATGCCCCATCTGGTTGACCAAGTCTGTGACACTGATAGTGTGTCTTGTGGGAGGCTCAGGCTGGGCACATCTGTTGAGTGTAGGACTGCTTCTTTGTGATGGCAAGAAACAAGTAAGGGCTGGTGCAGTGCAAGATCAGCGTCTTGATGTTGTGACGCCATCACCACTGGGACGAACCAAGTGACAGTTAAACGGAAGGGGACGACGACAGGAGGATTGATGCGGCCTTCCAGTTAATTAGGTTTTTAGTTAATTGGCAGGGGGCAGAGCAGGGTGTTTAAAAAGTATTAATATGTGCTTCTTCCCATTTTTTTTGTTTGTTTCCCTGATCTTCGGGACTTGTCTAACCCCTGGGGCCCAGTACGGGTGTCCCCCTCTGTCGTCAGGCCTACCTGTCACTTGTCAAACGGCCTGTAAAATGACAGAAGCTAATTGGTACTTTATCTCCCTCCAAGCTAAATTAAATCTCCCCCCAAGTACCATGTTCATAACTAGGGTGGTGCGACTAGTGACCAGCATACAGCACAAATGCCATATGGGGAGAATTATCTGCATCTACCTGCTGTCCTAACCCAGTAAAGCCCCTTCTCACCTGCCTCCACTGTATACTGAGCATTTGAGCTGCCCGCCGAGCACGTCACATCTTGCACTAGGCCATTCTTACCCGGGAGCAGAGCTCTGCTCCTGATGCACAGTCTGCCGGTGCCATCTTGGATCCTGCTGCATGGTGCCTCCTTGCTCCTGCCCAACCTCTACATCAGCAGCTGTCTGACTGGAAGACCTGGTGCGGTGCTCCAGGTGACAGCAGGGTCTTCTCCTCTCTCCTGTACCTGAGCTTGCAACCGGGGGTGAGTGCTTTTCTGGCGTTATGGCTGCTGCAGCTGCCATTTTTGCAATTTGCTCCTCAGAGACCTGTGCTGCCAGAGGTCTCCTGCTCTTCTGTGGGTACCTAAATGGGGAGCTCAGGTGCTCTCCATTTACCTGTACAGTTTGTATGTGCTGCCGCCAGCTGCTCTGTACTGCCTGCTGCAATGTATAATAGTAGCAGTGTGCCTGGCTCCTTTTTTGCCAGGTGCACCGCTACTATTATATAATGATGAGGAGGAAGAATGAGGAGGGGCTCTACTGTGGCATAATGTGCATAAGGGGCTCTATTGTGGCATAATGAGCATAAGGGGCTCTACTGTGGTGTAATATGTATTATCGGCTCTACTGTGGTGTAATGTGTATAAGGGGCTCCACTGTGGCGTAATGTATATAAGGGGGTCTACTGTGGTGTAACGTGTATAAGGGGTACTACTGTGCAGTGTAATGTAAATAACGGACATTTCTGTGTGGTATGATGTGAATTGTTACTATTCTGTGTCCACGCCCCTTCCCCCATACATTCCCGCCTCTTTATTTTTGGTGCACTATGCCTATTTCGGGGGTGAAACCAATTGTCTTTCTGGCACAGGGAACCAAAATGTCTAGTTATGGCTCTGCCAAGTACCATTTAATCAGCTCCTGTCATTTTTAAAACACAGACTGATTAGATGGTACTTTAGCCATACCTCCCAACTTTGGTCTTGTTGATAGAGGGACATCTGTGCCTGAAATTAGGGGGTATGACCTCGTGGTTAGTGGCCGTGGTCTTGCTGGAACCACCACAGTTGCAAACCATGTCCCATTTTCATCACTTTAGGGGCTGCTGGACATAGCCCCACTCCCTCTCTTCATTGAATAGGTGATGTGATCATGTACACAGAATCTATTCACCGCTGCTCTGCAGCCCCCCCCCCCCAATAGCTCAGGCCCACCCACTGCGGGACACTGTCAGTACCCTGTGGGTGAGACGTTGGGACAGTGGCCAAAAAAAATGGGACTGTCCTGCCAAAATTGGGATAGTTGACGGGTAAGCTTTATTTCTCTCCAAGCTTTGATAAATCTCCCCTTCAGTAAGAAAAGGCAAAGAAATGTCATATATAATGCACGTGGCTGGCACACACAACTTGTTTTTGTGTTTTTGTGTTGTAATATTGTCAGCCTTCATTATGTCATTTCTTTGGCACTGAAGTGGAATGTGGAAAAGTTTGAATGCCTTCAGTTGGCATAGGAAGTTCATTATAACTTAAGTTCTGCCCTGACATCTATTGCCTTAGAGAAATTGTTCTATTGGCAACCAAAGTGTAAATGCGTACCACTAGACGATATGGTGTATCATGACACATCATTCAGTAGATCGTTGAAGATGCATGCTTACGCACGCTATCAGAGACATCCTCTGTTGAACGCCAACTACTACTGAATGCAGCATGGCCCCAGCAAGCCGTTGTTCGTAGCTGCCGGTGTGTATGCACTTGCTGATGACAGCACCCCCCCAGGGTCACATCGCAGATGATGTTGCATCGTTTGGGAGTGGTCTAGTGTGTACATAGCATAAATCTCTCTTTTCTTAAAGTGAATGCAAAGGTAATCTCATGAAAGAAATGTCTTTTGCAAATGAAATGCCTGCCTGCAGAAATGTGTATAACGCTACACAGGAGCGTATATACAATATGCATTGATTTCCATGCACACTCAGCAGGAGAAATTACATTCAACTTAGAGATGTGCGGGTTTGGATGTATCTGGATCTTCAAATGGCATCTTATTGGCTATTGGCTCTCACATGTTTTGAATAGCCAATAAGATAATTCTAGATAAATCCAAACTTGTGATAAAATTTCCTGAAAAGAACTGAGTAAATCGAAACACGGACATCTCTAGTTCAACTTATTATCATTAACAGTTACTTATATAGCGCTCACATATTCCGCAGAACTTTACAGAGACTATTTGGCCATTCCCTGCCCCAGTGGATCTTACAATCTATGGGCCTAATCTGGACCTGATCGGAGTTGTGCAAAATCGCAAGGCAGGTGATTATCGAATGACTGCGCATGCATACGGATCATAATGCGCAGGCACGAAGCCAAGCGGCAAAATAAATCAGCATCTTTTTTGATTGGTAGGTGTACGCAAGGTGATTGACAGGAAGAGGACGTTTGTGGGTGGTAACTAGCTGTTTTCTGGGAGTGCTGCATCACAAGATGCAAGGGAGTATAATGACTGCTGCCCAGCGACATGTGTACTCATATAAAGTCTGCCGTCTACTGGAATGAAGCCCAGTCCCATCAGCCATCAGTAACTTGGACAGCAGAAGGAGGTGCCACCGGCCAGGGTATTGTACCCAGGATTAGTGTCTGCTGCTGGACATCTCTCCGGGTATTTGCTGACTGAGTCTATGTGCTCCCAGTGCCCCACCTTCTCTCCAGACCATCTAGGGGTGGGAAGGGAGGTGGGAAGGTAGCCACTGCAGGGCAAATAAGAGTTGGATGGGGCATTATAGGTTTAAGCTGTATTTTAAAATATCAACCAGCAGTGTTCGCCCTCTGACTCCCATGCATGGAAGTGGGTTGCGGGAGTGGTGCCAGAGTGAGGCTGATGGGTATCATGACAAGCTTACCAAACTGGACATCTGACGTCTACTGCAGACCACAGTGAGGACAGAGTACTCATTGACTGGGACTGAGGAGTAGGACGAATTGGAGCTCTGATCCCATCTGCTCTGCCTGTGATATTATTGTGCAGTGCCTGTCTACTCTAAGGAGCGGGAGGCGGATGATAGTAAGACAGTTAAAAGATACAGTCATTAGGTCAACGCCATATGGTTGACATTCCAAAGTCCTTCGGGGTCAAAAGTCCAACAGGGTCAAACATCCGACAGGTCGAAAGTCTGCCAGTCAAAAGGTCGACATGGTCAGAAGGTTGACACATGTTTTTAATGGATTTTTCATGCTCTTACAACTTTTTATTTTCCATTTACTATCCATGTCACAAACAATTACCTTTAGTAACCTTGTGGAGACCGAAGCGAAGCAAGCCCACGAGGGGACGAATTTCAACAAATTTGGTGAAAAAATGTTTAAAAACGGAATTTGTTTATTTTTTTGTGCCGACATTTTGACCCTGTCGACCTTTTGACTGTCGGACTTTTGACCCTGTCAGACTTTTGACTGTCGACCTAGTGACTGTCTAACGTTCAACTGTCTAACTTGTATACCACACCCCTAAGGAGCCTGGCCCTGGAGCTGTAAGTAAACTCTGCAGTGCACAGACGAGAATAATTGATTAGACTGTCTGTCTGTCTGTCTGTCTGTCTGTCTGTCTGTCTGTTAAGGTGAATGGTGGGCCTGCACTTGTATTATGTGGCATAATGTGAATATAAGGAGCACTACTACTGTGGGGCATAAGGTGTATATCAGGTACTACTACTGTGGCACAATGTGTATATGGGTTCCTACTACTGTGCAACATAAGGTGTCTATTGTGTACTACTAGCGTTGGAAGGTGAAACAAGGGTCCTGGTGGGATCCATGCTGTGAGCAGTTTTCACTGATGTTATGTATGATTAAAGATGCTTATACTTACGGTGGTATGACCGCCATTTCTGGTATATGAGCTACTGTTGTGTGAATTGTCCAAATATTTTTTTTTTCTAACAGAACAACCTATTTTTCATATATATATATATATATATATATATATATATATAATCTCAATAAGAAGAAATAGGGTGTGCGCCAGGGTGCATGCATCTTTAAAACACTTTTATTCTCACATAAATCAAACCAATTTACAGGTAATGTACCCTTAACGGCGGTAAAACACCGTAAGTTTGAACAGCAAAAATGTATCCAACGGTCAATACAGCAAGCACAGCATATAGCTCCAAAGAACAATCTTTTTCATATCAGGCCACGCCCCTATGCATTTCGTCACTTGGACTTGGTCAGAGGGCTGCCCGACACCTCATACAGCCTACTTTTAAAGCACTTATGTGTTTACAGACTGTTTCTGTTTTTATGGAATGTCCCGTCTCCATCCCCAGCAAATGGGTCAAATATGCCTAATGTTTCGCCCACTAAATACTTATGTTGTATTTGCACTGTGCTAACATATTATCTGAGTACCATAGGAATTATAGGACACATTTGTCACTTTATATCTTCAGTTAAATAAGATTACAAAGAAAATATTTTTTTTTTGTTTTATTACAGCAAATGTCTAAAGAAATGCCAGATGTACAGTTCATGAAAGTTGACGTTCAGAAAGACGACGTAAGTAGCAAGAATAATATATAATTACCGTTAAAAATCTATACATCCTTATTGAAATTGCAGATTTTTTTGTGATGCAAAGCATGAAATCAGGATACAGTACATCATATCAAATATTTAATGTGACCTTGAAACCAACAAAATGTACGCATAAAACAAATAGGCAAATTTAGGGAAAGTAAGTGAAATTATAAAATCCTACAATTGCTTGGTTGCATTACAGTAGCATGCACACACTTTCAGACAGTACCACTATTTGTATTAGAGCAAAGAATTTTTTTAAGTCTCTATTAACTTTGTGCACCTGGGGTACATTAACTAAGAGTTTTGCCATCTATTGCAATCAGATGGACATATAAAGGTGCTTACACAGTGGGTGATTTTGAGCTCAAAGTAGCTCATTTTTGGCATTTTCAGGTACTTTGAGCTTAAAATCGCCTTGTGTGTATGGGCAGGTGATGAGCGATGAGAGCTGTTTTACAGGCCGAGTGAACCACTTTCCACAGTCTCCTACTGTGGAAAGTGGTTGACCCATGTGAAAATAGCTGGGCTCATTGAAAATGGCACTGTGCGATTTTCCGGGCAGCAATTTTCACATCATCGCTCAGCAAACACACTGGGCAAAAACACCCAGTGCGTATGCACCTTTAGAATCCTGTATTTACTAACCATTTGATTTAAAAGTCTGGCAACGATGTACAGTACCTTGTATATTGTCTGTCTAAACCATATCTGATTACCCCTTTTTGATAGAATCTGCTTTCAGTATGTGGTGGATTTAAAGCACTGTACAGATCATTATGATCTATGCTGGCTTTGATTTATGGTTAAGGTTTAAAAGGGTAAAAAAATGTGCGAGAGCCCTAAAAAAATCTATAACCAGCCCCTGACCTCTCAGCCTAGGCTGGTATTGTAAGATAGGGGGAAATGGTTGCTGGCCTTTCAACATTAAATCAAGCGATGTGATCATTATTATCCGCCACATCAAAACCATTCGATGGTATAACCATCAATGGTTACAATGTGTGCATGCGCAAAAGTAATTGGAGCTTTACACATGCACTCATACACTGAACTGCAGATACCAATTTCCAGGTGAAAAAAACAGCCAGCCATTGGACGGACATCGAAAATGAACATCTGATGGCTTACAACCATCGAAAACCCACTATTCAGTGGAAATGTACATCTACTGTCAAAGGTCATTAGGAAAAAGAACCCCCCGACAAATGGAAAAGAGGTCAAAGTCTGAAAATAATGGGAGAAGAGAAGCCTCATCACAAAGGGGTTATGAGAGAAAGAAAAAAATACCCATTTAACAATGGCAGGGTGATTACATCTTTAATTTTCCAAGATCCAAGATATATTAGAATACATAGAAAGGAATTTTAGACCACCAAAATTTCAACATTATATGCCCAGAGTTCAGACCTATTATCGATATGAGCCATTAAGGAATCCAGTAGGAGATTATGAACAGCGAGATTATGCATATGCTAGAGATCAGCCTTTTTTAAGGAGAAACAACAGGAACTTTAAAAGGAGAGGAAAAAGGAAACGTTATTAGAAAAAAGTCAGAAAGTGAAGAGAAGGGGTAATAACGTAGGTTTAAAGAAGAAAACAGATAAGGCAAAATGATTAAAAGAAAAAGACATTGAAAGAAATTTAGGGGATAAAGAGAATGATATTGTGATTACTAATATATATATAATCTCAGATCCCAAGTTTTGTCAGATAAAGAAGAACCATTATTAAGTAGAGAAAAAACAAAAACAAATAATTACAGGGCAATAACTCCACATAAAACAGGAAGCGCTGCCTATACCAATCAAAAGAGACAACTCAATATCAAGATTTAAAAACTCTATATTTATATAATATTTATTTTATTCATAAAAATTGTATATAATGCTGCAGCATACAATAAAATACATTAAATCAACACATGATTAACATATTTTATTTAAGATGTGTGCTCTGCCCGGCATGCAGAATATCTGGAGAATACAAAGTCAAATTGAGGAAGCCGCTGAGGTGATTATAAGGCGGAGAAACACATTTTTGTAGTGACTGAGCCTGTGATCATCACCCCTGTAATTGTTGAAATATACCAGCTTTTATTACGGAGCAGTCATCCAGTGTATCAGCAATATGGGTCAACCACCAGAAGAGGGAACCCAAACACTGTGAGTGATCTGAGTGAGACGCAAAAGAGGCGACTCCAGATATTCTGCATGCCGGGCAGAGCACCAGCATATGGAGCCTGATTCTGGATTAATACAAGCACCATTTATCCGGAGGTGCTGGAAAGGGCAAATTGTATGGTAATTACCACGACATTTCATCTATGTGTGCACACATTTAAAATAGGATTCAAATCGGAATTGGGACTTATGAGTATAGAGAGTTCCATTAAGTTGTCTCAAGTTGTCCTATATTCAATCTACTGGATATTGAAGAATTGGCAATATATATTGGATAGAAGTAAATGTATGCTACGATCCATCAAGTTACCAGTGAACATGTTTTATTAAGTGGGATTAAAAATCCATATTAATTATGAGCCTCAATGAAATTTAAAATGATGTTGATCATGTGTTGATTTAATGTATTTTATTGTATGCTGCTGCATTAGATACAATTTTTATGAATGAAAGAAATATTATATAAATATAGAGTTTTTACATTTTGATATTAAGTTGTCTCTTTTGATTAGCATAGGCATCGCTTCCTTTTTTACAGGGAGTTATTTCCCTGTAATTATTATTATTATTTTTGTTTATCATAAGGAATGCAGTTATCCTTATAATTGGGTGCAGCAGCCTGTGCCTTCATTAAACCATCATTCTCTCTGTAGACACTAGCGCCTGATTGCATATACATGTGCCTGCGCACTAATTAGTGGGGAGGCACCTGTGTATGCAATATTGTGTTTTTTTGTTATTAAGTAGAGGACTCAATTTGTGTCGTCTAACTCTGCTAATTCCTTTGATTTATTTGTTGACACACATACGTTTTTAAGAAAGATGTCGTTAAAGAAATGTTTCTACAAAGAGAACTCAGATACAATAGAGGTAGCGGTAGAAAAAAACTAAAGGCCTAATTCAGACCTGATTGCTGCTACACAGCGATCACAGCCTGAAGCCCTTTCTGGAGTGCACTTGCGCAGTGGGCGCACTATGTGTGTGCACCCTGTTAGATGCGAAAGCATCTCACTGATACGATCGCCTCTGCCTGATAGACAGAGGTGGTTGTGGGGCAAGAGGGGGTGTGCCAACGCCGTTAGATCGCCATTGGTGGAGCACGGTCCAGACAACGCAGGCGTGTCCAGACTGTTGCGGGGGCGAGCCATGGCGACTGCATGAGGTCACACACAGCCACTGCAACCCAGAAAGTGGCGGGGAGCCGCCTGCCAGTGCAGCTAGGCTGCGCAGGCAGGGAGCTACGTGGCGGGTGCAAAAGCATCGCCACCGTGCGATGCTTTTGCACCTATGCGGGGGAAGGGGGAATAGGGCCTGACATGCGGGGCGGACTAACCCTGTGCTGGGCGTCCCCCCACATGTCAGAGAAACTGATCGTAGATGTGCTAATTTTATCACATCTACGATCAGGTCTGAATCACCCCCTAAGTTTCACAAAAAAATCTACATTTTAACCAAATACATCATAGAGGATGGATTAAAGGAAATTGTTTGGATGAGACGGTGTATAATAAACAGGTTTCTGATATTAAAAAAACTATATTTAGACAAAGAATATAAGTTGAATCATTTGGAAACAACATTAGCAGATGTAGCTAAGATAGATAGAGAAACCTTGGGTGCCATTCCGACCTGATCGTAGCTGTGCTAAATTTAGCACAGCTACGATCATCTACCCTGACACGCGGGGGGACGCCCAGCACAGGGCTAGTCCGACCCGCATGTCAGCCCCCCCCCCCGCACAAGTACAAAAGCATCGCACAGCGGCGATGCTTTTGTACATGCAGAGTAACTCCCAGCCAGCGCAGCTCCTGCGGCTGACCGGGAGTTACTCATCGCTGCCTGTCAATCAGGCAGAGGCGATCGCTAGGCAACGACAGCCGTCGCCTGTCAGCCATGCGACGGAGTGCTGTGGTGCCAGTGCATGCGCAGTTCTGAACTGAACGCTGCGCAGAAATGCAGCAAGTGTTTAGGTCAGAATGACCCCCTTTGTTAGTAAAAACAGGTTAGAAAAAAAACTAAGATTTCCATGTGCTTTTGTAACTAGGTTTAGTAAGGATTATAAAAATGTTTAGGGTATTTTAAAAAAACACTGGACTGTCGGGGTGATTCAGCCTGAATTGCAACTGTGCTAAAATCGCTATGAAGCGATTTCAGCACATGTGCGCATGCACGTATGCTGGTATGCACATGCGCAAGGTCTTAAACTGCATTTCCCTGTCTGGGGGCGGTGACGGGGCGTTGATGGCGCATTTTGTTGGCGGTGTCGATGCACCGTTTGGGGGGTGTAGTCCGGACAACACAGGCATGTCTGGTCCATTTGTGGGGCTGGCCGCTGTGGCTGCATCATGTCACACGCAGCCACTGCGACCCAAAAAATGGTGGCCCTCCGTCTGCAATGGCAGAGGTCAGTCCTAATCATGCACTTGCATGTTAGCAGGGGGCAGGACCCAGCATGCCGGGCAGTCTTGCCCTGTGCTGGGCGTCCCCCCACATGTTGGTGTAAAGGGTTATAGTTGTGCAATTTTTTGCACAACTACAACCCATGCTGAATTAGGCCCTGTGGGCCTAATTCAGACCTGATCGCTAGGCTGCGTTTTTGTACAGCCAACGATCAGGGATAAACTGCGCATGTGTATGCACCGCAATGCGCAGGTTTGTCACACGGGTTCAAAGCGGATCACCGCTCAGCGATGGGTTTGTGCGAAAAATCCATTTGCACAGGCGTTTGCAAGGAGACTGACAGGGAGGAGGCGTTTGTGGGTGTCAAGTGACCGTTTCTGGGAATGTTTGGAAAAATGCAGGTGTGTCCAAGCTTTTGCAGGGCGGGTGTCTGACATCAATTCCGGCCCTGAAGAGGCTGAAGTGATCGCAGCGGCTGAGTAAGTCCTGGGCTGCGCAGAGACTGCACAAAATTTGTTTGTACAGCTCTGCTACACTTGCGTTCGCACACTTGCAAATCAAAAATACACTCCCCTATGGGCGACGACTATGCGAATGCAAAAACCCCTAGCAAGTGAACAGGTCTGAATTTGGCCCTGTGTTAAAAAAAAAATTGCAGTTATAAAAAATGTTTAAGGGATACCGCCACAGTAATATATAAATGAGCTCCCAATCTTAAAAATTTGGGAGAACACGCAAACCATTTAAAGTCCGCCTTTGGTGAGCATTTGAAAAACATCTGGAAAGGTTATGAGAACCACTGTTTATCAGCGTATTTTAAGAGTGAACATGCATGTTCCATTAATAACATTCTAAGCTTTAAAGCTAGATAATATATTAAGAGGAATTGTAAAAGAAATGACACAGCCGCAGCCTTGGCATGGGCAGAAATGTGCTGGTTATATGAACTGGTCTCCCTTCAGCTAAAAGGATTGAATGAAGCGTTTGAATTAAAATGTTTTCCTTAATGTTTCCTGCTTTTGCCATATTGTGTTTCTTTCACTCTTTATTTATAAATTATGAGACTGCATATATTTTAGTTATTTTCATTACATTGTACTAAAGTGTGTAAAAAGAGCTTTTGTGTTTTAAAATGGCCATGGAATCTGTATGTTTTACCTTGGAATAAGCATACTTGTTCAGCAATCCGTATAAATGAGTGTATTACCATATCCACCTGTGCCTTGATAAAGACCCATTGTGAGGTTGAAATGCGTCGGGAGCAGGTGGACACGGCTAAAGTATCGTATGAGAAGAAGGGTACATCCTCATGGGAGAAGGTGAAGGTCAGGACCATGCACATGCTGGAAAGAGCAGCGAGTATCAGTAAAGAGAGCTAGCGGTAACACAGTATGGTAATCCCAGGATAACACCAACCCGTATACTTAAAATAACCATATGAATTCGGCATCCTGAAGGTCCTTTGAGGTTATTAGAGATGTTTTTCCTGATATAATATCACAGGCTTATGTGAGGAGGAATACACTCTGTATGCAGAGACATGTTATTTGACTTATTTGTTATTACAGTTGATGAATTTTATTTAATTTTGAGTGGATTTAGAGATTTGTTCTATTATATTAGAATACTATACTCTGTACCTAAAATTATGTTTTATTTTGTAGGAATTTGTGGAGCATTTTAAGATCAGTGGAGTTCCAGCTTTTCTTTTTTACAAAAATTACCAAGTGGTATGTTCATTAAAGTATTCCATAATTTATTAGCCAAAAATGCATTCATTTACCTGTCATCTAATGAAAACTAATTGTTATCTAGGGCTACCGAGTTTTTATCTTTATAAATGTTCCTTAATTTTGGATGAAAACTATGCTTACCATCCTCAGCAATGTTTTTTTTTTCCATATTATGGAGTGCACTGGACCAATAGTAACATAGTAACATACATAGTTGAAAAATGACAAAATGTCCATCTAGTTCAACCTTTTTCAATATATTCTTACCCTAATCCATATTTAATACTATTTTAACTATACTGACTTAGATGAAGTTGAATTACTAAGTCTAACTAACACTATAAATCATGCATTTTCTAAAATGCACTCACTTTTAATGCTATAACCTTGTATATTTATTTCAGTTAGGAATGTATCTAATCCACAGGTTCTCACAAACTCGGTCCTCAGGACCCCACACAGTGCATGTTTTGCAGGTCTCCTCACAGAATCACAAGTGAAATAATTAACTCCACCTGCGGACCTTTTAAAATGTGTCAGTGATTATTAATACACCTGTGTACTTGCTGGGTTACCTGCAAAACATGCACTGTGTGGGGTCCTGAGGACCGAGTTTGAGAACCACTGATCTAATCCATTTTAAACATATTGACTTAGTCCACCATAACTACATTCTCAGGCAGTAAATTCCAAATCCTTACTGCCCTTACTGTGAAGAACCCTTTCCTTTGTTGGGTAGGACATTTTTTCTCCTATAACCTCAGACAGCGTCCACATGTCCTGTGCAGAGATTTTTCAATAAATAAATCTGATAGATCCTTGTATTGTCCTGTTATATATTTGTAAATATTAATAATGTCCCCTCTCAGCCGTCTCTTTTCGAGTGTAAATATATCTAACCTAGTAAGCCCTTCCTCATAATCCAGTGCCTCTAACAGCCTCCACTTAATACCCAAATAGAGGAGAATCCCAGAATGTGGGTGAAATTTCCTGCTGCTGTTCGAACAGTTACACTGAATCTACCAATGCTACAAATGTAGGCCTAATACATGCTTCCTGGACAAAAAATACAAAACTTAACAAAACATCGAAATAGACTTCAGCTAGCTGGAGTTACTAAAAGAAGGAAGTACAGATAGGAGGTGCCGGGAGGGTCACAGTGATGCGGGAGATACTATACTAGAAGGAGGAAGAAAAACATTGACAACTTACATGAATATCACCATTGTGTCCATCTCACAATCAGGCCCTGTAAGAAAACATGTCTCTTTAAAGGTGCAATGTCGCTCATTTTCTTGGCAAGTGTGTATGCCGCCAGCGACAATTGATGCGCCACCCCGCAAGTCGGCAACGATCCTCCCTGTCGGCAGTGTATGCATGCTCTATCTGGACTGTTGTCCAGGAGCCGCATGCACGGCCAGCCGCTGCGTGACGACACTGTACGATATGAACGAGCGATGTTGTCTAGTGGGTATGCAGCTTAACTTGGTTCAACCATTTGTTTCATTTACCCAGAAGTGGTGCACCATCACTGGTGAAATCAGGAGGAACAGATATTATTCTACTGGCATTCAAATCAGGCTTACTGCTATGACCAGCATGCACCAGGGGGGCATCTGACAGCTGTCTTAGCTTCTTTTACTTCTAAACTGTTTGTGATGTAAATCAGGACAAATGAAAAGTAGGTCACTCATCACCGGGGGGGGGGGGGGGGGGAGTCCAGTATTTCCAAAGTGCTGGAACCCCCCTGTCTCCTTTTCCTCCTCTAAAAACAGCATAGTTAATGCTGCTATGTAGAGCAACAGTGGATGTGACATAGCTCCCAACCTTCTGGCATGGATAGAGGGGCAATACTTTCTTCTTACTGTTGTTCTGAATCTTGGAAGCATGTTTTGTTTCCTTACTAGTACCACTTTCAGACAGAAAACCCTGCAATTACCTTGCATTTAAGTGCCGTGTCATGTTACTGGGCTCTGTCTGACCCCCCCTTTCACACAGACAAGCAAATTATCGCGTCGAGAATTTCGACCCGGTAATTTGCAGATCAACACAGGTATTTTGTCTGTGTGAAAGAGTCAACCCAGGTTGAAATTCCAGTGTCTCCGACCCTGGTAAATTCCACAGAAAAAGGACCCGTGTTCATGAAATTACCGGGTAGAACTGCTTCACCCGGTAATTTCAGTTTCAGTGTGAAATAACTAAGCATATTAGAATAGTTTCCAAATGTTTCTAATTGTGAGAGGCAGTTCCAGGTTTTATAGTTTTTATCCTAAGCATTTTTTTCCCTGTAAATTTCTTAATGTAGTGAATATTGATAAACCACATAATAAAATTCCTCCTTTTCTGTCTCTCAGATGCAATTCTTAATATGTATTCTCTGGGCATTATGAGATAACATTTATTTGGAGAAGTACTGTAGCGTACTGAGACACAATTATATGTGACATGCTTAGATGGACCAGCTCAGGTGCAAAGCCCTTTGGTGTGGAAACTATGGGGGTCATTCCGACCCGTTCGCATGCAGCGGTTCTTCGCTGCGGTGCGAATGGGTCGGAACTGTGCATGTGTGGTGCCCGCAATGCGCATGCGCGTCGTTGCCCGGCGATGATCGCAAGAGGATTGACAGCGGGGAGGCGTTCCGGGGTGGATACTCACCGTTCTCAGGGCGTGGAGATCTGAACGCAGGCATGTCCAGGCGTTTGGAGGGCGGATGTCTGACGTCAATTCCGGGACCTTCATCGCTGGAACCATCGCACAGGGTAAGAAACTGCAGGGCTAGTGTTGTTCTGCACAAAACTTTTTTAGTATAGCAGGGCTGCACAAGCGATCGCAGCCCTGCTATGCTAAAATACACTCCCCCATAGGTGGCGTCTAGTTGAGCGCACGAGTAGCAAAAAGTTGCTACATGCGATTCACTCGGAATGACCCCCTATATTATGTTTTTATACTGGCATTTCTACTACTAACAGATCTACAGTAGTTTCCCCTAAGCGCCCTATTCATCATACATTATTGCCCCTTAGCATGTTTTTAGCAAAAAAAAAATCACAGATATCTTCTACATACCTTATAGAAATAAGGGGCACACATTTGAAAACTGCATGCTGAGTCCTGTTCCATCCTAGGGCTGGATTGCAAAGAAGGATCCATTCAGAACCCTCCGCTGGCCCTCACTGTGCACTAAGGGGGTAATTCAGACCTGACCGCTAGGCTGCGTTTTCGTACAGCAGGCTATCAGGTCTAAACTGCGCATGCGTATGCACTTTGTGCAAAAGATGCATTCTCATGGGTGTTCGCAAGGAGATTGACAGGAAGAAGGTGTTTGTGGGTGGCAACTGACCGTTTTCTGGGAGTGTTTGGAAAAACGCAGGCGTGTCCAAGCGGTTGCAGGGCGGGTGTCTGACATCAATGGGTTCCGGTCCTGAACAGGCTGAAGTGATCGCAGCGGCTGAGTAAGTCCTCGGCTGTGCAGAGACTACACAAAATCTGTTTGTACAGCTCTGCTACACATGCGTTCACACACTTGCAAAGCAAAAATACACTCCCTTATGGGCGGCGACTATCTGATCACAGCAGTGCAAAAATCGCCTGCTAGTGATCAGTTCTGAATTAAGCCCTAAGTTCACACAAGTGCACTAAAGGCCAGTACTCACGGCCCGATGCGGGAGAGATGTGTGCTGAGCGAACCGCTCAGCACACATCTCCCCCGGCGCACAGCACAGCGCGATGTGTGCTGAGTGTGTGTGTGTGGGGGGGGGGGGCGCTCATTTCACCCAGCGACCCGCTAGATTGGCCTGCATGCAGACCAATCTAGCACCAGCGATAGCGATGCGCGGGGCTGCGCATCGCTATCGCTGTTAGGGCTACACACGGAGCGATCTTGCTGAAAATCTAAGCAATCTAGTCAGATTGCTTAGATTATTGCTCCGTGTGTACCCCCCTTCCAACAGGGTAGACTAATTAGCTGTGACAATGATAGTTTCGGCATCATGGGACAGCTAAAATTGTAGCTGCCTCGACACATACAATACATTAAAAAATTGATCTCTATATTTAAATTTACATATAAATGTGTTTGAAACTGTTACAAAGTCTTTCCTAAAAGACAGAGTAAATGTATTTATTACTAAAGCACAATTTCACACCTGTCACTTATAGGTACTGACATTATTCATTTGCTTCATTCTAGGTGTACAACTTTCAAGGTGGAAATATGAACCATCTAAAGCAAATGGTTGAAGAACTGAGGTTCAAGTGAGTCAGTTCCTACAAGTGCTTCAGTTTCAAATAAGTGACCATGTCTGGATAGAGGAGATCTTAGGCCGGCTGACACACTTCAGTAGGGATAGGGAAACTTGATTTGATTATTGTAAAATTCTTTAATTAGACACATCTCTTTGGCTTTAACAAAATGTACAGATGTTCATTGTTTACTTAAAAGTATTCCTAATATTTTATATCCAGCCTTCCTATTTTTTTTATTACCCCTTTCAACCACTCCAAATTATTTGAGCACTGTTAAGGGATCATTTGGTTGTTATGTCTAAGTAAATTGCTTTCTAGTAAAATCTCAAAATTTTGTCTACACAATAAAGAACATGTTTATTTCTTTGTATTATTATTTATTTGCAGATAGACTTGTATTGAGCCAAAAAAAAAACCAATTAGCAGTCCAGCTGCCAGAAGGAGTGCAACCTACAAAGTGTAGTCTAGCCAGCACTGAGTAACCACAGCGCACAGTCTGAGCTCTGTCCCCAGTGACTGACTATAAAATATTAACCTGGGGGTAAGAACACAAAACCAGCCCGGGAACTCTCTGGAAGCAGCCCTAAATAGGGAGTGGGGTCAGGGCTGGGGAGAGCAGATATGGATCGAAGTACTGATAGGGTGTGGCAAAATAAGGAGAGGCATGGCCACCCCCTTAAAAAAAAAAATACTATTCATCTGACCCCCTCTGCAACTAACACGGGCCACTACTGTATGTGCAAGGGGATGTACTGTATGCTGATATATCCATGTGGCATGTAGTAAATATCACAACGCCAAAATCCCAACAGCCGGGAATGCCGACAGTGCTCGCCAGGGCGATTCCCACTTGTGGGTCTCCACGACACCCATTGAGTGGGAATGAAACCTGTGGCGAGCGCAGCGAGCCTGCGAGGGGACCCGTTACGCTCACCTTGCTGGTACTCTGGTTGGTGACCGGCGTGTCACTGTTGGTATATTGACAGTCGGCATCCCGTCCGCTGGGATATCATTACCATCCCATCCATGTGTGTAAGACCCTCTCATCCCTTCCTGTAAATATATTTAGCAATGCGTTACATACGGAAAGAGAGCTGTTTGGTGCGATCTGAGTGCAGAGGTGAGGCAGAGCAGTGTGCATGGGAGGGGGGGTCTGTGTGAGAAGGGGAGAGCTCTATGAGGGGGGGATCTAACGGAGTTGAAGAGCAGTGTAAGAGGGAGAGAGGTGTGTTGGGGGATCTGAGTGGTAAGACGCAGAGCTGTGGGAGGGGGGGAAGCTGTGAGTGGGGATCTGAGTGGGAGGGGAGCTGTGGGGGGGTTCTGTGTGAGGAGGGTAGGGCTGTGAGGTGGTGGAGCTGTGAGGAGGGTAGGGCTATGTGTGGGAATATGAGTGAGGGGGGGAGAGCTGTGAGAGGGTGGCACTTGTTCACCGTGGTGGGTGGGCTGAGGCAGGCACCGGCCGTACTTCTCTCCCTGGGGCCCTCCTCTATTTTCCTACATGCAGCGCAGGCTGACACAGCCTGCGCTGCAGTGAGACGCCGCAACCCAGTCCCATGACACAGTTACAGCGGTGGCGACCTCCTCGCCTGTAAGTGGAGAGAGACAGGAGCCGGGAGGTAGCGTGGCACATCAGAAGCTTATGCTCCTGCGCATGCGTGGCCTCCCAATGCTGCCGATCGTGGCAGCCGTCCCAACACGGGTGAGTGAAGGCCACTGAGGGGACGTTGGGACCAGCTAACCGGAAAGTGATCCGGCGTCCCAAGCCGCCCCTGCTAGCCCATCAGGGCCGTAACTAGGTGTGTGCAGAGTGTGCACCGAACATAACGCTGCAGGATAGGGGGCGCTGTTGGCGGCACTTGTCAATTATCTGTTTTAATTACATTCACTTGCAGCCCCCCCCCCCCTTTTTGAAGCCCAACAATTCATGACTGCCCCTTTCTCCTATGAACTTAACTTGATAGCTCTTTGTCATTCAGTCACACTGTGCTTTATTACATTTCAATATGTTGACATACCTAGGATTCGAACCCATTGCATGTGGCATTGCAGTCAGCCCTTGCATAGAAAACTAGAGAATTCTAAGTTAGAGAATTTTAACTATTTGAAGCTTATCTTGTACTTTGTGAAAAAAATTATCAGCATTGCATGTGTGGCTGCAAGAGGTTGGATATGAGGCTGCACACTACAAAGATCTGCTTAATTGTAATGCTAATTATTTTTTACAAAGTACAAGTAGCTTCATATTGTTAGAATTCTCAAAGTTTTTATGCTGGATCAAATAGATCAAAGAGTAGGGTGTTTGACTAGAATGTCACAGGTTATAGGTCTGAATCCTGGGTATGACAGTATCTTGAAATGTGTTATTTAATAAAGGGAATTGTAAAGGGGGGTACACATGGAGAGATCAGTGCTTAAATTCTAAGCAATCTGACTAGATTGCTTAGAAGTTAAGCACGGATCTTTCCGTGTGTATCCCCTACAGCGATAGCGATGCGCGGTCCCGCACATCACTATCGCCATGCTAGACTGACCTGCATGCAGGCACAATCTAGCACATCGCTCATTTCACCTGCTGGGTGAAATGAGCGGCCCACCCCCCCTCGCTCAGCACACAACGCGCTGTGCTCAGCGGGGGGAGAGATGTGTGCTGAGCGGTCACTGATAGATCACTCAGCACACATCTCTGGGGAAATCTCCCCGTCAGTACTGGCCTTAACTGAATAAAAGCGAGCACTCAAGTTAAGTGCATGAATGCGGTATAAAGAGTATTTGTGTCCAACCCCATTTTCTTTCAGTGGTCTCTAAATGTGTGTGTATAATCCATATATATATATATATATATATATATATATATAAATACAAAAGCCCTCACTCACTGACTGACTGACTGACTGATCACTAATTCTCTTACTTCCCTATATGTTAGGAAGCTGAAATTTAACATAGGTATTCTTCAGGTAGGAAAAAGGAAAACGATATAATTACAATTTTACTTAATAAACCTCCCCTGACGGGATGAAAAGGGGTTGACATAATGACATCATTACTGATGTGTGGCTTGCGTTGCATGAGCGATAACGCCAAAACGGACAATCGGATCCAAAGTTGGATTGTAACTCTGGTGTGTAGAATTTAATAAACTACAAAAAATTATCCTGTTACCTTTTACCGTATCTGCTAGGGTGCTCCTCAGGTAACGCCAAGAACCATGGATTAATATTTACTTACATTAAGACGTCTCAAATGTAAATTTCTATAGATTTACCAAATTTTTAACACTCAAGTATATGTACAACCGTGAAACTCAAACTCCCGTATGAATAATGGGTGAAACAGCTAGTACATATATATAAAAATATAAGAAAACGTGAAAAGGGGCATCATAGCGTGGGCTTTACCTGGGATCAATTTTGTAATGTCCCTTCCCCATAAAGCATTGCACCTTATGTCCCTGTTGGAAAAATTATGGGATAGGGGGTGATGGTGGGGCACCAAATTTTCTTTCTGGCTCAGAACACCGAAAAGTGTAATTACAGCTCTATAGCCATGGAGCATGAGCAGTGGTTTTTAGGTTGGAAAATTCTATGTTTGTGGCTGGCTGTTAACTAATGCTAATGTTAGTTGTACATTCATAATACTTGGCAATTCACACCAGTAGGCATTTGCAGATGATAGTTGCCAAATATTTCTGCTGTCAGGGTTATCACTGGTGTTACCTGGGGCTACTGGGCAAAAGCTATTAAAATCAGAAGATTGTGCTTACCTGCCATCTCATGGTTCAGAAGGTTGTGCTTACCTGCCATCTCGTGGTTCAGAAGGTTGTGCTTACCTGCCATCTCGTGGTTCAGAAGGTTGTGCTTACCTGCCATCTCGTGGTTCAGAAGGTTGTGCTTACCTGCCATCTCGTGGTTCAGAAGGTTGTGCTTACCTGCCATCTCGTGGTTCAAAAGATTGTGCTTACCTGCCATCTCGTGGTTCAGAAGGTTGTGCTTACCTGCCATCTTGTGGTTCAGAAGGTTGTGCTTACCTGCCATCTCGTGGTTCAGAAGGTTGTGCTTACCTGCCATCTCGTGGTTCAGAAGGTTGTGCTTACCTGCCATCTCGTGGTTCAGAAGGTTGTGCTTACCTGCCATCTCGTGGTTCAGAAGATTGTGCTTACCTGCCATCTCGTGGTTCAGAAGATTGTCTTACCTGCCATCTCGTGGTTCAGAAGATTGTGCTTACCTGCCATCTCGTGGTTCAGAAGGTTGTGCTTACCTGCCACCTCGTGGTTCAGAAGATTGTGCTTACCTGCCATCTTGTTCAGGAGTGGGAAGGTAATGGGTGAAGAGAGCAGAAGCGATGATGTGATTTGCCCTCCCACAATGGTCATGTCCAACTTGCCTTTGGGTGTCTCCCAGAAGCAGAAGATTAAATTCATATTGAATTTTCTTACACTACACCTTGGCAAAGGTATATTAGGCTAACTTGCCTTTAAGTGACTCTGAGCCACACGCATTATTGCACAAAACATATCTGACAACACTGCCAATCCCATCTAGTCCATTCAATCATGGATTTTGGGAGACTTACCATATGTAATTATAAAGCTTATTCTGAAAGACATCCACTAGCACCTGGGAGGACAGTACATAGGATGTATGTAGTATGTACAGTAGGAGGCATCACTGCAAATTCAGCCCTGTGCATAGTTGAAGACAGTTAAATTGTGAGCTGCTTACAGGCAGGAACCATTGGCAAGATAAATGGGATTTTAGTTAGAATGCCTGCAATCAAAACTCTGTAGACCAGGTGCTAAATTTACTAAACAGTGGGTTTTCAAAGCTGTCTGGATTTCAGCCGTTTTGTCCGTGAGTGTTAAATGGCGATAATATTGAATACAAAGTTACTAATATTAATATTACCATTTTAAATTCAGCTGGTAAAACTGCTGAAATATGGAAGCTTTTAAAACCCTGCCACACAGTGAATATAGGGGGTTACTTTACTCAGAGTGGATCGTAAACCAAAAAAGTAAGCACTTGGGCAAAACCATGTTGCACTGCTGGTGTGGAAGAAGTAACATGTGCAGAGAGATTTATATTTGGGTGGGTTATATTGTTTCTATTCATGGTACAGTAAACACTGGCAATTTAAATTTCAGTTTGAACACACCCTACCCAAATCTAACTCTCTGTGCACATATTTGTTTGCCCAATTGCAAACTTTTTTGGTTTGCTAAAACTGTGAATAACCTCCATAGTCCCGAGTCTCCTATGTAGATGACATAGCATTTATTTTATATTTTTTAATGCGTTGCTAATTTTTCCTTAACCCGATATACTGTATATCTCTTTGTTCTAGCACTTCTCTGTTTTCCAATGTACAGTATGTTTAAATAAAAAAAAAAAAATGTGGGATTGCGTAGCAAAGTAGACAAAATCAAGGATGGCTTAATAAAAATTCTGTGGATTTCAGTGAAATAGAGACATTCCATTTTTTCCTGAAGTCCCTCTCCATCTAACCAACTTATTTATCAGTTAGAAAATGACCCCCCTTTCTTTATGCAAAACATAAAATCAACTTATACAGAATCACAAATGTAGAAAAGTTACTCTAATGGGCCCTACACACTTGGCGATAACGATGATCGATATGAATGATATTGTTCAAAGATGAATGATAGATTGTTCATATCGGTCAGTGTGTATGCATCAACGATGAACGATATGCGGCCCCGCGATCGTTCATTGTTGATCTATCCTCATTTATATGTGCAAGTAATTTTGGATAATATAGATGCATGTACTCTCATATCGTCCAAATTATCCATCGATATCATCCACTGTGTTGGCAAAAATCATTGGAAAAAATTGACTATTGATAATATCGTTAGTCGATAAAATCGCTAACATCGCCCAGTGTGTAGGGACTTTAAATCTAAATTCAGAAAAGCTCATCTGAGGCGGCTCCATCGCAGGAGTGCACTCCCGGCGTGTCTAGGAGATCCATCCGTCAGTTCTGAGCATCTCCTTTGGAGACTTTCTCCCATTCTAGTGAATGGAATGTGTCTCCTACACAGGTGCGCGTGCCCAGCCAGAGACACTCTCGCACAGACGGAGCCACGACTAGCACGGCTCTGTCTATACACAAATGTTAATATTGGTCTCATAAATAACTCTGGTCATGTATTAAAGACCCTTTCAGTAGATGATGCAAAATATG
The DNA here is from genome assembly GCF_028390025.1 of Pseudophryne corroboree. NCBI lineage: Eukaryota > Metazoa > Chordata > Amphibia > Anura > Myobatrachidae > Pseudophryne > Pseudophryne corroboree. Next base: position 576,539,120 of record NC_086444.1, on the reverse strand, counting down.
TAGAACCTTTATTTCAAGAATGCATGTGAACAAATATGAATTATCATTCATTGTAAGTCATTGTGCCATACCACATCTTCTAATATAGTGAGGAGGGAAAAACTGTAGATTATGAAAAACTTACTGGGCTATATTTTCAAAGTGGCGGCTTTTATAAGCATCAGCTTCTAGGGGGTTTTATGTGAAAAATGGCACTCACATTAAATGTACAGCATGCAGGGCTTTACATTTTCACCTGAAACACGCCAAAGAGCTGTTGCTTATACAAATCGCCACTTTGTAAATACAGCCCAATATCTCATACATTGTCTTCTTGTCTCATACAGATCTGGACATACTTTTTGGAATACACTTTAGGCAAGCCATGGATCCAACTCAGAACGTAAAACACTGAATTACTGGGACAGCACTGCCAATTATATTGGGATGTTTTTTGGGGGTGGTTTCAGCTGTATTCCAGCTATAGGAATTCTTTTTAATTAGAGATGAGCGGGTTCGGTTTTACTCGGATTTACTCGGTTCTCAAAACGGCATCTTATTGGCTCACGGATGTCTCGTGTTTTGGATAGCCAATAAGATGTAGTTTTGAGAACCGAGTAAATCCGAGTAAAACCGGGTAAAACCCGAACCCGCTCATCTCTATTTTTAATTCGTTGTTGGTGTTTTTACAGCACAAATACATTTGTAACTATATTTCTTCTACTGGTAAACATAGGAAAATAGTTTGCTTTGCTTACACAATTAAATGTATCTAATTCTCCACAAAAAAAAAAAAAACGTCCCTCTCCTATTTTATTAAATCATGGACTGCCCACATTCCCCTTAGTGGGTGACAGAGAGGTTTAATTATTCAGTGTATTAATTCATTAAATGACTTCATCCAATTTGGTCACTAATTGACCCCAACATTACAGCGCATAAAATATATTTGAAATGCAATTTACATATTACAAAAATATAAAATGACTAGATACAATATAGAACATCAGTATCCCGCTGCATAATAACACACAGAGCTTATTTCAGCCACTCTCAGTAGGAAAGTAAAGCAGGCTAGATCCTTATTTAGCAGTTATGATGGCTTTTCCAATGTTGTCTCCTTTCAGCATCCCGATAAATGCAGAGGGCATGTTGTCAAAGCCCCTGGTGATGTGCTCATGGTACTTAAGCTTCCCCTGTGAAAAAACAATGAACTCAATATTAACTATTGCGGTGTCAACATGACAGCTTATATATATTATCAGTGGTGCTGAGAGAAGGGGGTACAGATTACCCAGGCTCGGGCATGCCAGGGGGCCCAGGCCAGAGTACACCAGTAGCCTTTTTTTTTGGAGGGGTGTAATTTTTTTTCTTTATTATAAATCAGTGGGCGTGCGAGCGACATGTCGCTCCATTGAGAGGAGGGCTGTATGTATGTGTCACCTGGCTGTTTGTCACTTGTCGTGGATGTCCCTCACAGCCACTTCCAGTCGTAGTGCCACTTCTGGGATCTCATGAGATGATGACATCATCGTCTCGTGAGTCAATTTTTGCAGTCAGCACTAGCAGCAAGTACTGTACATCCAGCAGGTTAGAAGCTCCACCTGCAGTTTTACTATCACTTTCACCCCTGTGACAGTAGCTCCATGCAAGCTGAGCAACAGCTTCATGCGGCGAGACTGTAATCTCTCTGTCCACGCCTGCCCGGGGCTACGGTTTGAGTTGCGGCAGTGATAGATACCCGGTGTTGGGGGAAGCATGGCCACTAAGGAGAGCAAGGGGGCCCAGCTCAGCAACAAACCATCCCTTCTGTTTGGCACCCCCCTGCAAACGATAAATTTGCACCCTCCCTCCCATGTAATAAAGGGACAGCGCACTTCGAAACATGCAAATGGGTGTGGTCTCACATGGAAGGGGCAGGGCCAGACAATAGTTCAAATTACACCACACAGTAGCAAAATCATATTCACATTTCAAAACACATAGTGTCCCTGATTCATATTACGCCACATAGTAGTTTCCATTATTCACGTTATAAAACAATGTAGTACCCCTTATTCACATTAAATCACACAATAGTGCCCCCTGGTCACGTTACACTACACAGCAGTACCCTTTATACACGTCACGCTATACATTAGTACCCCTTATACACTATGCCCACAGTAGTGTCCATTCAGAGGCGCCACCGGGTATGGTGACACCTGGTATGCACTCTGCATTACTCCCCCCGCACCGGATGCATGACCGCTCGAAAAGGGTCGTGGCCTAATAGAAGGGGTGTGTGGCCTCATTGAGATATTCATTGCATCACTCCAAGGGCGTGTCCAGCATCCCCATAGATGCTGGCTGCCCCCGGAGACTGGTCTATGTGTGTGCCAGCTCTAAATGTGTGAGAGGAGTTGAGTGCTGCAGGAGAATATCACCCAGCTCCTGTCACTGCAAAAGAGCGGGCACTTTGGTGTCACTCCTTCCGAGGGTGACACCCAGGTGACACCTGACTTGTTACGCCACTGTGTACCTTATACACATAACGCCCACAGCAGTAGCGGCCCTTACACATACCATTTACAGTAGTAGTGCAACACATAATGCCCATAGTAGTAGTGCCCCTTACACTAATGTCCACAGTAGTAGTGCCACACATAATAGCCACAGTAGTAGTATCACATCTCTAGTAGTAACGCCTCTTATACATATGCCCGCAGGAGGGCGGGGAGAGAGGGTGGAGTGTGGTACATCCACGGGAGATCAGCGCTGGGTGAATTGGTGACTGAAGAGCCACTTCATGCTGCTTGTGCTGCTGCCGTCATACAGATGCAGGCAGAGGGAAGGTGAGAGGAGGGAGACAGGTAGCTGACGCCGGAAGCGATGTGCTTCAAGTTGCCAGCACCGCTACTTGTCATACAGTTTGACAGCCGCAGCCATCTCAATCCTGCTTCTGCTAAAAATCGCATGTGAAGAGCCACACAGAAAGGTAAAATACGCCATGTGTACGCCGTCTTTCACCTCTGGATTTAGGTTTCTTGAAAATGTTGGAGGATAGCCTCAGGGGGCTATTCCAAATAAAATGAATGAGGGTCTGTTGAACTCTAATTAAGAGGATAACCGGGACTTCCACTAGAAGATTGGAAAAGATATATGGGGGAGATATACTAAACCTTGGAGAGTGATAAAGTGGAGAGAGATAAAGTACCAGCCAATCAACTACTGTTATGTTACAGGCATACTTTAGTTCATCTGCACCGTAGACATTTGGGGAGAATGTTAATTTGTACTGTTTGCAGCTACAATCCTGCCTGGGATGCATTTAATTTGCCGGCTGTCTGGGTGCCGCCAGATGAAATCCCGGTGCAACAGGACTATTCCCACTTGCTGCTGTCCACGACACCCATAGAGTGGGAATAGATCCTGTGGCGAACGCAGCGTGCCACCAATCTCGCAGTGTGGAGAGTGCAGCGAGCATGCAAGGGGACTCTTTGCACTTGCACTCCTGCCGGCATTCTGGCGGGCGGGATGCCGCTGTCGGGATATTGACAGCAGGCATCCCGTCCACCAGTAAATCATACTGAACCCTCCTGCCTAGCCACATGTTGTTTCCAGGTGTTTCCAGGAAGTTACTGTAGATCAGCTTGCAGCTTGGAAAACAGTTGGGGCAAGTTTTCTGAAAAAGTAGCTTGTAGTGAAATGCCAAGAAGTTCCCCATTTTTTTGTTTGCCAAGTAAAGTTTTAAAGGTTTCAATGTCCTGAGTATAATAAACAGTATAGCCCAGGGGTTCCCAAACTGTGTGCCGTGGCTCCCTGGGGTGCCTCAGGACACTTGCCGGGGTGCCCTGGGTTGGTGGTCCAGGACCAATTCAAATTATTCATGGTCAATATAATAGGAAAAACCAGTGCTGGTGGCTGCCAGTCATAAAATATGTGGCCAAACAGAAGCAAATCTTGTCCCTCACCACACAACTGACCCTAAGGATGACATATAAACGCGATCTACTTAATGTAATATTTCTTTCTAAATTTCTCAATAAGAAATTTTTGGCTTAGGAGTGCCGTGAAAAATATTCTGATATTCGGGGGCGCCGTGATTCAAAAAAGTTTGGAAACCACTGGTTTAGCCCGATATATATGAAAACTGGCAGTTAGTGTTCGACACATAGATGTTGGAGCCCAATCTGACATGTGGTGCAAAGACCAGAGTAAAAATCAGGTGCAACAAAGGCCAGCCATGTTTGTTGCAATTAAAAATAGTCACCTTTTCAGAGGGGATATTATTTAATAGGATTCATGTGAAGAATTAGCAATAAAGACCGAGGTAAAATTTAATAAGACCTAAGAGTAAGTGTCGTAATCCCAAGAGATACTGTGTAATGCTTTCTCAGAATCAAAAAAAGGATAATAACTGAGGATTTCCCATAGTTTATATGTATTAAAACTATAGTATGCCTCATATTGTCCCTCACCTGACACCATGGTATTCCATTTGTATTTTAATATTGCCACCATTCAACTTGCATACACCAAAATGTTCGGGGCACAAACAAATGTGATACCTGAGCTCTCCGATTACTGGTTCTTTTATATTATTTTCAAATGACGAAGGCAAAGAACACTTACCTCAACAACCCATTGCAGAAGTTTTTCCAGACCCTCATTGTATCTGTTCAGCCAACGCTGCACTATAAATCCTTCCATTCGCAGCTCTTGGAAAAGTAAAGGGATCTGGACATATTCTCCTGCAGTAAAAGAACGATATATTAGTGATGATTTCTCCATGACGTCTCAAATAGAATACACCATCTTTGATGAACAATTTTAACTTAAGAAAGAGGGGACTAAATGTGATAAGGTGTCCTGTGGCCCATGGTTAAATAACTATTTTGTAATGGTAAAAAGGAGTACAAAACAAATATTAGTTAAAAAAAATAAAAATGAAAATTGCCAGTTTTATGAATATACATCTTGGTCCAGGAGTCCCTTTTGTGGAAAATGCCTTTATGTCAACCTGAAAACTATATGTGGGACACTGTGTGTGGAGATGCTGGATAATCAAAAGATGAAAGGATGCAAAGCTGCTGAAAACACATTTTTATTTATGGAATACTGACAGCGAGCTAATAAAATGGCCACCAGGTAATTTCCAGGGCAAGGGTCATGAGCCAGCAGCTAGAATAGCTTTATCAACATCTATATCATCTCAGGTGTGGAATAGTACAGTATGCCAGAATAAAACAAAAAGAAAAATATACATGCAAATACATGTCAAAACGAAGGTTCACACCAGGTTTTGTAACTTGGCACTAGGCATGGAAATCCTGCCAAATTTATAAAATAAAGAATAAGGCTAATTAGGAAGATTCCTCCTGGGAATTATCTACAAAAGGTATTTCTCGAATTTTTGCACAGCAACTATCAGGTCCGAACTGCGCATGTGCCAGCACCGCAGTGCACCGGCGCATGCCAGACAGCTGAAGGCTGTCTCTGCACTGCAACCGCCTCTGCCTGATTGACAGGCAGAGGTGGTCGCTGGGTGGGAGGAGGCGGGCCGGCGACATATGGCCGCCTTTAGGTGGCGCAGTCCGGGCAACGTGTGCCTAGACCGTTGGGGGGTGGGCCGCGGCGGCTGCGTGTGACCTCACGCAGCCACTGTGACCCAAGCAGCAATGAGTAGCTTCCTGCTAGCGCACAGAAGCTGCGCTGGTGCAGAGTTACTCTTCCAGTACGAAAGCATCGCCGCTGTGCAATGCTTTTGTACTTGTACGACGGGGTAGGGCTTGACATGCGGGCGGACCTGTGCTGGGCGTCCCCCCGCATGTCAGGGAAGCTGATCGTAGATGTGCTAAATTTAGCACATCTACGATCAGGTCTACATCACCCCCATTGTCTGTTAGGGCACTGGGCACATCTTGTTCCAAGTGTGGTCAGAGTTTGCACTTAGTCATGGGAATCACCATGCGGATGTGGCTGGATAAAAAAAGGTCAAACACATCTCTGGAATACTTTTCTAACAGAAGCTTTGCTGTCCAGACTCCTTTCTCAGCTAAGACATTAGACTGCAGCTACCTTGGGCTGTTGGTGTTGTGGGTAATATCCCTTTGAGATACACACAATGCGAACTCTGCACTCATAAATTGAATGGCATTGTCAGTGAATAGTTGTTGAGGAATGCCATGCACTCAAGAGTGCCTTTTCATTGTATTAATTATAGCTGTACTGGTAATGTCAGCAGCCATGATATGGTGGCTTCAACACCAAGATGACCCTGGGTGGCTGAAAAATGTTGAAGTCAGTGGAGAATGAGAAACCACTTACCATGAAGGAGCACCCCGTCAGAAATAGTCAGTTCATCATGCATGGCAAAAAAATGGGCAGATGTCCTGGCAGAGGGCCCAATTCAGTATGTGTTGCAAAAGTGCTACAATCGCTATTTGGCAACTTTAGCACTTCTACACATGCATGCATGCCACTGCGTGCATGTGTGAGGACTTAAACTGTGACTGCAGACTAAGTCTTGTTGGGGGCAGTGAAGGGGCGGTGACGGGCGTCAACGCTTTGTTTTGTGGACGTTGATGCACCGTTTGGACAGCGTGGTCCGGACAAAGCAGGTGTGTCCGGACTGTTTGTGTGGCGAGCTGCGGCGGCTGCATGATGTAAATCTGGGTTTTCTATTCTTCTAACAGAAAAAAACATTGCTAGAAGTGACAGTGTTCAAAATCATACACTTGATATAACCTATTACCTTTTCTAGGGACTGAATCATTGTACAGAGAAATAGCTCCACAAACAGCGATCCTGCCATATTTTCTCATCTGATGCAAAGCCACTTCTGAAAAATATCCCCCAACCTACACACAGAAAAATACAAATAATTTGGTTTAATTTCAGTTTTCTACATCTTTATTGCCAATAACATCTACAATGTAGGCCGAATTGATGACTGAAGTTTATATAGCATCCACTAGTTTATACACTACTTTTAGCATGGTTTACTTTAAGGAAATCATGAACAAAGTGAATTTATTACCATCAAATATCAGAAAATCTTAGCACATAGTTATCTCTCTGCATGTGGTTCATTTCATGCTATTGGTTGGTGGCATGATGTCATTAGTATTTCCCTATTGTTGGTACTATAGTGTGATGTCATACTATTAGCTCTCCAAATGTTGGCTCATTGTCAGTTAAAGCTTAAATGGTTACTTTGTATATCTTTTATTATTAATAGGACTGAACATACATTAAAGTTTGAGAATTTTAAAACATTCAGAGCAACTGTAGAATCATTTTGAAACCATCTTTACTCCCTGGAAAAAAATACTGTAGAATTTTTTTTAAAACAATATACAGTATCCTAGTACAGAGGAAATTACATTGAGATAGTAAATGAGGATGCAGAGTTAGACAACATAAAAAGCCATTCTACAACCGTATTTTCATGCATTAATAGTTATGTTTCAATTATACTAACTTACATTCTCAAAGAAGCAATCATAACCCTCTGGAGATGCCTTCTTCAAGGCTTCTTCTAAGGAGCTTACTGTCTTGTAGTTGAAAGCTTCATCAAAACCAATTTCTTTCAAATATTCCACTTTGTCATCTGAGCCTGCAGAGCCAACCACCTTACAACCCTGAGAGATGAAAAGGCTATTAGTAGAACTACACACCACTGTATCAAATACTACAGTAGATATATATAGTATATACCAGTGGTACCCAAACGTGGTCCTCAATGCACCCTAAAGATAAGGCTGCTTGTGTACAGTGGTCCATCTCACTATACAGCTGTGTCGCCCTCCATACCTGTTGCTAGTGGCTAGTGTGACCATGAAGAGGTCCCACCAGATGGTGCATGCAGGGGAGATTTCAAGGACCCAGAAACCCACCTGATCGACTGAATATTTTTTTTCAGAGACAGCTATGTGTGTGTGCATATATATATATATATATATATATATGTAAATACATATATATATATATGTGTGTGTATGTATGTATATATATATATGTATATATATATATAAATATATATATATATATATATATATATATATATGTACGGTAATCACCCCCCCAATCCGCCCAGCGGTAAATCCTGCATATGCACCTGCCACCAATGCTTGCCCTTAGCAGGGCCCTATTACCTCATCCCCACATTGGTTTATACAGCACACCAGCAGCAGCCTTTGTTGTATGTTTCTTCAAAGACTATGACAGCTCCTGTGCATAATCAGCAAGCAGAGTATCATATTAAGACAGGGGCAAACTTAGGATTTTTAGGGGGGGGTCCACATATGAAAGAGAGAGGGAGAGAGAGAAGTAGACAGAGATCACATATATGGAAACCTCCAACCCACTGCGTGTATATGTAAGCAGGGCTGGACTGCCCATCTGGCGCTTCTGGCAAATGCCAAATGGGCGGGTCCTGTTACACAGAGAGCTGGGAAAGCCTCTCTGGTGTGGCCGCTCCCCCACCCCTCCACCCGTCTCCATGGAAATGGAGGTGTGCCATGAGTCCACGCCCCCCTGACTCGCGGCATGGCCTCGTGTGCCATGTTGTGCCAGCCCACTCATATCCATTTAAATGGGGGCATGCCGCAAGTCCAAGCCCCCTGACTCACGGCATCCCCCCCCCCACGGTAGTGTCCGTGTGCCACGCGCACATGCCAGGGCCATGTCCCTGTGTGTAAGAGATATATATTGTACATTCAGAGCCAAGGAGACATGGGGAGGGGGGGAGAGACATAGAGAGACACAGACATCAGGAGAAAGGGGGGCATGGGGAGGGAGAGAGAGAGACATGGGAAAGGAGAGAGACAGGGACAGAGAGAGAGAGAGAGACAGTTATGGAGAGAGTGTGACATGGGTATGGAGAGACAGACATGGAGAGAGTGACATGTGGAGGGAAAGACAGACATAGAGTTAGACAAAGGGAGAGAGAAAGATAGACATGGAGAGAGAGACATGGGCAGGGAGAAATCCACAGGTAGGGAGCAGACATGAAGAGAGAGAGACATGGGGAGGCAGAGACACATGGAGAGAGAGACAGTGACAGACATGCATAGAGAGAGACGGGCATAAGACATGGGGTGGGAGAGAGAGACTGACAAGAGAAGGGACCCAGAGAGAGGGACACATGGAGAGAGAGAGACACAGACACTGGGAGAGAGACAGATATGAAGAGACAGACACTGGGAGGGAGAGACAGATGTGGAAATGAAGAGAGAGTGACATAGGGAGGGAGCGAGAGAAGGGTCTCAGAGAGAGGGACACATATATAGAGAGAGAGACACTGGGAGAGAGATAGAGGAGACAGACACAGGGAGAGAGATGGAGAAAGAGAGACACAGGGAGAGAGAGAGAGACATGGAGAGACAGACACAGTGAGTGACAGACAGACATGCAGAGAGAGAAAAATAGAAATGAAGAGAGAGTGGAGGGGATGGGGAGGAAGAGAGAGACTGACATAAGAAGGGGTTCGGAGAGAGATACAGAGAGAGAGAGAGAGACACTCAGGGAGAGCAGACACAGGGTGAGAGAGACACAGGGAAAGAGATTCCCATGTTTGCCGCCATCAAATGATAAACATTTTATGGTTCACCGATGTTTACTCTGGGTCCCGTCCCCAATCCGGTCACGCTGCAGAGGTTTTTTTGCATGCGCAAACAGGGTTTTTGCGCATGTACAGATCATATGAAATTTTTTTTTCAATCAAATTCTTTTGATGTGATGGTTAGTTACCATCGCATTGAAAGATTCAATGGTGGAATCCCAGCCATCATGTGATGGTGGGCTTCCAATGTCCATCCCTAGCTATGTCTCAAAGGTCCATGGCAACTGCCTGAGAGGGTGGGATCCGGAATTGGCGGTGTGAAAGGGGAAACAAGGGACAAATTGCAGCTTAATCCCATTGAGTTCTGCTTTTCTTTTGCTATTCCACAAATCACAAATGTCATTCCGTACTGTATTTACAAGGTTACATTTTTCAGAAAATATATTTTCTGAATAGAGCTGAGACTACAATGGTCAATGTATTCTGCTGTGTTGCAATGTTACTGGGAAAAAAGTAAGTCCAAATTACACATGGTCAACAAAAAATGATACTGCCAAATGTGGGATAAACTGAACATTTTGCGGAACAGTTTTGAAAATTGTCCATCATTGCCCATTTGTTTTTTACTTTACTACTTATACTGCAAAATGCAAATCCAGTGTTCTGGGGAAGGTTAATGAGCCTTAACGATACTTTTATTTCTAAGGGGGAGATGTACTTAGCTTGGAGAGTGATGAAGTAAAAAGAAATACAGTGCCAGCCAATCAGCTCCTAACTGCCATATTATAGTCATATTATAGTCTGTGTTTGAAAAATGGCAGTTAGAAGTGAATTGGTCTATACGTTTATCTGTCTCCACTTTATTTCTCTCCAATGCTTAGTACATCTAGCCCCAAGTGTCTTGTCATCAGTGGCGGTTTTTACCTATGAGCTACAGGACTGGAGACTCCCAGGTAAAATCCGCCACCCAGCTAACTGTCAGTGCAGCCAGATGCAGTCCGTGAGACAGCACTGGCTTCACTGTAACTGGCAGTGACTTTCTATTGAAAGTCCTACCTGCCAGTCATAGACACTACAGGTAGTCCCATTGGATGGTGTATCCTCCCTACGGGACTGCCAGACCAGGCTGCAAGAGGCAGAAAGCTAGCTTCCTGTAGGTAGCTAGCTCCCTGCCTCATTAACTTCTAGTCGATGCAGTCCATAGAAGCTGTGGTTTTGTGCATACGCAGTACCGTCGTTGCTACTGCGCATGCACCGGGTCCCGGTATCTGTGAAATGTACATAGCACAGGTGCCGGGACTCAGGCGGCGGCCGCAGCAGGGACAAGGAGGGGGAGACCCAGCAGAAGCGGCAGGCAGGAGCCGCCTCTGCTTGTCATTGCAGTTATTCTGTATAAGGTACATTATTGTATATAAACGTGTGCTGTATTAGAGGTACTGCAGCAGTACTCACCATGATTTTCGCTATCTGGCCAACCAAGGAGCCAACAGCCCCAGCCGCTCCATTGACCAGGACAATTTCACCTTTTTTTGCAAAGCAGATCTCTTTTAAACCAAAGTATGCTGTTAGACTGTAAGGAATATAAGAATAATGTGCTCATGAACAGACAGAACATACAGAGGCTGGACTGCTTTGTGCAGATTCATGTAGCTTTGATTTACATGTATATAGTAGTATTAGTTACTGGGAGCTCAATAGTACAAGGCATTCCATCTTTATTAACCCAGCTCTTAATATTAAACCTAGTATAATATGTTACTGTACATTCTGCAAAGGCATTGAAAGAATGTAGGCTCTCACGATAAGGGCCCTCTTCCCTTATGTGCGTTTCCTTCTCTTACTTATACCACCTTCTACTTCATGCTGCCTTTGACGGCACCAAATCCCTTGGTTTTCTGCCCCGCTGATACTTATTTCAGTGTTTTCTGCTGTTGCAAATATGTTAATATACTCTGTACTTATCTTGTATTGTCTTAAACTGTTAGTAACTGTTTTCTTGTTTTGCTTATTTGTTTATACACTCTGTAATTAAGCGCTGTGGATCCCGTGTGGCACCATATAAATTAAGGATGATGATGATAATAATAATAATAATAATAATAATAATAATATCATCTATAAAGAGAAATATATAGCAAAGACAAAAGTTAGACTTTGAGACTATGCCTAAACACATTAATTTACAGTTGACTCACAAATAGTGTAAGCTTAATAAATGGGCAGCACAGATGGTGTAATCTGTGGGTTCAACACCCACTATGGCAATAACTGTGTGGAGTTTGTATATCCCCCCCCCCCTTCCCCCCGTGCTTGCGTGGGTTTCCTCCAGGTACTCTGGTTTCCTCCCACATTCCAAAAATATACTGGTAGATTAATTAGCTCTCAACAAAAAAATTAAACTGGTGTCTATGTGTGTGTATTTATGGTAAGGAACACAAAATGTATGCTCCTCTGGGGTAGGGATATATAAATGTCTAAGGTGTCAATTCATAAAGCAGTGAAAAGTGTGGAGAAGTGAGCCTGTGGAGAAGTTTCCCATGGCAACCAATCAGCTGCTCTGTACAAATGTATAGTATGCAAATTATAAATGTTACTTCAATGCTGATTGGTTGCCATGGGCAACTTCTCCACTGGCTCACTTCTCCACACATTTCACTGCTTCATGAATTGACCAGTTAATCATCAATTTTCCAGAACAACTGTTGGCTGGTTGGAAAGATAATCTTAGGTGTATAGCTATCTTGAGACTGTAGTGTGCATGGATTACATTTATACTTACCCAGGCATACCTATTGTTCCAAGAGCCAGAGACTTGGGGACATTGTCAGGCCAGTTTGGAAGCAATGGGGTCAAATCTTTGCCTTGAGAGATGTAATGAGTTGTCCAGCCAGCACTTGAAAGAACATAGCTGTGTGCTGGGAATGCAGAATTATTACTTTCCAAAACCCTATGGAAAAGGATTAATAAAGATAATATTTAATATCTTAGCGATAAGGAGCAAAGAACACTTATGGGTAAATTTATTAAGGAGGGAGTATTTTAGAACTGGTGATGTTGCCCATAGCAACCAATCAGATTCTACTTAACATTTATCTAGCTGCTTCTAGAAGATAATAGATAGAATCTGATTGGTTGCTATGGGCAACATCACCAGTTCTAAAATAACTCCCACCTTAGTAAATTTACCCCTGAAGTTCTACAGAAATTAAGATGTTGATAAAAATTTCTACAGAAATCTTATCTAAACAATACCACAGGCATTGTGTATATACAGTTTAATGTAAACATTGAATGCCTATAGTGTTATTGAGCGGTTCATATACTATATTCTGTTTAGTGCACTCACCAAAGCACAAATAAACGTACAAAGTTCTAGGGAGTCATTCTAAAATGATTTACCAAAAACTACTACAATTAGATACGTTTGGAGAATTAATTATGTTTTATATAGACTGTGTCAAATTTCTTTAGGTCATTTTTCAATTCAATTGAATTAAATAAACAACCTAAAAAAATGTAATTAAAAAATAACCTAAAGAATTAAAAAACAACCTAAAGAAATTTGACACAGTCAAATTAACTTTAATAGTGTAAATAAAAAAATAAAAAAATCCCATTATTAATATTTATGGGTATAGTCATGTGGTATTACCACATTAACATGTGTCATATCACATTAACAACATCACATTTGGAAACACAAGTGAAGTATGTACAGTATATAATGTAAATCAAACTACAGTATGTTGTTGTAGACAATGAATCATATTAAGCCCCTCAGATATGATGTCATTTATCAGGGAATTTCCTGTATGTACTGTATATGATTGGGCTTCAAATGATGCATATTATCACATTTGTTCAGTCAGAAAGATGACTGACCCATCCGATAGAGTACTTACTATCACTTTCATTGGCTAATGATATAGACATTCCCTAAAAAATATTCTTGCATTACAGGTTGAGTATCCCATATCCAAATATTCCGAAATACGGAATATTCCGAAATACGGAATTATTTGAGTGAGAGTGAGATAGTGAAACCTTTGTTTTTTGATGGCTCAATGTACACAAACTTTGTTTAATACACAAAGTTATTAATAATATTGTATTAAATGACCTTCAGGCTGTGTATATTAGGTGTATATGAAACATAAATGAATTGTGTGAATGTAGACACACTTTGTTTAATGCACAAAGTTATAAAAAATATTGGCTAAAATTACTTTCAGGCTGTGTGTATAAGGTGTATATGAAACATAAATGCCTTCTGTGCTTAGATTTAGGTCCCATCACCATGATATCTCATTATGGTATGTAATTATTCCAAAATACGGAAAAATCCGATATCCAAAATACCTCTGGTCCCAAGCATTTTGGATAAGGGAGACTCAACCTGTATCACTTTCATTGGCTAATAATATAGACATTCCCTAAAAAATATTCTTGCATTATCCAGAAAGAAACCAATGTTTAAATGTTACCTTGCAACCTGGGTGCCCATCATGACATCTCCCTCTTTCATTCTCTTACTATATGCCCTGTTTAGATACAAACAAAACAATATGAAGATACACATATCACATAAATTAGTTCAATTAGAGAAAGTAAAAGAGGGAATGATTTGATGACTTCTGTGTGTCATTTCAACATCTCTTATACGTAATGATTTTGGCAAGTTATATTGATGTTTTGTGTTTGAGTTGGTGGATTCTGTACCACAACATTGAGTCTTAAATTCGCATAATTACAGATAATCAACATATATTAATCTATGTATACACTAGTACACAGGATAAGTGTATACACTGCAACACTGGGGGCCTATTTTGGACAATTGTACCCAAGGCACAAATAGCACATGCATCTGTGCATTAATAAGTTGTTGTCTTTGATGGCCACAGAGCAGCATAAAGGGAGGGGGGGGGGGGGGGGGTAGTCAGGTTCCCCTGTTCTCAGATACTGGTTGAGTATCCCATGTCCAAATATTCTGAAATACAGATTTTTTTTCAGTAGGAACGAGATAGTGAAACATTTGTTTTCTGATGGCTCATTGTACACAAACTTTGTGTAATACACAAAGTTATTAAAAATATTGTATTAAATGACCTTCAGGCTCTGTGAATAAGGTGTATGTGAAACATAAATTAATTGTGCGTATGTACACAAACTTTGTTTAATTCACAAAGTTATTAAAAATATTTTATTACATGACCTTCAGGCTGTATGTATAAGGTGTATATTATGGTATGCAATTATTCCAAAATACAGAAAAATCTGATATCCAAAATACTTCTGGTCCCAAGCATTTTGTATATGGGATACTCAACTTGTACTCCTGTTCTGTTTGGGGGATGGAAGCTCAGTCACGGTCTTCCTTTCCAACTGTCCTCTGCGCATGTCTCACTGCACCATGTAATGCACAGACATGCACAAACAAGATTTCAGTTTGAGGGATGCAATAACTAAATAAGGTGAATAGGGCCTCCGTAAGGGAAGTGCTCCGGTTTGAGTGTGGCCATACAGCCTCTACCTCCACACTTTTAGATATAGGTAAACTCATCTATAGGCGAGCCAATAACCAGTGTTGTAAAAACATTAATGATGCGACATGTAACAAAGACAGGAAGAATGTTTTCTGCTCAATCCCATCATTTATTCAGCACATAAATGATGCTCAGATGAGCAGTGTTTTTGGTGTAAATGTAAACTTGAACTTTGTGGTCATAAACTGGAATTAGGCCTTCAAATGACTCTTCTCTGCTGTCCACTGTGACCATATTTATGTACAAGCGCAATCCTATAAAAGTAGGTGTATCCCCATTCTATGGGGATAGTTCTCAACAGTGGAATGTTGGTGTGCACTGTGCACTTATAAACTGTACAAAGTGGTATATGTAATACATTATATATATTATATTATATACATGCACTGCATGTCTTCATATTTCCCAGCTAGTATTTGACCTTGGCTGTTTCCCAACTACCTTACTGAAATATAAGGTCAGGTGTAAATAACCTCTCTCCAGATGCTCACAGAATAAGCATTATAGTATGCACTAGCACAATGCAGATTCACTATCTTGCCAGTGACTCATTGGCAGGAGGGGATCCCGCTCTTACCACTTCTGCGGTGCGGTGTCTCTTCGTTCGGGATCCCGATTGTCGGGATTCCAGCATCGAGATCTTGCTCCCTTTCTGGATGCTGGTGCCGGCATTCAGACTGGTGTCGGAATTCCGGTGTTGGTATTCTGACTGCAAGGTTCCCGACAGCCGGGATCCTGACTGCATCCCAGTGGGAGTACCCCTGAAAGACTCACTTGTGCTAGGCTTTAGCCTCTGTTTTACTCAATGTATGATAGATATACATAAATACAAATATAAACATATACCTCATGTATGGGTCCACACTGAAATACTCTGCTTCCACCAGCACCTCTGTAAGATGCAAAATATTAGAATTAATTTGACATACAATATTAAAAAAAAATCGTAAAACTATTAATTATTATGTATACATATATTTGTATATGACACAAAATATTTCTCTTATAAAAATACTTAAAATAATAACACTGCTAATCTAACAAGGATGAAACTGCAGATTTCTTTATTTTATACATCAAAATTGTTTATGTTCTACAATTCAACTTGCTTTTGCTGCAAGACTATAAAAGAGTGTGTTATGTATGTATATCTCTACATAGCATAAAATAAAGTTCCCACAGGGAGTCTATCTATTTGTTCAGGCTAATCTCAAGAACCACTGGACGGATTTAGGTATATAACATTAATCTATGACAAAAGGGAGCCGAGCAGTGTCGATTTTCGTGAAGCAAGCAAAAAGAAAAATGTCCGTTCAGAGCAATTTCTAGGTTTACATTGCCTAAGCCATTAAAAAGTTATCACAATGATGGACTTTATTTCATACTATGTAGAGATTGAAATGTGTTATCCAGTTTCTCAAGAATAAATTGATGTAAAGCCCTATTTATTGTTGTGTTGATGTCAGGAGGAAAACCGACTAAAGTCATCTACAAGAACATCTTATAAGACCTCAGTTAAAAAATTCAAACACCATAAATTAAAAAATGTTCCTGTGCAAAGCTGGGGCGGGTTGCTAGTATCATACAGTATATTATATAAGAGTGTTTCTTTCTAAAGAAATAAATACTTACAGAAATGTATATATTTTTTTCTTTAGAAAGAAATACACTCTCTGTCTTCTGTTTTCTGGTACTTGGTTTATTGATTGATGGCTTTGGTCCAGTTTACAGACCTTTCGCAACTGCTTTAAAATGTTTATTGTGTAACTGTATCCTGAAGTTTACCTAGAATATCTGTGTTCTTTGTCTCAGACATTATGCATGTACTTTACAGTATATATGTATGTACCTGTACGTATGTCAATGCTCCAGTGTTTCTATTGTGTAGACGGGATGCAGTTATGTGACCAGCGGTCGGGAGACCACTGGTCACAATACTGACGGCTACATCCCGGACCCCTGTAAATCCTAATAGTCGGCATGCCGACTCACAGGGACTATTCCCACTCATGGGTGTCCACGACACCCATAGAGTTGGATTAGAACATCGTGGCAAGCGCAGCTCGCCACTGAGCCCGCAGCGTGGCAAGCACAGGGAGCCCGCAAGGGGCTTCATTGCGCTTGCCACCCCCTCGCCGTGTTGACTTTTAGTATTATAGCATAGATTGATCCAGACATTTTGTTTATCTATCTGCCACATGTAGTGTTCTAAACAATGTTACATAAAACCATGTTCCAAAACCGCAACAGGAATGGAATAATTCACATTTCTTGCCACTGTTTATCACAAAATACTGTAATGAACTTTGGATATTCTCACCATGTTTATGTGGGATTTCTCCAGCTTCTACCCACATTTGAAAAAAATACTGGTGGCTTCTGACAAAAATAATTCTTAGTGTGTATATGTATTCTTGTGAGAACATAAATATATACATATATACACAGTGTACCAAGGACGTGCGGTGAGGTAAATGGCTCAGGAGGCACTGGCTAGCACCAGAGCCAGATTTACACACAATATATGAGCCAAAGGGTACATGTGGGCATTATACACAGGTGCAGCAGTATATACTGCTGGACATTTGTTGAGTTTTGATCAGACATGTGAGGAATACATAAGCATTGCTTCACCTGCCATAGACTGTTTACTCCAGAGTTTTGGCTATAACAGTGATTAGAACAATGCAAAGAAGATATTTCAAACAAATTATTTGTATTATTCATATACACAGTCAAAACTCTGGTAAAAACATTAGTGTGACAGGAAAGGCTCTGCCTCACCTACCTCACTCCACCACACGTCACTGCAGTGAACGTATACATAGCATACATTCCGCAAAAGGTCTGTCCTGGTGAAGTACCCAGGGAGCAGCTTCACCTCTCTGAAGTGCTCCACAGAGTGATCCACAGAGCGCCAGATTGCATGCTTGGTTGAAGTTGCTGCTGTATGGGGTTGGGAGTTCCCTAATGTCTGGTGTGTAATTGGAAGCACGGAAACCCATCATTGGTACAAAGAAGCTAGAGGGACTTCCAAAAAGAAACCTTTATAGACACATCTCCGCGCATCAAAGTGTGAGTTGGGTACGCCCCTTGTATCTATTATTTCACGTGTGTGTGGTGACCCTTGCTGGGATATATCGGATTAGAAGATTTTCACAGAAGATAATCCTGATGAATTAAAAGATACCCATTATACATATCTTTCATCCATTTGTGATGTGAGTATGGTACGCACATCACTTACTTATAGAAACCCCTAGTCGATATACACTCTGGATCCATTACGTGCTACACCAATGGTCGTCCATTTCCTCTCTTTTGTCTGAGGTGTCGAAAAGCTCATCTTTCTACCTGGAGGTGCAAAGAAACCTTGACGCGCATAAGACAGGAGAATCAAAGATACCTTTATAGGAAGAAAAAGTCACGTTGCAACGTGAGTTACGGTACGCACGTTCACACTTCCAGTTATGGTTTTTCCCTTATATAGGAGACATTCAAGAAAGGAGGGACTATACCGCAATAGACTATTCACCTTTTCCCCATGCCTATTGAAAGACTCTTTATATTTTAAAATATTCCATCATTGTGTATAGTTAGATTTGATGAGCGCAGAAGTGATGTTTACATTTTTTTCTTGTTTGCATAGTATATATACCAAAGCATACGATACATATACATAGTATAAATATATGTATATATGCAGGATACATATACATAGCATACATATGTATACATACCTATACACAGAATACAGACACATTATATGCATACATACTGTACATAGTGTAAATACAGTATTATTATTATTATTATTATTATTATTATTATTATTATTATTCTTTATTTATATGGCACCAGGAAAACAGTGACTTACAGTTGAAGATAATATAGGACAAGTACAGGGTAACTAAGCATAACTACATCAGTAGACAACACTGAGATAAGTATCAAGGTGGCCGAAGGATTTGGGCAGTTGAGGATTATTAAAGTAAGAAAAGGATAAGCACATGAGGGAAGAGTGCCCTACTCGTGAGAGCTTACATTCTAAAGAGGAGGGGCAGACAGACAGGGGTGACACAGATGGGATAGACCGAGCGTGGAACAGAGGGTTAGGGTGAGATTTGGCTGGGTTTGGTAAAGAAGTGGGTCTTAAGAGCCCGTTTGAAGTTCAGTATAAGTAAATCTTGAGTAAATCCCCTTATAACAGCTTCAAATCTTTAAGTAGGTTTAGTCTTGCAACCCTAACTCTCCTGGCAGTGTTTCAACCCTCTATATATGCTTGGAGAACTCTCATGGCTCAGTTACACCAAGATGGTCCAGGCAATCTGTTTTATCAGGACATTACCCACTGCCTCAAAGCAACTTATATATTTTGCCAGTTAAAGGTGGACTACAGATAGAGAGTTGCATTAATCCTCCCTATTGGCATTCTAGTTCCCGCCACAAAGACCCAGGCTCCAGACATCATTGATGGATGTATTTTATAGCACACCCCAGATTCTCCAGGTAAGAGATTATGAACCCCAGAAATGGATATGTCTTCTATGAAAACTACAATGCAATACCTGCTTCCACATTTACCAGGTACAGCAAGCCTTCTTACTAGTCTGGAACCTTACTACAGACCAAAGATAAATGCCAGTCTTAGCCCTAACTAACACATTTATCTAGAAAGATTTATACTGTAGTTATAAAGAAAAGAGACGAGAAAAAATGTCTCCTTGTTGGCGCACATAAGATATTTAAAAATTAACCTTTATCATAATAATTCAAAAATGTCCAATCACGAAGTAAAGACAGTAATATGACAAAAATATAATTATCCTATTGAGTGAATGAAGTGCTATAATAAAGTGAATTAAAATCAAGGCTCGCTACCTGTTTCATGTCCTTATTTATCAAATATTTTAAATGTATTGCTGCAGATCAGAGACCATAAAGCATGAACAGCTTGTATGCATGAATGAGCCCAGAACAATACTGCATGGAGATATATTAATGTTACACTGTTACCAGCAGCTGCAGAACACACAGTACTGCATGGAGATATATTAATGTTACACTGTTACCAGCAGCTGCAGAGCACACAGTGCTGCATGGAGATATATTAATGTTACACTGTTACCAGCAGCTGCAGAGCACACAGTGCTGCATGGAGATATATTAATGTTACACTATTACCAGCAGCTGCAGAGCACACAGTGCTGCATGGAGATATATTAATGTTACACTGTTACCAGCAGCTGCAGAGCACACAGTGCTGCATGGACATATATTAATGTTACACTGTTACCAGCAGCTGCAGAGCACACAGTACTGCATGGACATATATTAATGTTACACTGTTACCAGCAGCTGCAGAGCACACAGTGCTGCATGGAGATATATTAATGTTACACTGTTACCAGCAGCTGCAGAGCACACAGTGCTGCATGGACATATATTAATGTTACACTGTTACCAGCAGCTGCAGAGCACACAGTGCTGCATGGAGATATATTAATGTTACACTGTTACCAGCAGCTGCAGAGCACACAGTGCTGCATGGAGATATATTAATGTTACACTGTTACCAGCAGCTGCAGAGCACACAGTGCTGCATGGAGATATATTAATGTTACACTGTTACCAGCAGCTGCAGAGCACACAGTACTGCATGGACATATATTAATGTTACACTGTTACCAGCAGCTGCAGAGCACACAGTGCTGCATGGAGATATATTAATGTTACACTGTTACCAGCAGCTGCAGAGCACACAGTGCTGCATGGACATATATTAATGTTACACTGTTACCAGCAGCTGCAGAGCACACAGTGCTGCATGGAGGTATATTAATGTTACACTGTTACCAGCAGCTGCAGAGCACACAGTACTGCATGGACATATATTAATGTTACACTGTTACCAGCAGCTGCAGAGCACACAGTACTGCAGTACCAGAGTGATTTTTGAATTAGCTAATAAGGAAAATTGCTTAAACACTTTAGATCAACATCATCAGATAGATTTTATGACACATTGGGGCATCAGATAAATAATACATTACGGCCTCAGGAGTAATTATAGACAACCTAGCAAGGTGCTGTTAACACCCTTTATTATATATAACGTTTAAAATTATGAGAAATCAGACCAATTATAAGTAGTTTAGTGGGCATAAAATATATTTAGTGATTTATAGCAACCTTTAATGACAACAGACAGATATTACTGAATAGACAGCACTCCAATGAGCTCATAAATGTTCAATTGTTACAGAGAACATAACAAGGGATTTTACCCAGTAGCTACAATTGTAACAATCAAGTTACAATAAATAACAGTTTATATAGCACTAGGTAGTGAGTTTATCAAAGATTCTCCTTAATGAACATACCTGTACGAAGTAATCCGCAACACCAATAAATATCTGGTATAATATTCAGCCCAGAGAATATAGGGGTGATATGAAATTTAATTAGATATTTAATCCCAAAATGTACCAATATTGGGGAACCCTTTGACATAATTACATCAATTTATTGAGGTGCATTAGATAATAAACACTGATAGTTTGTCATTAGTAATAACGGGATAATCTAAATACAAGCATATGCTCTCCTTGATTTATAATATATGCTGATACATAACACCATTAGGTTACATAACCTAAAAATATTTTCAAGTGATTAATAATTGGTCTCTGATCTGCAGCAATACATTCAAAATATTTGATAAATAAGGACATAAAACAGGTAGCGAGCCTTGATTTTAATTCATTTTATTAAAGCACTTCATTCACTCTATAGGATAATTATATTTTTGTCATATTACTGTCTTTACTTCGTGATTGGACATTTTTAAATTATTATAATAAAGGTTAATTTTTAAATATCTTATGTGCGCCAACAAAGAGACATTCTTTCTCTTATCTTTTCTGTACAATTTAATTTGTCTCTGGTAGCACCCCCGTATGTCCAGTAGTTGTCACATGATATATTTATGGACATTGGTCGAGCCTTTTTCTTAGATATTACATATCCATTTAGCTGGTGCAGAGCAACATCCCATTCCCCCATCCCTGTTATGATACTGTAGTTATAAACAGAGTCATAACTAGACTTTTTGGTGCCCTGTGCCAGAAAGAGAATTGGCGCCTCCTTGTTCTAGCACCAATAACTTTAGAATTATACTGTATTATATTTCAAGTGGCTAAAAACTTGCAAATGTACTTTAACATCAGGCAAATGTGATAATGAGGTAAATTAAATATTAGCAATTTCTTAAATAAATGACCATATTCTGAAACTGCATCTTGAATTTGAAGATTACAGATAACAAAAATGGAAAAGTCCAGGGGAACATCCATTACTGGAATGGAAGACACATGTCAATCAAAGAATAAAATTGGAAAGTCTCCGGAAGAATATTCCTCCAAGGAAATTACAAGGATAGCTCAAGCAAGTGGAGGCAAAATCAATCTGGAGGAAATTCTCCAATATTTAAATGCCGTTTCCACAAAAGAATATTTCTGAAACCCAGTATAACAATATAGGAATCAGTGAGCTATAAAATGGCCTTTTTACACACTGGCATTACCCACATAGCATCCATACTCATGGGATTACTAGAGAAACAGGAGAAACCAATGACTTGTACTATACATTATCCAAATACAGTGTTGACAGAAGTTGACTTTCTTTCTTGGAGCACTCGAATAATAAATGTGTTAATCTTATTAAAAAAAATTATAACCTTTCTTAAATGGGATCCAGTCTCTAGGTCGACAGTAACTAGGTCGACACTATCTAGGTCGACCGCTATTGGTTGACAGTAACTAGGTCGATATGTTCTAGGTCAACAGGTCAAAAGGTCGACATGCATTTTTCACAATTTTTTTAAACCTTTTCATAGTTAACGATCCACATGGACTACGATTGGAATGGTAATCTGCCTGAAGGGGACACAGTGCACTAATTGGGGTTCCCGGTCAATCTACGAAGAAAACGACACAAAAAAAAACATAAAAACTCATGTCGACCTTTTGACCTGTCGACCTAGACTATGTCGACCTAAATAACCTGTTGACCTAGAGACCTTGTCGACCTAGTTACTGTTGACCAATAGTAGTCGACCGAGACACTGTTGAGCTAGTTACTATCTACCTTCCATACCACACCCTCTTAAATATACTCTAAAATCGTGATGTGTGTTTCTTTTACAACTACTTGAAACTATAAAAGCAATAAAACATGACTTGATCTCCTATCTGGTGAATGCCAGTATGTGGAGATCCACGTAGTAAGCGAACATTGTGAAAATAATTAGTGAATGAACATGTGGTCCTTCTGTATATAGAGATGTGCGGTGGACAGTTTTCGGGTTTTGTGTTTTGGTTTTGGTTTTGGATCTGGATCTCCATTCGTGTTTTGTATCTGGATTGGTTTAGCCAAAACCATCCTTTTGGGTTTTGGTTTTGGATCTGGATTTAAAAAAAACAAAAACAGCTAAAATCACAGAATTTGGGGGTATTTTTGATCCTATAGTATTATAAACTTCAATAACGTTCATTTCCACTCATTTCAAGTCTATTCTGAACACCTCACACCCAGAGGAATCACCGGGTGTCAGGCTGCACCCCCCGCACCCGCCTTGTGGCGCCACTGCTCACACCTAACAACATTGTTTTTAGGGGCCAAAAGGTTGCACCGAGGCAGCTGGATGACTAAGCTAAGCAACACAAGTGGGCGGCACAAACACCTGGCCCATCTAGGAGTGGCAATGCAGTGGCAGACAGGATGGCAGTTTTAAAAACTAGGCCCCAATGAGCACATAATGCAGAAAAAAAAGAGGTGCAAGATGGAATTGTCCTCAGGCCCTCCCACCCACCCTTATGTTGTTTAAACAGGACATGCACAGTTTAATAATTCCATCATTTCAGCGACAGGTGGTCCCCCTGAAAAAAGCTCACCAAGTTCTCTGAATCATAGCTAGCTACAAACATACCACCTCCATATTTGATGATTTTCCACATAATGAAAAGAGGCAAGAGGAAGAGGTGTCAATAAGGTGATTAAAATTAGAGAGGCGCATGCAATCAAGAACAACACACAGGCTTTCACCTCTACTCCTATATTGGTGTGGAACGAAAAGGACTTTAACCAAGCACATATATTATTACCACATTACTGGACAAACTAAAAATCTAGGAGCCAGATGTTATGCTGTTAGCGGAAAAACAAGAAGATTTGGATAATAGGGGCCGTCGAAACAATCTTAGAATCCGTAACGTCCCCGAGACGGTGGAACAGACCCACCTCACTGATTACCTGCTCCGCCTTTTCCACTCTCTCGCTCCCTCTGTTCCTGACGATATGCTACTCCTAGATAGGGCTCACAGGGCCCTACGTCCTAGATCTCAGGATGCTAAAACGCCAAGGGATGTAATTCTGCGTTTTCACTACTTTGCTGTCAAAGATCAAGTCTACGCCAAAGCTCGGATGTCTCCTGCCATCTCTTTCGAGGGCTCCGATCTCCTAGTCTTCCAGGACCTGTCATTGGTTACGTTGAATAGAAGAAGAGAACTAAAGGACATAACCAAAACCCTGAGA
This sequence comes from Pseudophryne corroboree, assembly GCF_028390025.1. Classification (NCBI taxonomy): domain Eukaryota; kingdom Metazoa; phylum Chordata; class Amphibia; order Anura; family Myobatrachidae; genus Pseudophryne; species Pseudophryne corroboree. The sequence goes on along the minus strand of NC_086444.1, from coordinate 576,514,451 downwards.
GACAACAATGTCAGATACAGATGGGGCTTCCCTTTTGCCCTCCAAGTCAGATCTGATGGTAAAGTCCTATCTGCTAGATGCCATGATGAAGCACTTCAACTGCTCCGCCACTTGAACATCTCCGGCCCTTTGGTTACCTCTCCGCATCCTCCCCCAGTCAACACCTCCCCTTCCCTCACAGCCCCATCCTCAAATTGGAACACTGTTGGATCTGCCTCCCATACCTCTCCGGGTACATGACTCTACATTTGTTACTGCCCCTGAGCTGGCCTCACTCCCGCAACAGCTCTCATTGGACCTCAGGGTGCCTTTTTGCGTTTCATCCGTGTTCCCATACCCTGTAGAGTCCTCTGTTTAGTTAATGTTTACTGTTTTTTGCCTTATTATATTTGTGGAGGTTGGGCCTGTTTGGGTCCTGGGGCCGAGGTTCTCTGCAGTCGGCCGCGCTGGCCCCTGCCCCAGATGACCCAATCGGATCACGCTTTCTGTTCCTGTTTTCAACAGTTCCAGTATTACTGTTTTTCTCCTTCCCTACGTTTAAATGCATATTTTTAGGGAGCCCAAGAGTTGGGGGTCCACGGACCTCTATTTTTTCTAAGGTTATGTAGTCATCACACCATATCTCCCCTTTGTCCCTTTAGATGTGCTCTTCCTCCTTTCCTCCCCCCCTCACCTGCAGCTCCTTTTGCCTACTAACTACATTATGCACACTTTATTGGTTTTGCCCACACACGGGACCCGGTCCCCACAAGTCTCTCCTACGAGCGGCTGGGTTCACCCATCCCCCATTCAGCCTTCAGGGTCGACGTCGGACGAACTAGGCCCGCGGGCCTATTCCTTCCTCGGGTTCGACCTGTGAGAATGGATTTTCTCTGTTTTCCAGTTGCTGGTGCTGACATATGCCTGTTTTTCATCTGTTCTCCTTCTATTTCTCTTCTTCTTTCTCTGGTCTTCTTCCCTTCTTTTTCCCCTCTCTCTTTCGAGGTCCCGCTGGTGCGTTTCCGCTTGAATAGTGCTCCACTCCTATTCCATGGTTCCTAGAATAGTTTCCATGAACACGAAAGGTTTGAACAGCCCACGCAAACGCTCTCTCTTATTTCAGTCCCTTAAAACAACTTAGAGGCGATATTATATTTCTACAAGAGACCCCCTTCTGTGGCACTTCACATCCTGAACTTAGGTCTAAAACCTTCCCACACACTTTCCATGCTTGCGATCCCATATGCAAGAAGAAGGGGGTTTCTATACTCTTTGCTAGCCACCTGACTTTCGTCCCCTCCGACATACTGAGGGACCCTGAGGGTAGATATTTACTGTTAGTGGGGTCGTTAAATGGGACCCCCTATACATTCTTGAATGTTTATGCTCCAAATCAACTACAGGCCCCTTTCCTCCATTCCCTGAATAGCCTCTTAGCTCTGCACAGACGCGGTAATGTGGTTATGAGTAGGGATTTTAATGTGACCTTGGATAGTGCTCTGGACAGATCTAAACCTCTGCCCAGATCAATGCATTCGCGTAATGCAGCTGCTTTGAATCTCTTGCTATCCCGACACCTTCTTTTCGATGCATGGTGAGTGAAAGAGATGTTTACACTAGATTGGACATGCTCTTTTTGAGTACAGAGCCTGCTCAGTGCATTCTTGACACCTCCATTTACCCTAGCACGTGGTCAGACCATGGTCCGGTCACGGTGGACGTCCCGGGCCCATGCCCTCCCGCTCGCCACCCTACGTGGCGGTTAAATGACAGAATCCTTCTCAATCCCCAAATGAAAGCCCACATAGCTGCTGAAATTTCCCATTACTTTAATACAAATGCATCTCCGACTGTTTCTCCTATGTTACTGTGGGACGCTCATAAGGCGGTCTTACGCGGATGCTTGATCAGTGCCTCCTCTCATAATAAGAAGGCTAGAACCAATCGCATTCGGGAACTCTCGGACTTGGTCACATCCCTTTCGCTGAGACACAAAACATCGGTATCTGAAGCAGATCTCTCTTCTCTGTCCTCTGCCAGAGGGGAACTAAACTTGCTCTTGACAGCTAAGGTGGAAACTAGCTTGAAATGGCTCAACCAATCTTTTTACGAAAAGGGGGATAAGGCTGATCGGCTGCTGGCTTCTTGGCTTCAGACTAGATTGGCGAGGAACAACGTTTTATCTATCCAGTCTTCCCCTGGTAAGAAAACTTGTGATCCTAAACGTATCACCGAGACTTTCTCTCGCTTCTACGAGAAGTTATACAATGCTTATGGGTCCTCTCAATCTAGCCCGGATTTTCTCGCGGACATATGTGCTTTTCTGTCCCACTGCCATCTGCCCTGCCTGTCCCCAATGGTTTCCGTGGAATTAAACTCTAGGATCTCTGATGAAGAAATTGCCACCGTCATTAAAAGCCTAAAACCTAACAAGGCTCCTGGCCCAGATGGCTTTTCAGCCACCTACTATAAGACTTTTCTTCCCCAGCTTATGCCCCATCTTTCACCTCTCTTTAGTGCTGTTTTACAGGGGGAATCATTCTCCAAATCGGCTCTGGAGGCTAGGATTATAGTTATTCCCAAAGATGGCAAAGATGCATCCAATTGCATTAACTATAGACCTATCTCGCTACTTAACTCTGATATTAAGATACACGCAAAAATCCTGGCCCTCCGACTGAACAGCGTATTGCCCCACCTTGTCCATAATGACCAGGTGGGATTTATCCCTGGTCGCCAAGCCCGCGATAATACGAGGCGGGTCATTAGCCTTGCCCACTATATCAACCTTACACATACCCCTGCTCTTTTGCTTTCTCTGGACTCGGAGAAAGCGTTTGACAGGATAGGTTGTCCCTTTATGTTCGAAACTCTTGCTCAATTTGGTTTTCGGTGTGAATTCCTTACAGGGATTCAGGCCTTGTACTCGGATCCCTCTGCAAGGGTTTCCGTAAATGGAGTGGTGTCAGACCCTCTGGGTATCTCTAACGGTACCAGACAGGGCTGCCCACTCTCACCCCTGATCTTTGCTTTAGTGATAGAACCATTAGTAGCCCGTATCCGGACCTCGACCGATATTGGGGGGCTGGAGGTGGGGGGCTCCGTTTACAAGATCTCCCTGTTTGCAGATGATGTCCTCCTCTTGCTTTCCTCACCGCACACTTCTTTGCCGAACCTTTTCAACCTTCTGTCTGAGTACGGACATATATCGGGTTATAAAGTTAATTGGTCTAAAACGGAAGCTCTCCCCTTCCACATTCCTCCTAACCACCTGTCCCGCATGCAATCCAACTTTAAATTTTCTTGGTGTGCTTCTAAACTCCGATACCTGGGGATCTTTATTTTTTAAACACATTTTAGTAGGTGGATCACAAAATTGTTACATTAATAACAGAACATACCAGGCAAAGTAGGTAACCGAAGTACAAATGTGACTACAATAGGTTGTAACATCAACAGAGTGGATCCCTTTTTTTTTTTTTCAAAGTTAAGGCAATTGAAAAGGGTAACTCTCGGCAACGGAGTGGCCGTCCGTCAAAAAGAGTTGACAGTGGGAATTAGAAGAAAATAATACTCGGAGGGAAAATAGAAGGGGTCAGGGAAATAGAGGAGATAGAGCAAATTCAGTCAAAAAGAAAGAAAGGGAGTAGAAAGAGGTGGAGGGGTGGCCTCCAGAGACAAGAGGTAGGTAGAGCTGCAATGCACGGTGTCAAGTTGCAAATGGGGAGGAAGCCTGTTGTAAGGTTAGCCATGGGGACCATATTTTATCAAATTGTTTCGAGGTGTTACGAATAACAGTGGTCATGTATTCCATTTTATGTACATACCAAATTCGGGAGATTATCACCGGTATTGGGGAGGAAGTCGGGTTCTTCCAGTCCGTGGCTATTTGGCAAGTCATTGCCGAAACTACATGTCGAAATAGCTTGTTTTGGTGTCTGTTAAGAGTATGGAGGGTCATAGGGAGCAGAAAGTATTGGGGATCAGGAGAAATGGAGGTGTCAAATAAGCGCGAGAGCAATGTAATGGGCTCACCCCAAATTTTAAACATTTTTGGGCAGGTCCACCATATGTGTAAAAACGAGCGAACGTCCGCACAACCCCTCCAGCATCTATCCGGAGTGTCGGGAAACATAGTGTGTAGATGGGAAGGGACATAATACCAGCGGTAGAGTAATTTGTAGATATTTTCTTTAATTCTTACACATATGGAACTGGAGGCTGCATTATCCCAGATATCCACCCAATCTTCATTGTCTATAGTGAATCCCAGCTCCTTTTCCTATGCCAACTCGTGAGGGGCCCAGGATGAAGGAGGGTGGTCGCTAAGTAAAGCGTAAATATCGGAAATGAGGCCCTTAGTGTTGGTGCGTTTCCAGCTAATGTATTCGAAGGGGGATAGTTGTCTGTGGAGAAGGGTAGTGGTAGTGGTGGAGTGAAAATGTCTAATTTGCAGATAGCGAAAGAAGTCCGAAGAAGGGATTACTGTTCCTTCTTGAATATCTGCAAATTGAGGGTAGGTAGCGTTAGAAGTGATGTCATTAATATATAGCATACTGCTCGAGTGCCAGGATGTATACGAGGACCTACACGTACCCGGGGGTAAGGCTGGATTATGAAATAACGGAATTAGTGGGGACGGGTTTGGGGCCAAAGTGAACCGTCTAT